>NW_006408674.1:3861215-3892160 GCF_000296735.1 Chrysochloris asiatica
GCATTGAAGGAATTGGCAAAGAACAAGGTACCAGGAATTGATGGAATACAAATCGAAATCTTTCAACGAATGGATGCAGCACTGGAAGTGCTCACTGGTCTATGTCCAGGAATTTGGAAGGCCAACCGATTGGAAAAGATCTATATTTGTGTCTATTCCAAAGAAAGGTGACCCAACAGAGTACGGAAATCAATGAACAATATCATTAATGTCACATGCAAGTAACATTATGCTGAAGTTAATTTAAAAAACGAATACAGCAGTACATCAACAGGATTGTTGTTAAGTGCTGTTGTGTAGGTTCACATCAACAGGGAGTCACCAAAAGTTCAAGCTGGATTCAGACGAAGACATGGAATAAGGGATATCACTGCTGACATCAGCTGGATCTTGAATAAGAGCAGAGAAAAGCAGAAAGATATTTACTTGTGCTTTATCAACTATGCAATGATATTCAACTGTGTGGATCATAACAAACTATGGAAAACATTGCAGATAAATGGGTATTCCAGAACATTTCATTGTGCTTATAAAGAACCTGCATATAGACCAAGAGCCAGAACAGAACAAAGGGATACTGATTGGTTTAAAATCTGAAAAGATGTGAGTCCGTGTTGTACTCTTTCACCATACTTAAGTCAATATGTATGCTGAGCAACCAATGTGAGAAGCTGGGTAATATGAAGAAGAACATGGCATCAGGATTGGATAAAGAGTCATTAACAACCTGTGATATTCAGGTGACACAACCTTAGTTTCTAAAAGTGAAGTGGACTTAATATACCTACTGATGAAGACCAAAGACCACAGCCTTCAATATGGGTTGCACCTCACTGTAAAGAAAATAAAAATCCTCACAACTGGACTCAAAAATAACATCATGATAAATGGAGAAATTATTGAAGTTGTCAAATATTTTAATTTGCTTGGATCCACAGTCAATGCTTATGGAATCAGCAATCAAGAAATCAAGTGACATATTGCACTGGGCCAATCTGCTGCAGAAGAGCTCTTTGAAGCATTATAGAGCAAAGATGTCAGTTTGAGGAGTAAGGTGCGCCTGACCCAAGCCGTTGTATTTTCAAGCTCTTCATATGCCTGTGAAAGTTGACCAATGAATAAGGAAGACCAGAGAAACATCAGTGAATTTGAATTATGGTGTTGGTGAAAAGTATTAAAAGTACCATGGACTACAATAATAGCAAAGTTCAAGAAGACAGAAAACTCAAATGTTGGTAAGGGTGTGGAGAGATTGGAACTTTTATACACTGCAGGTGGGACTATCAAATGGTACAACCACTGAAGAAAATGGTATCACGCTTCCTTAAAAAGTTGGAAATAAAAACAGCATTTGATCCATCCATCACACTACTAGGAATTTTTCCTAAAGAAATGAAGATTAAGGACACAAACAGATGGATGCACACCCATGTTCACTCCAGCATTATTCACAGTTAGAAAAGAGATGGAAGAACCCTGAGTGCCCATCAACAGATGAATGGATAAACAAACTATGGTACACCTATAAAGTGAGAAGGATCATGAAGGTTCAGTCAATCACTTCATAAAGTAGATGTACCCTTAGGACGTTATACTGAGTGAAAGAAGTCAATCACAAAAGGACAAATATTGTATGAGTATGCCATTATAAAAATGTCAAGAAAAGGATTACACACAGAAATAAACTAACATTATTTTCTGGTTACCAGAGAAGGGAGGAGAGGAAAGGAAAATTCAGTAACTGGATAATTACTGTTGTTGTTAAGTGCCGTCGAGTCGGTTCTGACTCATAGTGACTCTGTATAGGGTTTCTGTGGAGTGACGGGGTGAGCTTGAACCTTCAACCTTGTGGTTTGAAGTCCAGCACCACACCAGGAAGCTGAGCAGATGATATTCTACATTTCTATGTTTATATGCTGTAAATACATGCTTGTTGTTGTTGTTGTTATGTGCCGTGGAGTCAGTTCTGACTCATAGCGACCCAGTACAGGGTTTCCAAGGCTGTAAATCATTATGGGAGCAGAAAGCCTCATCTTATTCCCACGGAACAGCTGGTAGTTTCGAACTGCTGACATTGAGGTTCGCAGCCCGATTCGTAACCACTACGCTACCAGAGCTCCTTAAACACATGCTTAAATATATATAATAGAGCAAACAGGAAGCAAAAGTATGTAAGCTTCTTAGTCATAGCCAAACCCCTTGAAGGAATGAGTCACTGGGTCTGGGGCCTAGGACCACAGTCAAGAAGCACATCAAGGTCAATTGGCATAACATAAGTCTACAACAGCAATGGGCTCAAATGTAACATTAATTGTTAGGGTGGTACAGTACCAAACAGTGTTTCATGCTGTTGTGCACAGGGTTGCTATGAGTTGGAACTAACTCGATGACACCTAACAACAAGTCTACAAAAACAACATTGTAGACCCTACTAAGGAAGGTATGGGGAGCATCCAGCCTGTGGGCCATATGTTGTTGTTAAGTGCTGTAGAGTCTATTCCGACCCATAGCGACCCTGTATAGGGTTTCCAAAGAGCAGCTGGTGAGCCTGAACCATCGACCTTACAGTTCAAATGACTTTGTAGTCTGATGCATTAGCTCACAGCGCCACATGGTCGATGAAATCATTTGGTCTAGTCCTGCCAATGCAATTGTAGTTCCAGCCATTACATTTGTTGTTAAGTGACGTTGAATCAGTTCCGACTCAATGAGACCCTGTATAGGGTTTCCGAGGAGTGACTAGTAGATTTGAACCACCAACCTTGAAGTTCAAACTGATCTTGTGGTCTAGTGCATTAATTATCCTGCAGTGCGTTCACATTGTTGCTGTGAGGTGCTGTCGAGTTAGTTCTGACTCATAGCGACCTGTATAGGGTTTCCAAGGAGAGGCTGGTGAATTTGAACTGCCAACTTTGCAGTTAAATGGACCCTGTGGTCCTGTGCATTATCCCACACCACACCAGGACTCCACCATCACATTAAAGATGAGTTAATTAGTTGACTAAATATAGTTGCTATTGTTAGATGCCTTCGAATCAGTACCGACTCAGAGCGACCCTATGCACAACAGAATGAAACACTGTCCGATCCTGGGCCAACCTCACTACTGTTGCCATGCTTGAATCCATTGATGCCGCCACTTTGCCAATCCATCTCGATGGGGGTCTTCCTCTTTTTCTCTGACCCTCCACCTTTCCAAACATGATATCCTTCTCCAGCACTGGTCTCTCCTGATAATATGTCAGAAGTATGAGAGACAAAGTTTGGCCATCCTGACCTCTAAGGAGCACTCTGGCTGCACTTCTTCCAACACAGACCTCTTGGTTCTTTTGGCAGCCCATGGCACTTTCAATATTCTCCTCCAACACCATAACTCAAAATCAGTATTGTAGAACCCAACAATTTACTCTGTAAACTTGTATTTAAATCGCAACAAAAAGTTAAGTAACAGCAACCAAGAAACTCCTCAGCACTTACAGGAGCGTTCTATGGGATCATACTTAGTAAGACATAAAATGCAAGAGAGTTAAGGCAAGATTCATTGGTCCTTTAAGGGAGAAGTAATCTCACAGAGCAGTAGACTACAGGTGAGGGACACTCCCAAAGAGACATTCTTTACTAATGCACACATCCTTTCTACTGAGACCCAGTGAGTTACCAAGGGCACATAATGACAAGACCCCAGAACTAGACCTTGGTTTTCCAGTCGCTGATAGAGGTATGATTCAAACACAAATTAATATGTATCAGTTATGACACAAATGTATATTCCATGCCAAACTTCTCAGAATGAATATAGCACTATAGAATATTTTTGCTCAGTAAAATCACAAAATGAAATATAAGTGACTTTCTTGGGAAATTGCTGTTCCATTGACCAACCATTGACCAGATTTATTGGGGAGAGGAGATTTTAAAAAATGGGCTAGTGTTCTATTGAACAGAATAATCCTAGAAAGCATAGGTCCAAGAGTCATTATTAAGTAACTAGAGGGCTTTTGGAGTCTCTGGGTGGTGTAAATGGTTAATATGCTTGGCTGCGAACCAAAAGGTTGAGAGTTTGAGCTCACCCCGATGTGCCCAGCAACATATTTGCTAGAAATTAGCCATTGAAAATGCGATGGAGCACAGTTCTACTCAGGCACACATGGTGTCATCCTGAATCAGAGCCAATTCAATGATAACTGGTTGAGAAGGTCTGTAGACTTTGTACCAGGACATTTAGAAGGCTGGAGTAAAGAACTCACAGGGGTATGAGACTTGCTCACGACAAGAAACTGGATCGAGTGACTTCTTGACAATGCATTGAGGGCCACGGTGGCTTTTTCCACCTCGTGAACTCAAGAGAAGGATTCATCTTTTTCGTCCACCAAGGAGATATGTGGATGTGTAGATACGAGAAGCATAACTGTGACCCCCTGTTGAGTGGCCTGCAAGAAGCTAAATGTCAGAATGCCATCCATCTCTCAGATACTGTCGATAGGAAGTTAAGACCCAGCAAAACCAATGTACGGGGATAGAAATCACAATCATGGCTGTCTATGGGGTAAACTGGAGAGTGACTAAAAGTAGGGTATGATGGAATTTTCTAAGGTCAATGGAAGTGTCTTTTGTCTTGAATGAAGCATAGTTTGTTGTTGTTAAGTGCTGTTGAGTAGGTTCTGACTCATAGCCACTCTATATAGGATTTCTGAGGAGTGGCCGGTGAGCTTGAACTACTGACCTTGTAGTTCAAACCAACCTTGTAGTCCAGTGCATTAACCCACAGTGCCACACCACAAATGGCATTTTTTTATATAAACAAATTTAAAAACTAGCTGCTATGGAGTCGTTCTAACTCCCAGGAACCCCATTGTCTGAGTAGAACTATGCTCCTTGGGATTTCTAATAGCTGAGTTTTTGAAAGTAGATTTCCAGCTCTTTCCACTAAGATGCTTCTGAGTGGACTCAAACTCCAGCCCTTTAATTAGTGGTTGAAGTCCATTACCATTTGCACCACTGTTGTTGTTGCTGGTGGGTTTGAACTGCCAACCTTGTGATTCGAAGTCCAGTGCTGATCCACAGCGCCACACCAGAAGTCCGTTTGCATGACTGTTGCTGTTGTGATGTGCCATGGAATTGGTTCCGACTCACAGCGACCCTGTACAGAGTTTCCGAGGCTGTAAATCTTTACGGGAGCAGAAAGCCTCATCTTTCTCCCAAGTAACAGCTGGTAGTTTCAAACTGCTGACTGTGAGATTAGCAGCTCGATACATAAACACTCTGCTACCAGATCTCCTAATTTAACTTCATTAACACAATTGAATTAATGGGGAAATTATTTAGTACTTTTTCTTGCATGGCTCATATTCCAAGAAGGGAACTAATATATCCTCCTAGCTTGTTGTTGTTGTTGTTAGGTGCCATCGAGTTGGTACCGTCCCATAGCGACCTTATGCACAGCAGAACGAAACACTGCCCAATCCTGGGCCAACCTCACTATTGTTACCACACTTGAGTCCATTGATGCTGCCACTTGGCTAAGCCATCTCGTTGGGGGTCTTCCTCTTTTTCTCTGACCTTCCACCTTACCAAACATGATGTACTTCTCCTGCGACTGGTCCCTCCTGACAATATGTCCAAAGTATGAGAGACGATGTTTGGCCATCTTGGCCTCCAAGGAGCACCTTATTATTTAGAGGGGTAACATTAGGGAACAAGAAGCCCTCCTGGGTCAGTGGGTCAGTGGGTCAGTGGGTCAGTGGGTTAAGATCTTTGCTGTTAACCTAAAGGTCATAGATTCAAACCCAACAGCTGTTGTGGGAGAAAGAGGAGTCTGTCTGCTCCTATGAAGACTTCCGGTCTCGGGAGCCCTGTGGAACAGTTGTCCTCTCCCCCATCGGATCCCTATTTGTGGGAATCCTCTCCGTGGCACTGGGTTTTGGTTTCTTGCAGGGAACAAACTAGACTAGACACCCAGAAATCAGGCCCAAGTATGCTAGTTATTCATTATGTCGAATGCAAAACAGAGGAAGACCACCCCCCTGCCCCACCCCCCTTCTCCATGCATACCTTTGCCCTTGTCTATGAAATAAGGGAGTTTTACCCTGAGACCGCTGAGCTCTGACATTGTGAGACAGATTTGGGCGGATGAAGCAGACGTGTGAGTTGATTTGGCCATCCTTGTGAATGAATCTCTTCCACATGTCTGGTGTCAGCTAAACTCAGGGAACCAGGGAGCTCCTGCAACCTGATACGTCAGGAAGTCCAAAGCTCAGTTGCTGCTAAAATTAGAGCCAGACTGTAGCTCAGATCAAGGCCTTGGTCCTCAGTGAGCTAACTCCTCTCCCTCTGCGCTGCAGTGCCAAGGTCCCTGGGATGATAGCAGCGCACACAGGCATGGGGTGGCCAGAGAGTCAGACACTGATCTTTTCAAACAAGAAGAGATTAGGTGAAAGAAGAAAACAAGGAAAGAGGAAAGACTTTGAAAAGAACAAATGAAGAGAAAGAGTGAATTTCTCAGTTTGGAAGGAAACCCAGGCATAAGGTCTAGCTAGTCTATACATCACTTTTCTTCTGTGCTATGCCACACTGAAGGACTTCTTCCAACATAGTATTCCATCCTTTCTTTTTTTAACTCCAAGAAATACATTCTGATCTTTCCTGATGCTATATGTCAATAGCTGGTGTTGTGTCTGTGTGCCAGCTTGGAGCTAGATTTGAAACCCAATTCTGTTGTTGATGAAGCGGGATGCTGTCATTTATTTGTGCCTCGTTTTCTTTTTCAGCAAGACAGGGAGACCAACCACAAAGGTATTGTTGCTGTTGTTGTTAAGTGCTGCTAGTTGGTGCTGAGTCATAGCGACCCTATATAGGGTTTCCAAGGAGCAGCTGGTGGGTTTGAACCGCTGACCTTCAGATTCAAGCCGACCTTGCGGTCCAGTGCTTATCCCACAGCACCACAAGTGAATATATTGTCCCGCTCATTCAGTAGGCTTGCCTGTGAAGATTAGGATCAGAGGGGTGTTTGGCTTGTAGCTTTCCTTTCTGGTTGACTGTGAAGTGGTGGAGTCCTGATGTGGTGCCAGACTCTAAAACTGGTTTGAACCTCTAGGTCAGTGGTTCAAGCTCACCAGTCACTTCTCAGAAATGCTATAGAGGGTTGGTATGGGTCAAAACTGACTTGAAGGCACTTAACAACAACAACAATGAAGTGGTAACAAATAGCTGCTTATTTGTGGCCCTGTTTGGTGCTGTGATGGCTACACTCTGAGTCTAGTTTCTTTAGAGGGCGTGAGGAGCTAGGTTGTTTTGGAAATCAGATACAATACCAAATGGAAAGCACATGACATAGCTCTCTGACACGTGACAATCTTATGTATAACAGAAACTTTGCCGTCTTCATAATTGATGGCATATCAGAACCCACCGTTTTGGCTACTGTGCCAATCCTTTTCTCACTTTTGCTGACCTTCCATTTTACCAACCAACCATGAGGCCGTTTCCTAGCAACTGGGCATTCCTGACTTACGTCTAAGGTAAGCCAACCAAAGCTTTGCCATCCTCGCTTCTAAGGAGTTTTTTGTTTTTTTTTAAAGTTTTCATTGTGAATTATGTGTTAGTTTACATAGGAGAACATTATCTTTACATTCATCCTATTGTATTTCATTTCATTGCAATGATTACAAGTAAGGTGTGTTCTTGCCATGTTTCTTTTATGACTAATCTGTTTGTTCTTTTGGTTGTTGTTGTTAAGAGCCATAGAGTAGTGACACTGTATAGGATTTCTGAGGAATAGCTGGCGAGTTTTAACTACTGACCTTGTGGTTCAAACTGGCCTTGCAGTTGCTTACTTACAGCGCCACTCCAGGATTCCAGTTCTTCTGGTAGTCCAGGTTATAGTCAGTATTCCTCACCAACACCAGGATTTGGCTGCATCAACTCTTATTCTGTCTTCCTTTTCCATTGTCCAGTTTTCGGTTGTAAATGAGGCAGTTGAAAAGATCATGGTTTGGGCCAGATGCACCTTAGTCACCACAGTGACATAGCAGATGCTTAGTATGATAGTTGTTCAAGAAGGAGGTTGGCAGAAGAATGATGAAGGCAGGGAAGCTATGAGAAGGAGTCAAGAGGGAACTGTAAAACTGTCAGGGAGGCCACACCGGACTTCCCCTGGCTTCATAAGGGGTAACAAGAAGCAAAAACAAAATCAAGCCAAGACCCAGTCTTACAAGCTGGAGGTCAGATATGCTTCCACCCTACTGCCTTCAGCTTCTTCAGACACCAACTGCTCGTCCCACAGCACTCTCTTCTTCACACGTGGGCAAAGATAATACTCACAATGATGGGGTTTATTAGGGAAGTGAACACAGTGCAGTTCAGCATCAGAAACAATTCAGTCTTCTTGTTCCTACTCTTTCTTGTCATTGGCTGTTCATCTATGTGGTCCCTGGGCCTCTGCCCTGCACAGGCAATTGTTACCAAGTTCCTTTAACCAGTCAGTAAATGAGTAAAGGGCACATTCTGCAAGCCAGCCTCTTGGCCGCAGGCACTCAGTTTTACTAGATCTATGGCTGGGCGCCTGCATGCAGCTGCCCTAACTCTCTAGGTTGGGATCTGTGAGCTCCAATAATGGCTCTTCTTTCTTGATGGTCCTGGGATTGTCTGTTGATGCTTCTGAGACAGTTCTATTTAAATCTAGTGGAATGCAAACTCACCCATTCTGTACACCCTATTTGCAGGGTACAACCCAATCATTTGGTGGAAGTTAAGATGACTTTATGGAGTCCTGATTTGGAGCTGTAGGATAGTACTGGCCTCCAAGGTCAATTGGAACCACAAGGTTGGCGGTTCAAACACACTAGCTCCTTGGGAACCCTATACAGGGTTGCTATGAATTGGAACAGACTCGACGGCACTTAACAACAAGAACAAAAGCAAGATGACTTTGGATGGAAAATCCAGATCAAGTAAATTCACAACACCACAGGAACAGAGGTAAATGCTGTTATATTGACAATTAACCCTATACGAAATTGCTATGAGTCAGAACCTACTTGATGTCATTTAACAATAAAAACAATAACAGTGATCTATGGGTACACATATGGCCAGACACACGGGCTGAAAGTGTATGGGAGGGAGAGTGTATATAAAGGTTTGAAAGAAGGTATTCGCACATGGCATTTATATTTTCTGTAAACATATCCATGAACAAGGTGGACCATTGTTGTTGTTAAGTGCTGTTGAGTCAGTTCCAACTCACAGTGACCTTGTGTAGGGTTTTCAAGGAGTGGCTGGTGGGTTTGAACTAATGGTCTTGCAGTTAACAGCCTGGTGCATATCCTACAATGCCATGCATACAAGGAGCAAAATTATGAAAACTTCTTAGGTATTACAAAAAACCTTGAGGGAATGAGTTGTTGGGCCTGGGGACTCAAGACCATACTCTTAGTGGACACCATGGTCAATTAGCACAGCATAGTCCTTAATGACAGTGTTCTACATCCTACTTTGTTGAGTAACAACAGGACCCTAAAAGCTCATGGATGGCCGTCTAAGGTGCATCTATTGGTCTCTCCATGTGTGGAAGATAGAAGAGGGATGAAAATTGAAGTTGCTTGGAAACAATTTGTCCAACAGACTAATGGACCACATCAACATCAGTCTCCAAGGCCCTAGACCAGAACTAGATGGTGTCCATCTATCAATACCAACTGCTCTGAAAGGGATCACTTTAGAAGGTCCTGGGTAGAGTGGGAGAAAATGTGAAACAAAACTCAAAATCCTAAAAAAAAAAAGGCCAGATTTACTGGTCAGATAGAGACTGGGGGAACTCTGAGACTATGACCCTTGGTCACCATTCAGGTCTTGAATTGAACTCACTCCTGTGTCTCAATTTTCAGCCAAGCGATAGATACATATAGAGGGGAGACTGCAGCACTAGTGAGGTACACACATAGGATGGTCAACCACTCAAGACCAAAAGGGGCAGCATTTACCTAAGGACACAATTCAGAAGGATGGGGCAAAAAGGAGGATTGAAAACAAGAAACAGAGGGAGAAAGTGAGATAAATGATGCTACACTGAGGAGATTGCTATTGCTGAGATGAAATACAGTATATGCTTTGTTGAATGTAAAACTGATTATTTACTCTGTAAACCTTAAACCATCACTCAATTCACAATAAAAACTTTTAAAAAGCAATTCATGAAAACAAAACCAAAAAGTAGTTCTGTGGTAGTTTTAGAAGAAATGGTATAAGCAAAAATTAAAATGGCGTGTCTTCAGTGAAAGTCTTTCAAACCTTTCCAAAATAAAACCTAACAAAAATATGACAGTTGTTCAAAAGAGTAAGTTAAGAATTAAAAGAAAGCATTCATTCATTCATTTATTTGCTCTTTGGACTTTTCAGCAGAATGAGCAAACATTTCCCCCTCCCATGCAGGTGCTTTGAGTGTAGCCATGCCCTTGTCTTTAAAAGGTCTGGGTTCCCTTACCCATAGGTAGCAGATGTCTTTTATGGTCCCTCAGCATTTATCTTCCCCTCTACTCTAACCCAACCTCTAATGGCTAGCACCTGTTGCTTTTCTGCCTGAGGGCTTTTCCTGGCTACCCAACTCATTCTATTCCCACATGACTGTCTTCTTCTTTGGTCTTTTGATCTCTTGCTCTCTCCGACATCTTCTTTCCCATGAGACTAACTGAAGATGATGATGAGCAGTCTATCTTTGATGATCTTAGGCTAGCTGTGATGATGTCAGTGACCATGGGAGGTTGGTCTTGATTCTCAGGCCTCCCTGGAGTCAGGCATGTTGAGTGGCCTCTCCTTCTTCCAAACAAGAGGGGAGATCTGGTCTAGGGTTCTGGAGTCATGCAAAGGAGAGGGAAGGAGCTGCTTCTCAGGATATCTGTAGAACTCTGTTCCAATTGGCACAAAAAGCAGAGAGAGAAAAGAAAAATTAGTTTTGTGTGTTTTTTTTTTTTAAACCTGAAAATCTCAAAATGTGGGGGATATTTTGATGGTCTCTTTCTTTTTTGTGGAGATAAACAGCCCTGGTGTGGTGCTGTAGGATTAGCACTGAACTTCAAAACATAAAGTCAGTGGTTCAAACCCACCCACCAGTAGCCCCTCAGAAACCTATACAGGTTGTTATGAGTCAGAACCAACTTGACGATACTTAACAACAACAAAAACCAAAGAAAGTAGCCCTGACAGCACATTGGTTAAGGCCCTAACTGTCAAATGAAAGTTTGGTGGGTTGGAGCCACCAGCAGCTCTGCAGGAAAAAGTGGTGGAATTCTGTGTCTGCAGAAGAGTACAGTCTTGGAAACCCCATGGAGACCGTTCTACTCTGCCCCATGGAATTCCTTGAATGGAAATCAACTGAACCACGGTGGGTTTATTTTCTTCTGGTTAGGTTCAGAACCAAAGATCATCACAAGTTTTATCTGTGCTGGTCACAGAGAGAAGACCTTGGGTGTAAATTTCTCTGGCCTCAATTCCTCCCAACAGGAGGCCAAATGAGAAAGTCACCTCCCACCTTTCTCGCCTCTCTCAGAACCTTGAAACTGGACACATGAAGGCTCTCATGTTCTAGTCAGTCCAGCCATGTTCTCCATCTTGGTAGTCTTAAAATTCAATTTCTTCCTCAGAACTAGGGTCTCTTGTTACCCTCACGAAGAGCTCCTTGTCATTTCCTGTCTCCTTCATTACCTGTCATGATATCTGTGAGGTTCCATATTTCTCCAAGGCTTCTTTAAGACTAGCCAGACCTGGGCATGCTCTCTTGATGAGCAGTGGGATCCTTGCTGTTGTCCAGTGCAGGCCTCCACGGAAGTTCAACACTGGCTAGTTTTGGATGTAAAGCCCTATCTGCTCAGTGAATACCAGCTTCCCTGGGATCTGCTGTCTGTTATCCCAGCTTCGTATTTGCTCCCTGCCTCTGTCTGCTTTGAGCTCTTGCAAACTGGTCACCAGGATCCTTAAGAGAGATCTAGTGATGAGCTCTGAAATCTGATGTTAAACAGATTCACACATTTTTTTTTTCCCTCTAGACTTTCCTCCGGACTTCTCCTACAAATGTGGAGAAACCCCTGGAAATGGGTCATATTGTCTCATTTCCTTACAGAAATCCTTTCTCTCTGAAGAGCAACTGAACATAAGAATTGTCCATCTGAAGGTATTTGTGTTGTTTTGAAAAACCCCAGTTGGAGACGTTTCTCATTGTGTTACCTCATATCTGTTATATAAGGACCTGCTTGATAAATTTCTCCTTGAACATGATGCCAGGAAAATTTTCTCTTTCCAATCTGATTCCTAAGTTACTGTACAAAGAAAAGCACATGAGCCAGCACATTTCCCTTTCATCCAGGAAATTCAGAGATAAATCCAGTGTTCAACTGTAGTAAACAACTTATCCCAGGTGCCTTGAAATATATTGTTCTCGTATTACTCTAACTTACTCTTTCTGGAGTTTTGCTCAGTTTTAAAAGTTTCCTTAGAATCTTTTGGGAAATGGTGAGATGCTTCCAGGTAGAATAAATGGTTAAGTGCTTGATAACTAACTAAAAGTTTGGGGGTTTGAATCCACCCTGAGAAGACTTGAAAGAGAGGCTCAGTGATCTGCTTCTGAAAGGCCAGAACCTGTAGGCCCTGAAGAAGAGGATTCTATTCTGAAGTACAGGAGTTGCTATGAGTCAAACTCTACTCCCCAGCAACCAATTTTTGTTTTTAAAATTCCCCTCAATATCCAAGCGCACATATGAGGGGAAGACAAAAAGTAAAGCTGTTAGCATTCCAACATGCACAGGTCTGTCCTAACCAAAATGTGTTTGAACATATCTTTGGGATCAGCGATGGCTTCAGACAAGCATTTTCATTAATACACTTGTCTTAGGATGCCTTCAAAAAAGGTCCAACCGAAACATTGGCTTTTGAGGGGCTCTACCAGGCTGGTGTGGAGCTGTGGGCTAATGTGTCATACTGCAAAGTCATTTGAACTGCAACGTTAGTGGTTCAAGCTCACCAGCTGCTCCTTGGAAACCCTATACAGGGAATCGACTTGATGGCACTTAACAACAACAACAACAACAGCTAGGCTGGTTGGAGTCCTGGTGTGGCGCCGTGGGCTAATGCGTCAGACTGCAAGGTTGGTTTGAACTGCAAGGTTGGTGGTTCAAGCTCATGAGTCACTCCTCGGAAACCCTATACAGGGTCACCATGAATTGGAACCAACTTGGCGGCACTTAACAACAACAACTTAACAACTAGGCTAGTTAAATTCAAGGCAGAGAGGTCAGTTTAGAAGGTTCTGGTGACTGTTTTTTTGGGAACCCATAGGAGTTACATTGTTATATATCCAATCATGCCATAACAGTAATGCTGCTAATCTACAGGTGGATACTTAGACACACAAGCTGAACAGGAATGGGAAGGCAAGTGGGACTGCACCCACAAACGTGTGTGTGTATCTATATATGTCATTTGAACCACAAGGTCGGTGGTTCAAGTTCACCAGCTGTTCCTTGGAAACCCTATACAGGGTTGCTATGGGTCGGAATCAACTCAATGGCACTTAACAACAACTATAGATATATATGGTGGTGGTTGTATGGCTGTGGAGTCGGTTCCAACTCGTAATGACCCTGCATAGGGTTTCTGTTATGGGAGCAGAAAGTCTCATCTTTCTCTTGCAGAACTGCTGGTAGTTTTGAACTATTGACCATGAGATTAACAGCCCAACTTGTAAGTACTACACTACAAGAGCTCCTTATATATGTATGTATATATATATGACAGAGGATATTTTTACAGCTGTACTTATATGTGCTGCAAATATATCCATGAGTAGAGCACTGTTGTTGGTGGTTAGTGCCATAATGGTCACAAAGACAATGTTCTTCTTCCAGTAGCAACCAGGGACTTACTTAAAAGTGTATGAACAACCAAAGGGTATCCTAGAAACCCCACCCCCCCCCCCCCCAGTTTTCAGCCCACAGTCCCTTTTCCTCTCTGGATCCAAAGTCCCCAGCCGCTTCATTACTCCACGTCATTGTCTCTATCTCCATCTCAGACATCTCTGTTTCTCTGGGTAGGGTCCCGCTCTCACCTCTTCTCCGTCAATGGTCCCAGAGACCTCCAGTCCTAGCCTGTAGAATTAAGCACTCCCTTTCTTGTTATAAAATGTCTACCTTTACATTTCCAACCCTCATAATCCATCCTGATAAGCATCATTCACTTATCAGTATCACGAGTTACCCATGATGCATGGAGGGGATTGGAACCATGGCAGCGAGATGATATACGATGGAATGAATGTAAAACTAAAGTTCTCTCATGTAAACTGTCATATAATTCACAATAAAACATAAAAAAAAAAAAAAAGTGTATGAACAGCTATCTAAGGTGCACCTATTGGTCTCTCCCCATCTGGAGCAATGAAGAGTGAAAAAAAACAGACACATAGAAACATTGAGTCCAAAGGACTAATGTTGTTGTTGTTGTTAAGTGCTGTCAAGTCGGTTCCAACCCATAGCGACCCTGTATAGGGTTGCCAAGGAGTGGCTGATGAGTTTGAACTGCAGACCTGTGGTTTAACCGACATTGCAGTCCTGTGCATTAATCCACAGCACCACACCAGGACTAATGGACCATGTAAATCTTAGCTTCCAGGACCCTGGGAGCAAAAGAACTAGATGGAGCCCAGCTACCACTGCCCACTGCTCTGAAAGGGATCCCAACAAGAGGTCCTGGACAGAATGGGAGAAAATGTGGAACAAAACTCAAATACTAAAAACAAAAAACAAAAAAGCCAGTCTTACTGGGCTGATAGAGACTGGTGGGGTCCTAGAGACTATGGCCCTTAGACACCCTTCAAGCCTGGAACTGAACTCACCCCCATGGTTCACTTTTAAGCAGAATAATAGATTTGCCTATAAGGTGAACAATCACAGCACAGATGTATGCACTTCTTAGAGCAATCAGCAGCCATAGGAGATCAAAAGGACAGCGTTTGTCCAGGAATAAAGCTCAGAAGGCAGGAAGGGATTAGAAAGAATGGAATCGGTAAACACGGGGAGGAAGTGGGACGAGTGCCTTGTGAGGATTACAATCAATGTCATGAATCAAAATGTGTCTGAAGTATTGAATGGAAATCCAATCTGTTCTGTAAACTCTCACCCAAACCACAACAAAAGTTACAAAAGAAAACAGGAATTCAAATTGGTTGGCAGGTAAGATACGTGAAAGATGGTGGTGGCAGTGGTGATGTGCTTCTGACTCACAGCGACCCTGCACAGCGTTTCCAAGGATGTAAATCTTTACGGGTTCAGAAAGCCTCATCTTTCTCCCGTGGAACAGCTGTTAGTTTCGAACTGCTGACCTTGAGGCTAGCAGCCAGACTTGTAGCCACTATGCTACCAGAGTTCCTACATGAAGGATAGCTGCTGAATACTACTTCTTTCTCTGTAGGAGTTTGGATGGTGTAAATACTTAAGTACTTACCTACTAACATAAAAGTTGGAGGCTCGAATCCACCCACAGGTACCTCAGAAGAAAGATCTGGCAATCTACTTCCAAAAGTTGTTATTGTTGTTAAGTGTCATTGAGTTGGCTCCAACTCATAACCACCCTGTAATAGGGTTTCTGAGGAGCAGCTAATAAACTTGAACTGCTGACCTTGTAGTTCAAACCAACCTTGTGGTCCAGTGCATTAATCCACAGTGCCACACAAGGACTCCGTTGAAAATCCTACTCTGAAACACAACGGGGTTGCCATGAGTTGGTATTGACTCTTGGCAACTGCTTACAGTGATATGCACTTTGAAAGTTATAAAAAGAGTTTATATTCAATAAATTTGTTCAACAATGCTATGAAGTGTGTAGGAAAAATAAGATGACTCCCATTGATGGATTAGGTAGCTGAAAATTCACTTCCTCTAGGTCAGTCAGCCTGGAGTGAGAAAACCAATTCTCCAGAAGCAAGTCTCGTGTTTTCCACCTCTACTAGGTTTCCTTTCTGGACTGTAAGAGGTGGGAGTCCTCAAGGTCACAAGAATGAAGCTTATACTGGACATAATAGGCAAAGCCTTCCGCCCCACCCCCCCTTAAGCGGCCAGTGGTGGTGTTGTGAAGAAGGAAAGGGAGGCACTCATAAGAATGACTTCAGGCAAGGATTGTGTTAACAATGCCTGCAGATGGATGCATTTCCGTGCAGTCCGTGCAGTCCGAGTCTCTGATGCTGAAGAGAAACAATGAGGGAGCGAGGAATCTGCAGATGTGTTTATCTTTCCAGCTCTGTACTTTCAAAATGCTGGAATCCCCCAGAGATGGGGAAGGGTGGGTGTAGTCACTTCCCACTATTACCCAAGGGTGGGAGAAGCAGCAACTCCTGCTGGGGGCGGGGTGGGAGGCTGGTTTCCTCCCCAATCGGAAATTTATCTCCTGAATGGTAGACTGCAAAGAATCATCAAGGACTTATCTTCTGAAGCAGACGACCAGAGAGGAGCCCTGCCCAGTCCTTCACCCCAAAGGGGACTTGTGTGCCAGAGGAAGGAGCGAGGGTCAGAGCTGAGGACCAGCAATAAGGGAGGCCATCACTGTGGTTTGTGTGTCTATGAGGAATTCTTCATGCCTGGCTCATCGTCCCATGCTGGCCCCCACAGGATGTCTGCAGCCCCTCCCAGGACATGGTGCAGTTGGAACTGAGAGAGCCCATGTCATGTCTATAATTGGGAACAAAGGGGAATTTTGGTCCTTTTCTCGGAATTGGTCCAGAACTCTGGGATGAGCATCTCAACTCAGAAATTATGCTCTGGGGCTTCCAAAAGCTCAACAAAGAAACTGACAAGGAGTCAAATTCTGAATTCTTAGCCCATCATAGTAGGAAGGATGTTCCACTCCTTCTTACTAAAGAGGGAACTCAAGGTCAGACATGCTAAATATATGTTAAACCAAGCTTAATTTCAGGAGGGACCAGTCCTTGGAGAAGAACATCATGCTTGGTGTAGAGTCAGCAGCCCTCAACAGGATGGACTAACACTACCTGTAACAATGGGCTCAAACAGAGCAGTCTTTATGGGTCGGAACCGATTCAGTGGCACCCAACAACAACAATAACAACGCAACAGCCAATTGTTTAAGCATTTCTATTTTAAAAAGTCTATTTGATTTGACATAAAGAAATACAATTCTCCCCCTCTTCCTCTCTTCTTTCTCACATAAGGGGGCTTCAAAAATGTTTGTGGGAAAATGAAATGAAAAGTTAATGGGATTTTTCCATGAGCTTTTTTGAAGCCCCCTTGTACAAGTCATATTTCTAAAGGCTGTACTGCATTAAATCAGACATATTACCCTATCATTGTAATCTGTCAATTTGTTGTACTGTGGTGGCTTGGGCGTTGACACGATGCTGGGAGAGATGCCACTGGCATTTCAACAACTAACAAGGTCACCCATGGGGGGAGATTTCAAGGGAAATTCCAGACAAAGACAGACTGAAAAGAGAGGCCTAGAGCTCCATTTCTGAAAATTGTTCATTGAAAATCCTTTGTATCATAATAGAATTAAATATTGTCTTACCTAGTACTGGAAGTGTGCACCTAGATTGGAAACACACAAAATACACAGTGGCTGCACTAGTGGACTTGAACATGCCGAGCTATGTGAGAGCCAGGCAGCAGTTTGTTCTATTGCACGCGGTGTTACCATGAGTTGGGGATGTGACAGCAAAAGCCACAACCTGGACACTATGGTAAGCACCTGAAGACCATGCCAGTGCTTTTTAGCTGCATATCAGCTAGGAGTCCAGCTTCTGGTGCCAGGGACTGTCCTCCTGGGGCTGTTTCTTCAGGCTCTCTATTCATAGGCAGACTGCAAAGCTGTTTGCACTGCAAGGTTGGCAGTTCCAGCTCACCAGCTGCTCCTCAGAAACTCGATACAAGGTTGCTATGGGTCAGAATTGAGTTGACTGCACTTAACAACAACAACAACAATTTATTCATTGGAATCCTGGTGTGGCACTGTGGGTTAATGCACTGGGCTGCAAGATCTGTTAGAACTGCAAACTCAGTGGTTCAGGTTCACCAGCTGCTCCCCAGAAATCCTAAACAGGGTCGCTATGAGTTGGAACTGACTCTACAGCACTTAACAACAACAACAATTTATTTATTGTTTGGACAATGAATAAAGAAGACCATAGGAAAATTGATGCATTTCAGTATGGTGCCGTAGACTGCCAAAAGAACAAACAAATGTTTTTGGGGAAGTCCAACCAGAATGTCCCTTAGAAGCCAGGATGGTCAGACTTCATCTCTTATACTTCAGACATATTATCAGGAGGGACCAGTGCCTAGAGAAGGACATCATGCTTGGTAAAGTGGAGGGTCAGCGAAAAAGAGGAAGACCCCAACGAGATGGATTGGCACAGTGGCAGCAGCAATGGACTCAAGCATAGCAACGGTTGTGGGATTGCCACAGGACTGGGCAATGTTTCATTCTGTTGTGCATAGGGTTGTTGTGAGTCAGTACCTACTCTACGACACATAACAACAATTGGATCTTGGTCTTTCTAGCAGGGAAACTTCAAGGTAGCCTGATTAGCAATAGCATCCTCCAGAGCTCAGGTTAAGGACAGTTTACTATCGGATGTTCCCGACCTGACCACAGTGTTGCAGACTGTACCACTGTTCACTTACGGTGTCAGATTACCCAAAAACAAGATAGGTACAGGATTACTTGTGCTTAGTAAACAGTCTCACGTTGCCCCCGCTCCTCTCCTTAACACATCAATGATTCTGTTTCTAAGTGTGGCTGGCATCTGTCTCTTTCCCAACCCCACAGCACTTTCCAGCAAAAGTAAAACCTCTTTTTAAATTGATAATCCCTGACAGGGATGGGGTTCCCTAGTAAACATGGGGTTACTTATGCTTATTTGTTAACTAATATTGCCTATTGGGTAATCCACCCCAATGTGTAGTACTGGTGGTGGTGGTGTACCATCGAATTGGTTCTGACCCATAGTGACCCTTCTTAGGGTTTCTGAGGCTGTAAATCTTTCTGGGAGCTGAAAAGTCTCATCTTTCTCCCACACAATGACTGGTAGCTTCAAACTTGAGGTTAGCAGCCCAACTCATAACATTGCGCTCCCAGAGTTCCTTAATGTGTAATTCCCAGAGGACATTAGAAGATAGCAAGTGCCATCTGGGATATTGAACTGAGGTTGGCGTTCAGTTGCTCCTGAATCTCATTATACCCTAGATCTGAGCCAAAGAGAAGTTTTCATCACATGGCAACCAAACGGTTGGAAGAATAGTGCCAAGAACTATGAGTTATTAGGCACAAACAGGAATGGCATTCAGAATACTGTCAGGCAGGGACAGGACTCAGGGGAGGGTGGCTGTGGTGTGAATTGCTAGGGAGCGTCGTGTCTGAGTGGGAGTGTGAGGAGGTCATGCTCAGGCTTCTCCAGGGCGGTTCCTACAAAGACCTCACCCAGGAGTTGAGTGGGAAGGTGGTCCATACAGAGTGCTGTGCAGAACAGCTCAGAAATTGATGAAATTTGGAGAGATCAGGTCAGGCTGTGTCCATGGCAGGCCAACCAAGTGGGCACTGGATTAGCATGTAGCTACCCCAAGACCTAAGGAGCTCTGGTAGCATAGTGGTTATAAATCGGGCTGCTAATCTCATAAACAGTAGTCCAAAACAACCAGCTGTTCCATGGGAGAAAGATGAGGCTTTCTGCTCCCGTAAAGATTTACAGCCTCAGAAACCCTGTACTGACTCCACGTTACATAACTCAACAATAAGACCTAGGGCTGCTAGGTTAAGACAGGTCAAAAGACACGGTTGGTGTTAGATTCTTAAGCAGGATTTTAATTTGGAAGAGAAGAATTATGTCTATGGGACTGAATACAGTGAGGAAATATTACTGACATACAGCATCTTTTTGTTGTTGTTAAGTGCTGTAGAGTTGATTTGAGACTCATAATGACTCTATATTGCTGCTGAACCACCCCATGGAGTTTTCTAACTCTAATCTTTGTTGTTGTTCAGTGTTGTCGCGTTGGTTCTGATTCATAGCCACCCTGTATAGGGTTTTCAAGGAGCAGCTGGTGAATTTGAACCGCTGAGTGTGTGGTTCAAACTGACTTTGTGGACAAGTGCTTTATCCTACAGCTCCATGCCAGGACTCTAATCTTTATTTAAGGAAGCAGGCATGTCATCATGGTGCTGGTGGTGCTGGTGGTCATGTTGTTGTTCTGTGTTGTTATGTCAGTTCTGACCCACAGTGACCCTGTATAGGGTTTCTGAGGAGTGACTGGTGGGTTTCAATCGCTGACCTTTTGGTTCAAGCTCACCTTGAGGTCCAGTGCTTATCCAATAGAGCCACATGTTGTTTGTTGTTGTTAAGTGCCATTGAGTCTGTTCCAACCCACAGCGACCCTGTATAGGGTTTCCAAAGAGTGGCTGGTGGGCTTGAACCACCAACCTTGTGGTTCAAACTGATCTTGTGGTCCAGCTCATTATTCAACAGCACCACACCAGGACTCCGCAGCGCCACATGGGCAACTTTTATCAAGTCCTTAAGCTGAGTCTGTTGTGGCGGTTTTGTGCTGAGTCGATTCTGACTCATAGCGACTCTATATAGGGTTTCTGAGACTGGTTGGTGGGTTTGAACTACCAACCTTGCAGTTACCAGTCCAGTGCTTACTTATCCTACATCACCATGTTGTTGTTGTTAAGTGTCATCGACTCAGTTCTGACTCATAGTGACCCTGTATAGAGTTTCCAAGGAGTAAGTGGTGATTTTGAACTGCTAAACTTGTGGTTCAAACCGACCTTGCAGTCCAGCACATTAACCCATAGCACCACACCAGGATTCCTACATCACCATGTTATTGTTGTTAAGTGCCATTGAGTCAGTTCCAACCCATGGTGACTCTGTTTAGGGTTTCCGAGGAGCAGGTGGTGAGTGTGAACCGCCGACCTTGTAGTTAGTTCAAACTGCAGTCCAGCACATTAACCCACAGTACCAAACCAGGATTCCTACATAACCATGTTGTTGTTAAGTGCCATCGAGTCAGTTCTAACCCATAGCGACTCTATTTAGGGTTTCCAAGGAACAGGTCCATCACATATCTGTCAGTTTGTCATTTCTGTGATTCTGAAAGCTATGCCACCAGAATTTTAAATACCAGCAGGGTCACCCATGGTGGACAGGTTTCAGATGAACTTCCAGACTGAAACAGACTAGGAAGAAGGAGTGATGAACTACTTCTAAATATTTAGTCACTGAAAACATTATGAACAGCAAATAAACACTGCCAGATATAGTGCTGGAAAATGAGCCCCTCAGGTTGGAAGACACTCAAAATGCGACTGGGGAAGAGCTGCCTCCTCAAAGTAGAGTTGACCATGAGAATGTGAATGGAGTAAAGCCTGTGGGAGTAAAGCCCGCAGGACCTCCATTTACTGATGGGGCACAACTCAAAATGAAGAGAAACAGCTGTAAACATGCATTAATAATCAGAAAATGGACTGTACAAAGTATGAATCTAGGAAAATTAGAAATTGTCGAAAACAAAATGGAATGCATAAGCATCAATATCTTAGGCATTAGTGAGCTGAAATGGACTGGTATTGGCCATTTTGAATTTGACAAGCACATGGTTTACTATGCCGGGAATGACAAATTGAAGAGGAATGGTGTTGCATTCATTGTCAAAAAGAACATATCCAGATCAGTCATGACGTACAATGCTGTCTGTGATAGGATAATATCCATGAGCCTACAGGGAAGCCCAGTTAATACCACCATTATTCAACTTTACGCATCAACCACTAAAGCCAGTGAGGATGAAATAGAAGAATTTTACCAACTTCTTCAATCTGAAATTGACTAAACATGCAACAAGATGTATTGATCATTTCTGGTGATTGGAATGCAAAGGTTGGGAGCAAAGGGGAAGGATCAGTAGTTGGAAAATATGGCCTTGGTGATAAAAATGATGCTGGAGATTGCATGATAGAATTCTGCAAAACCAATGATTTGTTCATTTCAAGTACCTTCTTTAGACAGCATAAGAGACGACTATACACATGGACCTTGTCAGATGGAATACAAAGAAAATGAATTGACTACATCTGTGGAAAGAGATGATGGAAAAGCTCCATATCATCAGTCAAAACA
The DNA here is from genome assembly GCF_000296735.1 of Chrysochloris asiatica. Taxonomy (NCBI): domain Eukaryota; kingdom Metazoa; phylum Chordata; class Mammalia; order Afrosoricida; family Chrysochloridae; genus Chrysochloris; species Chrysochloris asiatica. Next base: position 3,883,387 of record NW_006408674.1, read on the forward strand.
AGGCCAGGGGCAGACTGTAGAACAGACCATCAATTACTCATATGTAAATTCAGACTGAAGCTGAAGAAAATGAAAAGAAGTACACAAGAGCCAAAATATGACCTTGACTATATCCCACTTGAATTTAGGGATCCTCTGAAGAAAAGATTTGATATATTAAACACTAAAGACCAAAGACCAGAAGAGTTGTGGGATGACATCAAGCACATCATACAGGAAGAAAGCAAAAAAGTCATTAAGAAGACAAGAAAGAAGGAGAAGGTCAAGGTCAGAAGAGACTCTGAAACTTGTTCTCCAGCATAGAGATGCTAAAGCAAATGGAAGAAATGAGGATGTCAAGAGCTGAACAGAAAATTTCAAAGATCAACTTGAGAAGATAAAGCCATATATTACAACCAAATGTTCAAAGATTTGGAATCAGAAAACCAAAAGGAAGAACATGCTCAGCATTTCTCAAGCTGGGGGAACTGAAGAAAAAATTCAAACTTCGACTTTAGTTACTGAAGGATTCTCTGGGCAAATTACTGAATGATGCAAAAAGCATCAAAAGAAGATGGAAGGAATACACAGAGTCACTCTACCAAAAGGAAATGGTTGATGTTCAACCATTTCAAGAGGTAGCATATGATCAAGAGCTGATGATATTGAAGGAAGAAGTCCAGGGTGAATTTAAGGAATTGGCAAAGAACAAGGCATCAGGAATTGATGGAATAAAAATTGATATCTTTCAAGAAAGTGAGGCAGCACTGGAGACACTCACTCATCTCTGCCAAGAAATTTGGAAGACAACTATCTGGCCGACTGATTGGAACAGATCCACATTTCTGCCCATTCCAAGGACAGGTGACCCAAAAGAATGCGTAAATCATTGCACAATCTCTTTGATATCTCATGTGAGGAAAGTTGTACTAAAGTAATACATAAATGGCTATAAGTATATATTGACAGAGAACTTCCAGAGGTTCAAGCTGGATTCAGAAGAGGCTGTGGAACGAGGGATATCATTGCTGATGTCCTATGAATCTTGGCTGAAAGCAGAGTATATCAGAAAGATGTTTACCTGTGCTTTATTGACTATGCAACGGCTTTCAATTGTGTGGATCATGACGAGCTATGGACAACACTGCGAAGTATGAGTATTCCGGAACACTTAATTGTGTTTATGAGGAATCTGTGCATGAACCAAGAGGCAGTAGTTCGAACAAAACATGGAAATACTGAATGGTTTAAAATTAAAAAAAAAGGTATACGACAAGGTTGTATTCTTTCACCATACTTATTCAACCTGTATGCTGAGCAAATAATCTGAGAAGCTGGGTTCTATGAAAAAAAATGTGGCATCAGGATTGGAGGAAGACTCATTAACAACCTGTGATATGCAGATGATACAACCTTGCTTGCTGAAAGTGAAAAGGACTTAAAATATTTACTGATGAAGATCAAAGACCACAGCCTTTGATATGGGTTGCATCTCAATGTCAAGCAAACAAAAATCCTCACCCCTGGACCAATACATCAACATTCTTATCAACGGAGAAAGGATTGAAGTTGTCAGGAACTTCATTCTTCTTGCATCAACTATCAACACTCATGGAAGCAGAAGTCAAGAAATCAAATGACGTATTGCATTAGGCAAATCTACTACCTTTTTAAAGTGTTGAAGAGCAAAGATGTCAGCTTGAAGACTAAGGTATGCCCGACCCAAGCCATGGTATTTTCAATAACCTCATATACATGTGAAAGTTGGACAGTGAATAAGGAAGACCATAGAAGAACTGATGCTTTTGAGTTATGGTGTTGGAGGAGAATATTGAAAGTACCATGGGCTGCCAAAAGAACCAATAGATCTATGTTGGAAGAAGTGCATCCAGAGCGCCCCCTGGAGGCCAGGATGGCCAAACTTCATCTCTCGTACTTCAGACATATTGTCAGGAGGGACCAGTCACTGGAGAAGGCTATCATGTTTGGTAAGGTGGAGGGTCAGAGAAAAAGAGGAAGACCCCCAGTGAGATAGATTGGCAAAGTGGCAGCATCAGGCGTGGCAACAACAGTGAGGTTGACCCAGGATCGGGCAGTGTTTCATTCTGCTGTGCATAAGGTCGCTATGAGTTGGTACAGACTTGATGGCACCCAAAAACAACAACAAGGAGCATGTGGTGAGCTTGAACCACCCACCTCACCTTGCAGTTAAAACCCACAGCACCACTCCATCTAAATCCATTTACATGCATTAAGGCATGTACTTGCTGCGATGACTGAATGAAGTAGGTAGTAAGACTATCCCATTTTACAGATGAGAAAATCAAGGTATAGTGAGGAGATATGACCTGCTTAAACTCTATCAGTTACTAAATAATGAAGTCTGGTTGTCACGTTCTTTTCCACTGATAAAGAATGGGCCAATAAGCTCCTACTTAAGCCAGTAAAACCAAAGAAATGTTTTGTGCAATGCAGAGCAAGTAGCTGCAGAATTCAGCAGAAACAATGGGACCTGGGTCCATAAAGTGCTGCCAGCAAGCATCCATAGACAGGAGCCGCTCATGTTCTCTCCCAATTTGTCATTCTTTCTGTCAATGCACGGAAACTGGGGGAGAGCGTGCTGTAGCTGCCGTGGGGCAGTGGCGATTGCTTCACAGACCTTCCTCAGGCACGTTGTCTGGTGCAGAGGTAGCTGAACAGAGACAGATAAGTTCTGACAACTGATTTCAAGACAGTGGAGACTCCGAGCCTTTCAGCGGAGGAGGTAAGATTAAGGTGAAAATTAAGAGGATCTCAAGGTATATTGACCCCACGTTTTGATACCATTATAGGAGTGCATGATAGCACACTAGCAAGATAGCACATTGTGCAAGATGTGTTAAAACAGAAGGTGGGGGTAGACCAGATGGCCCTCTAAGGGTCCACCAGACTTTCAACTAAAAGATTACATAAGGAGCTAAGGGAGTTTGGGGAGGGCTTTGGTTGAGTTTATGTGGATTACTGAGAATCAAGAGTCCCTGTGTGCTGCACATGAAGGTTCTTGGCAGCTAACTGAAAGGTTAGAGGTTCAAATCCATCCAAAGTCAACTTGGAAGAAAGGGCTGGGATGTACTATGGAGCACAGCTCGACTGTGGCATACATGGGGTCTCCATGCATCACAAGCAACTCAACAGCAACTGGAGGTAGTGGTGATGGTGAGTGGAGACCCCATAGAATTGCTCTTTGTCATAGAAAAGCTGTCTTTCAGAAAAGGGTTTTCGTATACTCTGACTGGGTACAGTCCCACACCATTAACTCCAGCCCTGACCAGCTGCTCAAAATTCCTCCCCACAAAGCAGCTGCCAGAAAAACCTAAGACCTTCTCACTGGGGTTGGCAAGACTTTGGACAAAGTCCCAAAGTCAGGAGAGATTGAAATACTTGGCAGGCAGAGTTGGACTATGGGTCATTTCTAGCCTGCCTCTTTCAGGGTGAAGTAATTGTCCCATGTTCCCCAGTAAGTATTTACAGGGAAGGAATATGTAGGGGAACTTGGGATTTCTGGACAAGTTGTCGGGGGGTGGGAGAAACAGTGGCACAGTTGTGTCATGGGTTTGGTTAGAGGAGCTGAGTTAAGTCTTTTCTGGACATTAGCCTGTTGTGGTTGCCAACAGGATGAGAAATGAGGTTTAGTCAGGTTCCCAATTCATGCTGCATGTGCCAACTAGTGCACAAGGTCAGACACGAACAAGAAACAATGGAAACTGGTTCCCTATCTTCTTTTGGGAGTGGAATGAGGAAATGAGGTTAGATGGCTTCAACCTGAGGCTCCCAAGATGTAGAAGGAGACGTCAAGAGGCAATTAGGGACGACAAAAAAGGCATTCTCCTCCTTAAATAGGATTTAGGCTATGAAAAGGAGTCCTGGCGTGGCACTAGACTACAAAGTTGGTTTGAACCACAAGGTCAGTGGTTCAAGTTTACCAGCTGCTCCTCAGAAACCCTATACAGAATTGCTAGGGGTCGGAACTGACTCAATGGAACTTAACCACAATAACAAAAGGTCACAGCAGTCAAGAGAGTTATGAGGCATCTCATGACCTCATATGGAAAGTTCTAGAATAATTAATGAGCCTTGGTGGCACATTGGATTAAGCATTGGACTGCTAACCAAAAGGTCAGTCAGTAGTTTGAACCGATCTGAAGCTCCAAAGGAGAAAGAAAAGGCAATGTGCTTCCCTAAGGATCTCTCCAAAACTCTCTGAAGCAACTCTACTCTGCCCTACGCAGCCACTAGGAGATGGAATCAGCTGGATGATGGTGAATTGGGGTTTAGAAGTTCTACCTCTGGAAATCAAGGAGCATAGTGGTTGCGAATCAGGCTGCGAACAGCAAGGTCAGCAGTTCGAAACTGCTCCGGTAAAGATTTACAGCCTCAGAAACCCTGTACAGGGTCGGAACCAACTCCACGGCGCACAGCCACCATATCCACCAGACACCTTTGGAGATCACACACTGAGAAAACATCTAAGAAGACACTTGACCAATGCCTTATATCTAAGTCTTACGCTGCTGGAGTCTAGAATTTTTGGAAAAATTAAAACATATTTAGAATAATCAGTTCATTTTCTCCCAAGATCATGAGGTGGTGTCATTAGAGTCAGGTTTAAGGCCTGGGTGCTCTCAGCTGGTGAATCCTAACAAGGCTTGGAGAAGATCGCTGCTCACTCTGAATGATGCAGTGGGGGTGGGCCTTCCACCAGCCTTCATGGGAAAGGGGATGTGGACATGTGAAGATGGAACCCTGCTAATCTAATGAGCTCTGATGGCACTGTAGGAGAAACACAGGACTACTAGCCACAAGGCTGGCAATTCAAACTGAAGAAAGACAAGACTTTCTGCTTCCGTGAAGATTTACAGCTTCAGGAACCCTATGCCCTGTTGTTGTTGTTGTTAAGTGCCGTCGAGTAGGTTCCGACCCATAGTGACCCTGTACAGGGTTTCCGAGGGTGTAAATCTTTACCGGAGTAGAAAGCTTCATCTTTCTCCCACGGAGCGGCTGGTAGTTTCGAACCGCTGACCTTAAGGTTTGCAGCCTGATTCGTAACCACTATGAAATTGACGTGATACCAGTTGGTGGGGGTGGTGCTTAATCTTTGTGGAAGCAGATCTCCAAGCCTTTCTCCAGTGGAGCTTGATTTGAACTGAGGTTCACTGGGGTGGGTGGCACCCAGTGAGGGAACTCATGGTGTTTCCTCCCACCCTGTATGAACTTCCTCCTATGCCAGACAATACACCATTACCAATTTTAATCAGAGATCACAGAATAATATGTGATGATAAATATAGTGTAAATTGCTTAAATGTAATATTTGTTGTTGTTGTTAGGTGCCGTTAAGCCGGTATCGACTCTTGGCAACTCTATGCACAATGATACACTGCCCAATCCTGGGCTGACCCCACATCGCTGCTACTCTTGAGCTCATTGCTGCTGCCACCACTGTGCCAATCCAGCTCAATGGGGGCCTTCCTCTTTTCCTCTTAGATTATATAAATGCAGAAACATTGTTTTGTAAAATCTTTGTGAGTTGAATTACATTATTAGTAATTGAGTAGAAGACGTTTTTTATTTTTCTTCTTGTTTTCCTTTAATTCCTACTTCGTCCTCAAAAAGTATTGATGTAGGTTCTCAAATACTAATTACCATAATACTGTGGCTAAAACACCTGACAATTCGATCAAATCAGTGGTTATACCAATCCGAATGCTCCCAATCTAGTCTGATCTCAGAAACTAAGCCAGGTTGAATCCGGTTAGTATTTGGATGGGATACCGGCTGCTGTAGTCTTTTATGGAGTCCTGTGTGGTGCTGCGGGTTAATGTCCTGGCTGCAAGGTTGGTTTGAACTGCAAGGTCGGTGGTTCAAGCTCACCAGCCGCTCCTTGGAAACCCTATACAGGGTGGCTGTGAGTTGGAACCAAGTAGAAGGCCCTTAACAACGCTATAGGTAACAACAACAGTGTTTGTAATCCGTCCAGGTGAAACCACATGATTGGAAGTGTCATTAGACAATCATGACAGGTCTGACCAAAGTTCATTGTTGTTGTTCGTTCTGACTCCCAGCAACCCTGTATAGGGTTTCCAAGGAGCGGCTGCTGGGTTTGAACTGGCAACCTTTCGGTCCAGTGCTTTATCCTACAGCGCCACACCAGGCCTCATTAGAAGGTTCAAAAAGTAAATTTATATAGAGTTTCAGCCTTGTAGGAAAGTGATACATGAAGTTGGGCTTAGGAAAAGTATTTTTCTTATAACTAGCTACAGGACAATTTTCATTAAAAATAATAACTTTCTGCTGAAAACAATGCACAGAAGTTTTACAAACAGTTATTTTGCTATTGAGAATGGAAACTTCTAGATGTTCACTGTGATTTTTTGACTGCTTGGGAACTGCAGGCATGAAGAAGATGGGAACGGGGATGCTGTGGACCACCTGCTCTGGCATTGCAGGTGTGGCGGGGTCTGTAACTGCCATCTGCAAATAGCTTGACAAGGCTGTGCCCGGAGCAGGGCTGCAGGCAGGAGCCCCAACAGTGCTTAGCGTCATTCTCAGACTAGAACAAAAGTTGTTCATTCCTGTGGCGTTGATTTCTGTATGACAACCTCACGGGTTACAGAGCAGAGCTGCTTCTTGGCTGTAATCTCTATGGAAGCAGATCACCAGGACTTTCTTCTGCAGTGCCAGAAATCTTTAGGTTAGTTGTTGTTGTTATGTGCTGTGGAGTCAGTTCTGACTCATAGTGACTGTACACAGGCGTTCTGAGGCTGTAAATCTTTACGGGAGCAGAAAGCCTCATCTTTCTCCCATGGACTAGCTGGTAGTTTCGAACTGCTGACCTGAGGTTAGTAGTGTGACTCGTAATCACTACGCTACCAGTTGAACATAAACCACTTGTGCCTCCAGGGGACCTCAGTCCCTCCATCTTGTTTAACCTGTCCCAGGTGTGATAAACAGAAGACTCTGTTTATCACACAGAGCCTGATGAACCATCTGTTCCCAGAGTTGGGCAGAAGGAGAAGCCAGGGATAAAAGCTCGCTCTGTGGTTGGGAAGATGTCTTGACTATTTAGAAAGCCAGCACGTAGCCAAGCATAGCACAATCATCCAGAAGCTGGTTGGCCCAAGCAGAGGGATAGCAATTCCTCTGAGACCGAGGAGATGGTTTTCTGCCTGCCTTCATGAGTCAGATTGTGCTCTGAGTATGAAGGAAGGAGGAATCATAACAGCCTGGCTTTGATGGTGGCGAAACTTAAGAGTGTCCTAATGAAGCAACGCATGACTCATCAATCCTCAGTTCAGGGTTCACGTGGCACCTGCTTTGGGACACGCGAGGTTGTCATTTGTTCAAAGACTGGAGAAGACAGGGAGAAGATAGACAGTCAGCAAAACACAGTCTCCATGTTAGGTGGTGGTGGTTTCTGAGGCTGTAAATCTCTAGGGAAGCTGAAAACATGGTAGGAGAAATCCTGCGGAGCAGCTGGTGGTTTCAAACTGTTGATCCTACGATTAGCAGTTCAATGTGTAACCCACTATTCTAGTTTGGCTGTTGTTGTCAAGTTGTTGCTCAGTGCTGTTGAGTGAGTTCTGACTCATAACGATTTTGTATAGGGTTTCTGAGGAGCAGATGGTGAGTTTGAACCACCCACCTGCTTGCAGTTCAAATCGACCTTGTTTGGTAGGTAGTGTATTTTCAGTGACTTTAACTATGAGGTAAGAATACTTGCCCTGCACTACAGACGTCCCTAGAGAGCTGGACAAGGACACTATGTAACTGAATAATGTGTTCACACAATATGTATTTTTGAGCATTCTCTATGTACGGATCAGAATCAGCTCAATGCAGTGGGGCTGGCCTGGTTGCTTCTAGATGGAGGAGCCGGGTCTTGTAAGGAAATTCAAGGAGAGAAAACAGGAAGATCATTAAGGCATTATGTATGGAAACCTGAAATAATGAGAACATGATGTGTAGCAGTATTGTTTGCGGAACAGAAAGCTTTATTAGAAGCAAACTGTGGACTTCGACGTCTCGTTAGCTCCTAACCTCAGCGTTGATTATTATGAGGGGACTGCACTGTAAATTCTAGAAATCCAACTTTACAGACTCCCTTTGGAAACAGGGACTCAGAAACTATGGTCTCCTATGCTCAGCCCATAAAAAACCCCAACTAAACTCACTGCCATCGAATCAATTCCGACTCATATCCAACCTCTAGAAGGTCTCCAAGACTGGAAATCTTAATGGGAGCAGACAGCTTAATCTTTCGGATGTACCCAGGACTTGCCACACGAGGGCACCATTGCCCAATTATAGAATCTTTTCCAAAGAAAGGTCAGCAAAGTTCTTGTCCTCCAAGGTTCTTCTGGTTGTGAAATTGCTAATGAGCTTGAGAACAGATCCTAAGCGATTCTATAAAAGTTGAAAACATCTCTTGAGTGAATTGCCTGGAGGAATTTGAGCAGAAAACTAGCTTCTAAGTTCTCTGACCTCTGAAATATTTTATCTACTTCCCGCTTGTTCTTATGCAAATCAGTATGGGGTGTGGAATGCCACTGGGACAGAATGTTTAAAGAATAGTTTCCTTTTTAATGATTACAAAAATACTGCATGCTTGTTACAGAAAATTTAGACTACATTGAAAAGTCCTATGTATAGCTTCCAAAAGCTTGTGGAAAAATAATCTATGATCTTTTCATTTTATTTTCCGCAACCTTGTTTGAAGTCCTCTCATATGAATGTGTGGCTTTCTATTGTGTGGATCA
>NW_006408674.1:3893120-3899020 GCF_000296735.1 Chrysochloris asiatica
GAATAATTGTTATCAGGACTTATTGTGTGGGTTGGAAATGTAAAGGTAGACATTTTGTAGCAAAGGAGGGGAGTGATTTTGCAGTCTAGAAGCGGTCCTGGGACCATCAAGGAAAAGAGTGGAGAGTGGAACCCTACCCGGAGAAACAGTGACTCCAGAGATGGATGCAGAGACAATGATGTGGCGAGATGGAGTGGCTGAGGACTTCAGACCCAGAGAGAGAGAGGGGCTGTGTGCTGATGACCGGGGGGCAGGGGAAGGGGCAGGCTTGCAGGGTGTATACCCTTTGGTTGATTGATGATGCATGGAGGGGATTGTAACCATGGCAATGAAATGATAGATGATAGGATGAATGTAAAGCTAATGTTCTCACATGTAAACTATCACATAATTCACAATAAAACATTAAAAAAAAGAAAAAGAAATCAAACTACATATTGCATTAGGCAAATCTGTAGCACAAGACCTTTTTAAAGTGTTGAAGAGCAAAGATGTCAGCCTGAGGACTAAGGTTCGCATGATCCAAGCCATGGCATTTTCAATAACCTCAAATGCATGCAAAAGCTGGACAGTGAATAAGGAAGACTGTAGAAGAATTGATGCTTTTGAGTTACAGTGTTGTAGGGTAATATTGAAAGTGCCATGGGCTGCCAAAAGAACCAATAGATCCATTTTGGAAGAAGTGCAGCCAGAGTGCTTCTTGGAGGCCAAGATTAGGACATATTGTCAGGAGGGACTAGTCATTGGAGAAGGATATCATGTTTGGTAAGGTGGAGGGTCAGAGAAAAAGAGGAAGACCCCCAGCGAGATGGATTGGCCAAGGGGCAGCATCGATGGACTCAAGCGTGGCAACAGTAGTGAGGTTGGCCCAGGATCGGGCAGTGTTTTGTTCTGCTGTGCATAAGGTTGCTATGGGTCGGTACCGACTCGATGACACTTAACAACAACAACATATGCACATGACATATGTAAGGATTACATGTATGTAGATATTATGCAGATTATCCATGTATATAACTGTATATGTTATATAATATAAATGCATTTATAAATATAAAATATACACATATATTAAATGTATATATTAAAAAAGATATTTTTGTATGAGTATATATTTTTACAAAGTGGATATCTTTTACAGATTCTTTTGTAATTTCATTTAAATTTAATATATGATGAGCATTTTCTAAATCATTAAATGTTATTCTTGTATCACGAGAGTTCTAACAATTGCTACTCTTTCAAATACAAATGCATACACTATAGTTTACTGAAACAATTCATTATTATTGAGTATTTGGGTTGTGCGTTGTTTGCCATTTTTCCTTATTAAAAAACAAATGTCTCCTTGGCATAACATCTTGCAAGTAGAATTTAAGGGTATTTATATACGTTGTTTTTGTTGTTAAATAACATTGAGCTGGTTCCAACTCAGAGTGACCCTGTACAGAGTTTCCAAGGAGTGGCTGGTGGGTTTGAACCATTGACCAGTGCAATCCAGTGCTTATCCTACATAGCCACATATACACACAATTTTTGTTTTTAATTGTGAATTGGGTAAAGGTTTACAGAGCAAATCAGTTTTTCATTCAACAATTCACACACATTTTGTTTCATCTCATTGACAGCTGTTCCCACAATGTAACATCATTTATCCCACTTCCTCCTGTGTTTCCTGTTTTCAATCCTACTTCTTTCCTACCCTTCTCTACTTTATCTCTGGGCAAATTCTGCCCTTTTGATTTCAAATGGTAGATTACTCTGAGGAGTGGGAATCTCACTAGTGTTACTGTTCCCTTATAGACCTGTATGTCCTGTGGGTTAAGGTGCTGGACTGTACGATTGGTTTGAACTATAAGGTCAGTGGTTCAAACTCACCAGCCATTTCTCAGAAACCCTATACAGGGTTAGAACTGACTCAACTGCACTTCACAACAATTGTTGGAAAACTGAGTCATGGGGTGGGTTCATTTCCGGACCTGAAGAGTGACTAAGGGCCAATCTCTGGGGTTCTACTAGTCTTGATTTGACCAATTAGCCTGCTCTTTCTTTTTTTTTTTCTTAAACGGTTTTCAGGTTTGTTCCACATGTGATCCCTTTCAGATGACTTGGGAGCGGTAGCCGGGCACTAGGTACATTCTTCTGGTCTCAGGGCTGTGGAGACTGATGTTCATGTATGCAGTCCGTTAGTCCATTAGACTAACTGATTCCATGAGTCTTCGATTTTCTTCACTTTTCTTCCCTCAGGACAGGGAGAGAACAGTAGTTGCACCTTAGATGGCTGCTCGCATGTTTTCAAACCCCAGCCAGATACAGAGTGTAGGCTGTAGAAGATTGTGTTTGTGAACTACGCCAATTAACGTTGTACACACTTACTTTTAAGACATTTGATATCAATGCAAGATTACCTCCCAGAATCATTGGCCCAATCTTCCATCCCACTAGCAGCATATGAAAGGGTATCCTAATATCTTCAGATGTTGATAAACAGACGATTCCTACTCTGGTTGATGCCACGATTTAGTGGCAATCACAGAAGTTCCTAGAAGGATATTTGAAGGAGAAATCAATAACTCCAAGTTTGTTGTGCATGTAACCTGCCCCACCCCCATTTCTTGGGAAGCACAATACTTGCATGGTGGAGTGAGCACTGGACGTGAAGTCAGAGTGCCCAGGCTTTAGCCATGCCATAGACTGACATCTGCTTTGTGCTTATGGACATTTAGGAAACCCCATTGAGCCACTGAACTCACCCCATGAGAGAGGAGAATGATACCTCCACAGATAAGTAACTCAGTATGATGAGTTTGTCTTTGTACTTTATGTCGTTGTTGTTGTTAAGTGCTGTCAAGTCGGTCTCAACTCACAGCAACCCTGTATAGGGTTTCCTAGGAGCAGCTGGTGGGTTTGAACCTCTGACTTTGTGGTTCACAGTACAGTGCTGATCCTACAGCACCACACCAGGAGTCCTTGTAAAGTCCCAATATTAAATATCATTATATTATGATTGTATATTATGTTGTTTTCATGTATTAGGATATCATAATATTGTTGTTGTTGTTGAGTGCAGTCGAGTCGATTCCAACCCATACCGACCCTGTATAGAGTTTCTGAGGAGTAGCTGGTGAGCTTGAACTGCCGACCTTGCAGTTCAAACAGCTCTCCAGTCCGGCGCATTAACCCACAGCACCACACCAGGACTCCATCATAACACTAAGTATCATTATTAGGCTATTTAGTATTTGTGAACTATGGATTGAAGACATACTTCATTTTCTAGCTTCTAGAATTCAAGGAATTAAGAGTCCTAGGTTTTGGCTCTAACAGCCAACAACTTGTCCCTCTGTTGGGTCTCCATTTTCCCATTTGCAAAATGAAATATCCCCTGAACTTCAAACTTGGCAGAAGTCTCACAAACAAAGCACTTGTTGGTTAAGCCACTTCTGACATCAGTCTTTTCACAAGAATAAACAGCAGTAGCTACTGAGTGCTTACAACACCCTAGACACTATGTAAAGGGAGCTACAAGCATCCTCTGTCTTGTGCATCACAATAGCTGTACCAGGTGCGTGTCATTAATTTCTCGTTTTGCAGATGAAGAAATGGAAGCACAGGGAGGTTGTGACTTTGCCAGAGGGAAATACAGCTAGTAAGTGGGTAATTCTGGGATTTGACAGAAAATATCTGTCTCCAACGCCTATCTTTGCCTGCCAGAAGAACAAACCAATGTGTGTTGGAAGAAGTACAGCTAGAATGCTCCTGAGAAGCCAGGATGGCGAGACTTCGTCTCTCATACTTCAGACATATTATCAGGAGGGACCAGTCCCTGGAGAAGGCCATCTCATGCTTAGTAAAGTGGAGGTTAAGACCCCCAATGAGATGGATTGGCACAGTGGCAGCAGCACTGGATTCAAGTTTGACAATGACTGGGAGGATGGCAGAGGACCAGGTGGTGTTTCGTTCTGTTGTGCATAAGGTCGCACCTACAAAAACAGCCACATAACACAAAATTATTTTCCAACCTTTTGTAATAATAATATCCAAATGAAGTGATGTGTATAAAGGTGGTCTGAGATGTGTTAACACTATAAAACATAAGTTTATATCTTTAATGTTTTCTCTTGTTTCTCCTTTTCGTCTCTTTTCCGGCAGTCTTGGGGTGGGTTTTACTTCTGGCTCTGATGCTAACTGGGCATTTCTCATCACTTCTATGTGCTTCTGTTTCCTCATTTGTGGAACTAAGCACACCCTTTCTTTTCCTGTCAGATTAAGGGAACTGGAAAAGCTGACTGAGTAAATGTCTCTGCATTCTTTCAGACGTATCCATCTGGTATCTTTCAGAATGTTCCAGGGATTGTTTCATTTCTTAACTTTGCCTGAATGAACTGTGAATGTTTTAATGATTGCCTCACTTTCAGAACAATTTTATAATTAGTGGACTTTTAAATTGCAGAAGAATAGGAGAAATGCATCCCAAAGCAGGCTATCCTTGCGACATTCTAAACTGTGCCCTCAATGTGTGAAATGCTTCTATTTATATTTTTTTCTCAGGCCATAAAGGTTAGAACTTTCTTTTAGCCAGTAACTTAATTGGAAATGTGGCAGATCTAAAAATCATAGAAGAAATAGCTTTACTCAATCTATTCAATAATTTTTACTTTGTTGTTGTTGTTAAGTTTCGAAGAGTTAGTTCTGACTCATAGTGACCCTATGTAGGCTTTCAAGGAGCGACTGGTGAGTCACCAACCTTTCAGCTTAAATCGACCTTTCGGGCCAGTGTGTCACCCAGAGCGCCATTCTTTAGGGTTCTCTTTATCTTTGTTTCAGTGTTCTGCAGTTTTCTTTATTTACAATCTTCATTTTCAACTCTAAATAGACCTTTTAATGGCTGAGTATGGTTTAGGAATTAAAAGTGGCAATTGGATGTTCAGTATTCATCCTACGCCGCCACCATATATAAATATATAAAAAGTCACCTGCCTACACAGAGAAAAAAGAAAGAGAGAGGATGTCGATAAATTTACTTCAAAGAAATAGTTCACACACTTATGAGGAAATTCCTAAATCTGTGAATAAGGCAACAAGCTAAAGACCGCTGATGGCTCACATGGTTGCTGGGCCTAACAGAACCCAAATCTACACTTCTGCAGACTTATGTCTCAAGAACCTGAAGCTAGGGATTTAAAGAATTTAGGGGCTCAGAAAAAGGACAGCCATTTATATAGTGGAGGTAGGCCACATCCCCCAAGGAAGTTCTCTTTCAACTGATTGGCTGCTCCAAGGAAGTTCCCTTTCAACTGATTGGCTGCTCATACCAGATCACACAGCTCTATCACTGTTTGCCAAACCACTGAGAATCATAACCTAGCCAAGCTGATATGTAATGTTAATCATCACACACTATCAAGAAGTATAAGTAATTTCTAAATTTCCTACTCTATCTGACTGTTTAACTAAGCTATTTTATTATCTCTATTTATAGGGATTGGATTGGGTTTTCAAAGAATGAAAAAATACTTTTTTGGTTAAAAATTACTTTTCCATCCTTGCCTATGTCTATTCTGTTATTTCACGGTTATTATTACACCAATCTTTGCAATTCCACAAGGTTGGCAGTTCAAGCTCACCAGCTGCTCCTTGGAAACCTTATACAGACTCACTATGGGTCAGAACTGACTCTACATCACTTAACAACAACAACAATGAAGTCTTGTTATAATTCACTGGACTGCAATGTTGGTTTGAACCATAAGGTAAACAGTACACATCCACCAATTGCTCCTTGGAAACCCTACACAGGGTCATTATGAGTCAGAACTGACTCAAGAGCACTTGACAATAACATTGAGTTTTCAGGATTGCATTAGGGTTCCTAAACGTGCAGTGATATATATATATAT
>NW_006408674.1:3899120-3900821 GCF_000296735.1 Chrysochloris asiatica
ATCCTTCTCCAGTTTTTAGACTTCTTTTTCTTGACTTACAAATGTCTGATCATTAGAATCTTATTGTACAATAACAGAGAGCAAAGTTGCCGTGTTTTGTGTATGATTTTTAGGGGAGCATGGGAACATAATAACCATAGACTCTGGAGTCAGAAAATCCGGACTGAGCCTTTGTCTTGTGCAACTTTTAGCAGTTTGAAGTGAGACAAGCCGCTAGCTTCTTTAAGTCTCAGTTTAATTTACACAATTCAATTGTTGTTATTGTTAGGTGCCATTGAGTCATTTCTGACCCATTAGACCCAATATGCACAACAGAATGAAACTTTGCCTGGTCCTGCGCCAACCTTACAATTGTTACTCTTGAGCTCATTGCCGCTGATTCTGTTCCAATTCATCTCTTTGGGTCTTCCTCTTTTTTTGTGGTTCATCCACTTTACCAAAATGCAATTAGTGATGTGATATGTCACTTGCCTTATTTGTACCATTTGTCCTTTAGAAGAATCCTACAAAGTGGCGATGCACAGAGCCAGTGGATTTTAAAATATGTGGCAATGTTCCTCTTTATTCCTCTCACGAGCCTGCACGGTTTCCCAGCACTACTTTAGGCTCAGACCCTTCTAGGTCCAGTTCCAAAGCCACCTTTAGAAACATCTTCTAACTCACATTTCTAAAATCCTTCAAGCTGGAAATGAATCCTTCCCTGAACTTCCACAGGCCTATACCAATGCATCTTTAATTGCACTTACTAAGTCCTTCCTTGAAGTAATGTGTTTTCAGGAATTACGGTGTCTTTTAGACTGGGCTTGCTGAAGAGAAGGAAAGTTCTGGTAGCTTCAATTTCTGTCTGAATTATCTACTGCCATAGAGTTGATTCCAACTCATAGGGTTTCTGAGATTGTAAATCTTTAGAGCAGAAAGACTCATCTATCTCAAGCAGCATCTGGTGGGCTTGAACCACTGGCCTTGAAGTTAGCAGCCTAACACTAAATATAGGTGAATTATAGAATTAATCAAAACCAAACCTCAAAAACTCATGGTCACTGAGTCAACTCCAACTCAGAGCAACTCTGTACAGGAAGAAGGAGCTCTGGTAACGTTGTGGTTATGAATCAGGCTGCAAACCTCAAGGTCAGCAGTTAGAAAGATGAGGCTTTCTGCTCCCGTAAAGATTTACAGCCTCGGAAAACCTGTACAGGGTCGCTATGAGTCAGAACCGACTCCACGGCACATAACAACAACAACAACATCTTTACAGGAACAGAGCCTCATCTTTCTCCTGTAGAGGGGCTGGTGGGTTTGAACTGCTGACTTTGTAGCTGGCAGTCCAGTGCTTATCCTACAGCAACAGTTCCATGATTGAATTATGGGGTGATTTTAATCAACACTAAGTTCCTGGTAAGCCTAGAGTCACTGTTGATCCCTCCTACCCATAAAATATTGTATATATAAATATGCTGGCTACAGCATCTTCTGGTTTTTATGCAGCCTTATTGCAAATCACAAGCTTGGCCTTTGAGTTGCAGGAAGAAGGAATACCATAAAGTTTATAAACACGTGGACTATGTATCAAGATTGACATTGAAATTTAAAGAGACAGTATAGACATAAAACCAAACGGCCACCACTCGTCTGTCTGTCGTGCTGTGGTGGTTTGAGTTGCTGTGATTCTGAGGGCTATGCCACCAGTGTTTTAAATAACCA
>NW_006408674.1:3903815-3947417 GCF_000296735.1 Chrysochloris asiatica
GACTCGATGGCACCTGACAACAACATGTATCTGTTGTTGTTGTTATGTGCTGTGGTATCGGTTCCGACTCATAGTGACCCTGTACAGGGTTTCTGAGGCTGTAAATCTTTATAGGAGCAGAAAGCCTCATCTTCCTCCCACGGAACAACTGGTAGTTTCTAATTGCTGACCTTGCAGTTCGCTGCCCAATTCATAACCACTGCTCTACCAGAGCTCCTTGTAGGCATCAGGAATACACGTTTGAGTGTTCTGCATATACATTATATATGGATGCATATACGTATATATATTAAATAGATAATAAAGCGCACAGGTTCAGGGTAATAGTGACTTCCTTGCTGCTGTTCAGTGCCATTGAGTTGGTTTTGACTCATAGCGACCCTGTATAGGGTTTCCAAGGAGCGGCTGGTAAGCTTGAATTGTCAACCTTGCAGTTCAAACAGACTTGCCATCCAGCGTATTAACCCACAGTGCCACACCAGGACTCTAGAGACTTCCTGTTGTTGTTATTAAGTGCTGTCGAGTTCGTTCTGACCCATAGCAACCCTGTATAGGGTTTCCAAAGAGGAGCTGGTGAGCTTGAACTGCCGACCTTGCAGTTCAAATGACTTTGCAGTCTGACGCATTAGCCCACAGCGCCACACCAGGACTCATCCAAATACCTCGTAGTATTTGTTTACTTGGTTAAAAGGCTAAGGACGTAGTTTCATG
The DNA here is from genome assembly GCF_000296735.1 of Chrysochloris asiatica. Classification (NCBI taxonomy): domain Eukaryota; kingdom Metazoa; phylum Chordata; class Mammalia; order Afrosoricida; family Chrysochloridae; genus Chrysochloris; species Chrysochloris asiatica. The sequence goes on from NW_006408674.1 coordinate 3,904,527, forward strand.
GGTAAATTCAGTCAATCAGCATAACGTAGTTCATAAAGATAATGCCTGCAACCTAGAAGGTCCCAGATACAATGGGAGAAATATGTAGAACAAAATTCAAATTCCTAAAAGACCGAGAGAGATAAAGGAGTCCTGAGATTATCTCCCTAAAACGCCCTTTAAACTTGGAACTGAAACCAGTCCTGGAGGCCACCTTTCAGCCTATTAGAAGATTGTCTTACAAAGCAAACAATATCACCCGTGAGTAACGTGCTCCCTTAAACAATCCATACATGAGACCCATTGGTCAGCATTTACCCAAAACCAAGATGAGAAGAAAAGGAGGGACAAGGAAGCTAGATCAATGGAAACAGAAGTGAAACGGTGAGTGCGCTGGCTTACTGTGAAAATTGTAACCAATGGCACAGAACGCTTCATGTAAAAATGACAAAATGGGAACTTAGTTTGCTGTGGAAGCTTTTACCTAAAGCACAAGGAAATATATTTTGAAAACCTGAACTACCTCCAAAATGTTAAACAGAAATAGACTAACATGGTATATTTCTTACTTTTTCGGGATGAAAATTTTTCTGTAATGTCCCTCCTTCCTTCCAGGCTATCTAAGGAACCCGCATGAAGCAGTGGGTTATGAATTGGATTACCAACCTCAAAGTTAGCAGTTTGAATCCACCAGTTGCTCTGTGGGTGAAAAGTGCGGCTTCTCCTGTCAAGATTTATGACTTTCAAAATCCTCTAAGTTGGAACGGAGTCCATGACACACAACCGACAACCAGCTACCTATGCTACATTGGTTTCTACATTTCTGCACTGAGCATGTATTGTTTAATGATTCGGGGAATAGGTTCTTAGTTGTAAAAGGGAAGGTTGGTAGTTTAAATCCACCCAGAAGTGCCTTAGAAGAAAAGCCAGTAAATCAGTCACTGGAAACTTTATGGCGCCCAGTTCACCTCTCACACACCTGGGATCACCGTGACTTGAACTAGACTGTAAGGCCAGCTGCAGTCAGCTGTGCTTTCCTTTAGAAGGTCCTCTTCGCTGCCTTGATAAGTGAAACACAACCCACACCCCCGCGCCAGTCCATTCATAAAGATCCCATAGGCCTGCTTCCTCAGGTTTCCTAGGATGTCAATCTTTACTGAAACAGCCTGCCACATCTTTTATTGGGCACAGAATGCCTGGCGGGTTCAAAACGCCCAGCGCTTAAGCACTGCGTAACTAGGGTTCCTTTGATAAGTAAAGGTACTGTATATTTTTACAGCATTTCGCATTTGTTGTTGCTGTTGGTAAGCGCCGTCGAATCATTTCTGACTCATATCGACCCTGTGTAAGGTTTCATTTAGAGTCTACTAAAAAAAAAAAAAAAAAAGTTTTGTTTTGTTTCAAACACCACTATCACCACCACCAACCCACGAGGAAGCACTTAATAAAATGAGGCACGATGGCTCGAGTTTTCCTCTTGCTTTTTTTGCAATTAAACTCAAGCAGTTATAAGCTTCCGTGACTGAGGTCATCCCCAAGGCCTGCACAGACCTAGCACTCTCATTGGTCAGCAATCCCAGACCTTGACCAATCGAAGAGCGGTTGGGTCGTCATGGCGACGGCAACGGTAACACAGCGGAGTCGCAGGGAGGGTCGCTGGTGGGAGAGCAGGACACTATGGCGCAGAACTTGTATGGTCCACGGGTCCGGATGGGAAACTGGAATGAGGACATCTACCTTGAGGAGGTACAGAGACACGGGGGCACGTGTTCCCAGCGCTCAGTCCCCGACAGCTGAGGGACTCACAAACTCTGTTCCCCTTCTGACACTGAGCATCCCAAATCCTCTCTTTCATTGGGAATACACATTGTTGTTGTTCTTAAGTGCCATCGAGTCGGTTCCGACTCTTAGCGACCCTGTATAGGGTTTCCACGGAGCGGGTTGTGAGTTTGAACCCCCAACCTTGCGGTTCAAACGACCTGGCGGTCCAGTGCTTATCCTACAGCGCCACACCAGGTTGCTATTGTTAAGTGCGGTCGGTCGAGTCTGTTCCTACTCATAGAGATCCTGTATAGGGTTTCTGAGGAATGGCTGAGCTTGAACCACCGACCTTGTGGGTCAAACTGACATTGCAGTCCAGCGCATTAACTTGCAGCGCCACACCGGGGACTCCAGGTAACATCCCTAAATCCCCACCCCTCGCTGTCCTGCAAACCCAGTTCTCAAAGTCTTTCTACTCTGAGCACCCTAACTCTCTGTTCCGTTGGCTTCCTTGGACTTGCGTTCCTTCCCACGCTGGACTCTTGCCTCTCCTTGACTACTGTTGTTGCGTGCCTGTCTAGTCCACGCTGCCCGTGAGTGTGAGTTGAGTTACAGAATAGAACGCCTTCATAGGATTTTCTTGTATGTAATCTTTTTTTAAAAAAACTTTTTATTATGGATTGAGTGAAGGTTTCAGAGCAATTCAGCTTTCCACTCACAATTCATACACACTTTAGTTCATGTCTTTGCTTGCAATCTGCACAATGTAACATCCCTCATCCTGTTTCTTCCCGGTGTGCCCCTTTTCCATTCGTCCTTCTTCCTAATCCTTTCTGTCTTCTGGACTCTGTCCTTGGTCAGATGATGCTTTTGTGATCTCTACTGTTGATTGCTCTGAGGAGTAGGTACTTGCCTTGTGTTAGTGTTCATCTGGGTGCTCTGGGATAAAACACAGGACTGCATGAAGGGTTTAAATCACAAGGCTGGCTTTCCAAATTCATCAGCTGCGCCTTGGAAATCCTGTACAGGGTGGCTATGCATCAGAAACCACTCGATGGCACTTAACAACAATGACAACATTGTTGGATTGAAAATTGAGCCCTGGGGGGAAGTTCAGTTCCAGTTCTGAAGGACCACAGTCTCAGGGATTGCACCAGTTTCTACTTGACCAGTAAGTTTGGTCTCTTTTTTATAATGATTTTGAGTTTTGTTCCACATTTTTCTCCTACTCTATCCAAGATCTTCTAATGTGATCCCTTTCAGAGTGGCCTGTAGATGTTGGCCCCCTCGATCTCCTCTGGTCTCAAAATCATAGAGTCTGAGGGTCCTGTGATCTGTTAGTCCTTTGGACTAACTGTTTCCATGAATGTTTGATTTTCTTCATTCTCCTTTGCTCCAGACAGGGAGAGACCAATAGATGGATCTTAGATGGGAGCTAACAGCCTTTTAAGACCCCAGTCACTACCCACCATAGATCTGTTTTGGAAGAAGTGCAGCCAGAGTGCTCCTTGGAGGCCAGGATGGCTAGGCTTCGTCTCTCCTACTTTGGACATATTGTCCGGAGGAAACAGTCGCTGGAGAAGGATGTCATGCTGGGTAGGGTGGAGGGTCAGAGAAAAAGAGGAAGACCCCCAACGAGATGGATCAGCCAGGTGGCATCATTGATGGACTCAAGTGTGGCAGCGGTAGTGAGGTTGGCCCAGGATCGAACATTGTTTCGTTCTGCTGTGCATGGGGTCGCTATGAGTCGGTTCCGACTCGATGGCACATGACAACAACACAACAACAACAACAACACTACCCACCAAAGTAGAGTGTAGAATACTTTCTTTGTGTGCTGTGTGGTGTCTTGGTTGTAATCTTAACAGAAGCCAGTTAAGAAGTCTGGATTGCCAGACTTTCCTTTTGCAGTGCTGTGATACCTTCAGAATAGCAGTCAAGTGCTAAACAAATCCAGGGAATCCTCCCTCCACCTAGTCTGTTGTTAAGTGCCATAGAGTCAGTTTCAACTCATAGTGACCCTGTAGAGCCTTTATGAGGAGCAGCTGGTTAGTTTGAACCACTGACCTTGAAGTTCATACCGACCTTGGGGTCCAGTGCTTTATCCTACAGTGCCACACAGAACTCCCCACCTGGTCTAGAGTACCTAGTCTACTGTTGTTGAGTGCCGTAGAATCGGTTCCAACTCTTAACGACCCTTTATAGGGTTTCCAGGGCTGTAAATCTTTATGGGAACAGAAAGGCTCATCATTCTCCCATAGAGTTAATGGTAGGTTCAAGCTACTGACTTTGAGCTCCACTGTTCGTCTTCTTCCTTGGAGTCTTATAGTTTCCGACACTGCTTGTGTTGTTAAGTGCCATCGAGTCAGTTCCACCTCATAGCGACCTTGTGTAGGGTTTCCAAGAAGCAGCTCTTGGATTTGAACTGCCAATCTGTCACTCAAAATCCATTACTGATCCTACAGTGCCATACCAAGAGTCCTCAGGGACTACAATCAGTTGCAAAAATTCTCTCAGTACAAACTTTCCCTGGCTCCATCTCCCTTCTGAGTGTCCCTTTTGCTGATATTGTACTCATTGCCTTGTCTAGACACAGCTCTCCCCAACACACACAGACACGCGTCAAGCCACACCCATGTTTCTGTCTGAGTGGGTGGACTTTCCAGGGGCAAGCTTCAAGCCACCAGGGGAAATGCTTCAGTGGGGACAGATGCTCCCCAGATCTGGCTCATGATGCCTCTGGCTGTAGCAGTTACAGATGCTTTTCTTTTCTTCTCTCATTTCTGCCTTTCTCATTTTCTCAAACGTTCGACAATGAGATAAAATATTAAAACAGTGCTTTTTTCTTTGTACCATCCACATTGTGCTCACACTTCTTATGTTCTCAGATGTTGCTTTTTGACCTCCAGGTACTTCTGACCTAAAGCCTGCAATTCATTGTCTGTATTATTCAGGATTGTTACTGACCCATCAGATGCCATTTATTTTCTTTTCAACCAGGAGCTCATGAAAAACTTCTTAGAGAAGAGAGACAAGGGAGAACTTCTCATACAGAGAAACAGGAGACTCAAAGGGCATCTTTTGAAGCAGGTACTTGAAAACCCAAGCATTGTTTTCAAAGCGCTGTAGTATTTAGTGTGAATATGTGTTCCATCGAGTGGATTCCGACTCATAGCAACCCTATACGGGGTTTCTGAGACAGTAACCCTTTACTGGCAGCAGACAGCCTCATCTTTCTCCTGTGGAGTGGCTGGTGGGTTTGAACTACTGACCTTGCGGTTAGCAACCTGATGCCTAATGCACAACACAACCAGGGCTCCTTGAACATATGTTAAATGAGGGAAAATTCTACAAATGGGCAATCATTTGGAAAACAACAGTTTTTTAAAAAATCTGAAAGCCACAAACATTTACAATTCCCCCGCAATTTTAGAAACATAAGAGGAGTTTGATATTACTTACGTTTGCCTGTATTTTTTCAAATAAAGACATAAATGAATTAATATGTAAATAATAAAATGCCACTTGTTGTTGTTAAGTGCCGTTGAGTCGATTCTGACTCATGACGACCCTGAATGGGGTTTCCAAGGAGCGACTGGTAAAGTTGAAAAGCTGACCTTGCAGTCTAGTGCATTAGCCCACAGTCCCACACCAGGATTCCAAATGCCACTTAGTTGGTGCTGAAAAATATTTGATGAATATTGAAAAATAAATTCATAATGAGTAATCTCATGCTTTACAAAACTGCACTTGACTTTATTTGAGATCATCAGGGGCCTTATTTAGCCTTGATAAGGGGCTCGGGGTGGTACTAATGGCTACTAACTGAAAGGTTGGAGGTTTGAATTTACCTAGAGGTCCCTCAGAAGAAAGGCCTGGTGATCCATTCCCAGACATTCAGGCATTGAAAACTCTATGGAGCACAGTTCTACTCTGATGCACATGGGTTGGAATCAACTTGATAACAACTGAACTACTGGTGGCTTTGGCAGCAGGTTAAAAAAAGGGCACCAAGGATTAGAGGAAATGCAAGTAAATCCCTTATGGAAGTGGATCCCAGCCTGAGAAGGAAAAGAAGCTACCCCAGGGAGAGGCCTTGTCACTGGCTGCTGAGAATTGCATAGGTTATTTGACAAAAATTCCTACTACAATTGCAGACACAGCTTTCTGTATCTCAAGATGGATACATTCACTATGGTGACAACGTGATGCTGGTGAATCCAGACCCTTCCGATCCAGAAGCCGATGTGTTTCTGGCTGGGGACCTGTGTGTATGTTTGACTCCGGATGAAATTAAAGCCCACCTGAGTGATGAATTGGAGGTACCCTGTGGTCTGAGCGCAGCCCAAACCAAGAACCCAGTTAGTCGAAACACTTTCATGATTTTGAGGTAGGGGCACCGTAATTTTTCAACTTGTTTTCATCATCAATATCAGCTCTGCCTTGTAGTTTAAGGATGTCCTGGGACTGGAGCAATGTTGATCCGAGGTGACAGTTACTTTCTGTGAATCTCATCTTGTTTACTTACACTGAGAATTATTCTTAAAGGGTCTTTACAATCCCCCTTTGTTAGACTGTATGATAATCGGCAAATTGTATTTAATTCTAAATGTTTAATTCATAGGTATTGGATCCAGGAGATTATATTCATATTTTGCCTAGTAGTAACATCGATGTGTTAATAACGTTTCAAGCTCGTTTGAGCACTTACACTGCTTTTAGTATCACCATGTTATGTTCACAGCAAAAAACGATCTAATTTAATGCAAGGGATGTGCTCTTCTGAAATTAATTGCCCAACTTAAAAACAAAAAGAACTCTCAGTAATTTTGAAAGGAGCAATTAAGTCCTGAGAGAACAAATAGATGTCAGATGTGTGCTCTCACTTTGTTAATCAGCATGTACGTTTATGATGTGGCGGTGGTGTGCCGGTAGTGTGCCGTGGAGTCAGGTCTGACTCATAGTGACCCTGCATAGGCTCTCCAAGGCTGTAAATCTTCACAGGAGCAGAATGCCTTATCTTTCTCCTGCGGAACCACTGGTAGTTTCGAACTGCTGACCCTGAGGATAGCAGCCATAGTGGTGTTCATATTATGATACATATGGAGCCAGTCCTTTAAGTCTTGAGAGGAGCCCTGATGATCTAGTGGGTTAAGTGCTGGGCTGTTCAAGTACAAAGTTGTCAGTGGAAACCCACCAGCCACTCAGTGGGAGAGAGATGTAGCTGCTGGCTGCTGTTGAGACTTTTAGGCTTGGAAACCCTAGGGAGCAGTATTATTCTGCGCTATGAATTCCTCCAGACTCCCTGCCACGGAGTCAGTTCTGACTCACAGCGACACCGTCTAGGGTTTCCCAGGCTGTGCCTCTTTAAGGAGCAGAAAGCTTCATCTTTTTTCCAAGGAGCAGCTGGTGTGTTTGAACTGCTGACCTCAGGTTACTAGTCTAGTGCTTATCCTACAGCATCACCGCGGCTCTGTAGTCTGCCCTTTGTTGCTGTTGTTCAGTGCTGCTGAGTTGATTCCAACTCATAGCAATCCTGTATAAGATTTCTAAGTAGTGGCTGGTGGGTTTGAACCATCAACCTTGCAGTTCAGCCTGGTGCTTATCTTTGAGCGCCACAGTTGCTAAGTTGGAATGGACTCAACAGCAGTAGGTTTGGTTTTGGTTTTTGGTTTGAATCTTGAAGTAGTTTCTTTTGAATGTAGATAATTTATGGCCAGACAAATGAAAGTTGCTCACAGCTTCCACTACCTGGATAATGAGAAGAGAAGGTTGTATTTTTTAAGTGTCTATAGACGCAGTACTTTGGTTTTCTTTGCTGTTGCCGTTGTTGGGCTGAGGAGTGAATTTTGACTTACAGTGACCCAATATTACAGGTTGGAATCCTGGTGTGGCGCGGTGGGATAAGCACTAGACTTCAAGGCCTGTTTGAACTGCAAGGTTGGTGGTTCAAATTCACCAGCTGCTCCTCAGAACCCATATATGAGGTCGCTGTGAGTCAGAACCGACTGAACGCCACTAATGCACATATCAATAACAGCATGACAGATTGGAACTGCCCAATAGGGTTTGAACTAAAAGGTTGGTGGTTCAAGCTCACCAGCTGCTCCTTGGAAACCCTGTAAAGGGTCACTATAGGTCGGAACCGACTGGAGGGCACTTCACAACAACAACAACAACAATCCAATCTCAACAGGGGTGGTCCTCTAGATCTTTTTTCCTGCTGGTAGGTTTGAACTGCTGACCGTTTGTTTAATAGCCAAGCATTTAAGCATTGCGCCCCCAGACTTCCTTTGGTTTTCTCTAAAGATGTCAGATGCGTTAGACCAGAATTCCTTTGTGTTGGGAAGTGCTCAGTCCATGTTGACCAAAGGCTGACCAGTGGGGATATTCTGTGCTCTGGCTATGGTGGGAGGCAGGGAGCAGGATGCTCGGTGGATTTTAAGGCCACAACAAAAATGCTTTTCCTTATTTAACTCCATTATGGTCCGTGAATATGACCATGAAAGTGATTAAACACAAAACTGCAAATACAAAAAGTAGAGATATATGATAATTCTAATACTAAGCTTATATTATGTTTATTCTCCATTAACAGTTTAGACAGAAATGCCATCGGTCAAGTCCTTAGATACGGGGAGGACTTTTGCCTTGGCATAATGGGAGGATCTGAAGACAAAATGGTGAGTCTTAACTTTGCCTGTCTACCTTGGACCAGTCAACTCTGTTTCCTTGTGGGCTGACGCTGGTCCACTGAAGTGAACAGAGGCGGGGGCTCTGCCTGTCTGTACTATGGCTTTGGCCTGCTTTTTACCAAGAGCTTCGCACCTATCCTTCCCTTCTAACTTTGCAAATGATCAAAAATGCACCTTCAAACAGTGAAAGAGTAATGGAGAGAAATCTTTCTGCACTGCAGGAGGCAAAAAGTATCTTATCTCCACCCGTAAATTAAATGATTGCCTTAATTGATACACTCCTTACAGTTGGCGTATGTTACAAGTGCCAGCAAGATATGTGTGGTTTGACTTTATTATTCCCCCTTTTCTTTTTTTAAACTTTTGGGTTTCAAACATCTGTCAAACATGAGAGATGGGACAACATGAGATGCGGAAACTTACTTACATCAGGGAACATGAGTCTATATGCTTTACCTTTTCCTTGAAGATGAAGATTCGCCATTGAAAAGAGAAATTTGGGTTTGGATTTTAGCTGGGATTCTTACTGTGGGATAAGGCTGTGCATGAGTTGTTTAACCTTTTCATGACTGCTTTACTAATGGGGAACCACCCCACCCAAGTCACACAGCTAGTAAGCGACAGAGCTGGTTCTGTGTAACATTTTTCTGTGAATGTGGAAGACTCTCATTGTACCACCTCTAAGAAAAAGCACAGAGTCCTGGTGTGGTGCTGCAGGTTAATGTGCTGGACCGCAAGGTCGGTTTGAACTGTAAGGTGGGTGGTTCAAACCCACCAATCACTCCTTGGAAACCCTATATAGGGTTGCTGTGGATCAGAACCGACTTGATGGCACTTAACAACAAGAAGAAAAAGCATAGGAGTCCTGGTGTGGTACTGTAGGTAAGCACTGGACCACAAGGTCAGTTTGAACTGTAATATCAGTGGTTCAAACTCACAAGTCATTCCTTGGAAATGCTATACAGGGTCTCTGTGAGTCGGAACTGACTTGACAGCACTTCAAGAAATAAGAAAAAGTGTATCTAAAAAAGTCTGAGACAGTATATACTTAGGGACTCTCTTTACTGCCTTGTAAATATGCCATGGTTTTTTTGTTTGGTTGTTTTTTTGAGGTTACTGAGGCACATAAGGTTTCTATTTTTAATTTCCACCTACCAAGATGGGGCAACCAAAATTAAACACCCCTGATTGCATTATTTCATGGTTAATCTTTTAGATTATGGTTTACTTTGTCCACTCTATGGCATTTATATTGCTTTCCTTATTTCTGAACTGCTTACTACTCTTTAAATGTTTTAATATACCCAGCTTCCTGGTATATATACACATATATATCAGTATATATATATATATATATAAATGCTTTATTATTTATATATCTATATACATATATATAATATATTTTATTGTTGTGATGTGCCATCGAGTCAGTTCTGACCCATAGCGACCCTGTATAGGGTTTCCAAGGAGCAGTTGGTGAGCTTGAACTTCTGACCTTGCAGTTCAAATGGCTTTGCAGTCTGGTGCATTAACCTACAGTGCCACACCATATACATATATAGAGACCAAAATACTTTAGCTTATATGTATATAATACATATATAAACTAAATTATTTTAGAAAGCTGGGCATATTAAAACATTTAATATATATATAGCTCTGGTAGCTAATGGTTAGGAGTTGGGCTGATAACCTCAAGTTCAGCAGTTAGAAACTACCAGCTGTTTCATGGGAGAAAGATGAGGCTTTCTGCTCCCATAAAGACTTACAGCCTCAGAAACCCTATATAAGATTGCTATGAATGGGAACTGACTCCATGGCACATTATACATATAAAAATTGAAGTATTAAAAAAAACAAAAAACCCCACAAAACCTAAATTATTTTTTGGTTGTTTGTTGTTAAGTGCTGTCGAGTTGATTCTGACCCATAGCAACCCTGTATAGGGTTTTCGAGGCTGTAAATCTTTACGGGAGCAGAACGCCTTTTCTTTCTCCCACAGAACTGTTGGCCTTAAGGTTCGCAGCCTGATTCGTAACCACTACGCTACCAGAGCTCCTTTTTTTTAAAAAAAAATACTTCCTAAAGTATTTTAGGAAGCTGGTATATTAAAACATTTAAAAATTACTCAACAATTCAAAAAAAAATACACACACACACACACACACACACATCTATTTATCTATCTCTAATCAAAGAAGATGTTTTCAGAGGAGTAAACTTCAGAACATTTCAAGTTAGATGTTTTTTGAGAAGAACAGACTCTGAATGAAGTCAAGTATTTGCTATTGGAACTCTCTGGTTCCGTTCATCTTGTTAAACATGAAGTATGTCAAGATGATTTGTTGGAGGTTTGTGGGAAAATGCAGTTACATAAATCTGCTTCTTTATGAAGTCATTACAAACCCGACAGGCTGAACCGAAATGAGTGAAGCTTCAGTGCAGTTGGGCTCGGGGAAAGAGAATGCAAGTAAGTAAACATTAAAACTAAAATTTAAAAAGTGGTAAACAAAATACTGATTATTTTTGCTGTCACTGCATATTAGTTGAAATAGAAGTGTCTTTAAAAATCCGAGCACTTAAATGTTGACAAGACTATGTTGACTTGCAGTTTGAAAGGAAGGAGCTCTGGTAGCATAGTGGTTACGAATCGGGCTACGAACTGCAAGTTCAGCAGTTCGAAACTACCAGCTGTTCCACAGGAGAAAAATGAGGCTTTCTGCTCCAATAAAGATTTATAGCCTCGGAAACCCTGTACAGGGTTGCTATGAGTCAGAACCGACTCCATGGCACATAACAACAACAACCACCTCTAAATATAACTAGGACTTCCAGTGTGGCGCTATAAGATAATCACTGGACTGCTAACTGCAAAGTCAGGGGTTCAAATCCACCAGTTGCTCTTCGGAAACCCTATACAGGGTCACTATGAATCTGAAATGACTTGATGGCACTTCACGACAAGAAGAAAAAGCAATGCTGCCAATTAAACTGCAACTCACCATCGATAGTAAGTTAAAGCTTGGTTTTTCCTTAATTCCTAATTTTGGGAAAACCCCAAGTTATATCAACATGGGAGTGACTGACACCCACTGTACCACCCAGAAATTTGCGCTGCTGACATTTTGTCCAGTTTTGTTTTGATGTGTATTCTCAGTTTGAACTTAGATCTGAGCATGATGAATAATATACTGTCTTGAATTGTAAATATTTTTCTCTTTTAACATCTCATATATGTAAATCGTAAATTTTTAGAAAACTTAAATGTGACCATGACAATTATGCTAGTGGATTGTTACTTTTTCTCTTTGACACACATGTCTGTCTGAAAGCTTTCTTGTGCTAGCATTTCGTGACTGTATGGTATATAATTCTATGGCTCATTCACTGAGCCTTTAGTCTACTGTTGGATAGTTGTATTTGGTTCAGCATTCCTCTATTATCTATAAAACTTTACTCCATTCACATTATCATGGTCAACTCTACTTGGAAGGAACAGCTCTTTTCCAGTTGTATTTTGATTGTCTTCCAAGCGGAGGAGCTCATCTTCTAGTGCTCTATCTGACAATGTTCTGGTGTTACTCTGCATGTTTTCATCGTCTGGCACGGTATTTGCCAATCTTCTGCTGCTTTCATAAGTTTTTCAATGGCTAAACATTCAGAGAAAGATGAGGCTTTCTGCTCCCATAAAGATTTACAGCCTCAGAAACCCTGTACAGGGTCGCTATGAGTCGGAACCGACTCCACAGCCCATAACAACAACAACAAACACAGAAATAGTCCGCCTCTCCTTCTACCCAATCTGTTTTAGTCTGTAAGCACCGTTGAAACCTGTCCATCATGGGTGATCCTGCTAATATTTCAAACACTGGTGTCATAGCTTACAGACTTGTCGGAACATGTAAGTCACTACAGTAGGATAAACTGACAAAGTGGTGGGAAATTGCTGGGGTAGAGGTGGTGGAAATTCATTATTAGGTGAATTGTCTAGATGTCTCATTGAAACCATGACCCTAAATCTCCAAAATAAGGAACCAAATACCATGAGCCCTTGTAACACTATGGATTAGGCATTGGACTGCTAACTGCTAGGTGGGTTGTTTGAACCCCCTAGTAACAGACAAAGCTCCCTGCTTCCATGAAGATTTACAGTCTTAGAAACTCAGTAAAGAGTAATCATAAGTTGGAATAAACTCCATGGCAATGGTTTCTGTTTTCATAGTTTTTTAATTATTATGACTGTGTAATTTATGTTGAGTGCGGATAGGCCTAGTTCCTTCTTATTACTCTTCTTTTTCTGAATTATGTGAAGAATTTAATCTTTTAGATAAACACAAGTCCCTCTGTGCCTTTCCAAAAAAAAAAAAAAAATTCCTTGGAATTTTGACTCAATTGGAATATTAAATAAATTCAGGTCCTTAGTAACTTTATAGAATTTCTTCTTTTGAGATGTCTGTCCATTTACTCAATTATTATTTTATAACTCTCAGTAAAATGTTTTGAAAACTTTGTCTTCTCATGGATTTGACATCAGTATTTTAAAGATTATTCCTTGGTAGCATGTATTTATATTTATAGTGCGATTCATTTGATAGTCTTAACAAATATATAAGAAAGCTATTGATTCTTTTTTTTAAATTTTGGCTGAGTTTTTAAAAAAATTTATTGTGAAATTGAGTGGTAGTTTACATGGGAGAACAACAGCTTTACACTCATCCTGTCGTATTTTGTTTCATTGCAATGATTACAAACCCCTCCATGCATCATCATTCTACAGTATTTGCTTCTATTTCCTGTTTTTGTTGTTGTTGGATATACACCAAAACACTCAGGAATATATATAATCATTCGAAAGACCAAAGGACATACCCTGCAAGCCTGACCCCCGTCACCAGCACACAGCCCCTCGCCCTCCATGAGTCCAGAGTCCCAGCTGCTCCGTTTCTCCATGTCATCGTCTCTGCCTCCATCTCTGGAATCACTGCTTCTCTGGATAGGGTCCTGCACTTGTCCCTTTATGGTGCCTGAGTCCTCTGCTCCTGGACTGCAAGATCAACCACTCCCCTCTTTTTGTTACAAATCATCTACCTTTACATTTGAAAGCTATTGATTGTTACATTCACGTTTAATGGAACCATTTACTCCTACTAATTCTAATACCTTCCAGTGGATGCACTTGGGACTTTTAGATAGTCATTCATCTCCAAATGACAGTTTTCCTCCTCTTAAATTCTCATACCTGTTATTTCAGGTTTTTGTTGTTGTTGTTTGTTTATTTTTATCTTTAGATTAGTAAGTACTTATAGGGCATTCATAAAAATTCTGGTGATAATGGCCTTTTAGACTTTTTTCTGCCCTCATTACTGTTACTACACCAACATACATGTTTTGTGGTTTGAAGCAACTATTCTTTAGTCTTGCTTTTCTTGTTGCTTCAAACAGCATCAATATTCTTCCCACCATTCAGGCCCCAGACCCTAGTGCAATCCTATACCTGTCTCTTTTACTGCTTAGAAAACCTGTTCTGACACCCAGCAACCCTGTGACCTGCCTGTTAGTCACGCATCCCATGCACCTGTCTTTCCATTCCCAAACCCAGTACCTTGGTTCATGCCCCAGCTGCTTGTCCCCTCTGCTCTACCCTGACTTCAGATCATACCAGATGGTTTTGCCAGACCCACCTATAAACTCTCAGGTGTGCTTCCATCCCATTCCCACTGAAAAGTCATCCCACGGCTCTCTGGAGTAAGTCTGGACTCTTTATTTTGAAATGTAAGGTCTCAGAAGACAGGCTGGTGACTTGCTTCTGAAAGTTCACAGCCTTGAAACCCCTAGGAGCTGTTCTACTCTGCACATATGAGTCACAACAGCCTTCATGGCCACCATCAATGCCACCATAACATTGTCCCATCAGCCCTGTCCACGCATGTCCCCTCTGGCTCCCTGTCTTCCATCTCCACAGCTCATTGCGACCCTACTGGACAGCCCTTACCTTACAGACGACCTTCCACTTCTGGACCACACTCCATCTCCCCTCCTGCCGGCTGGAGAGCTTCCTGGAAATAGCCACTCCATAGTGCCTCCACAGCCCAGGCTGAGTGAAATCCTGTTAAAATATGCAGGAAGTACCTCCAGGGTCAGGGCGAAGGGGAGTCCGCTAACAAGAAACTGGCATTTCTGACTTTTCAGCAGGAAAGGATGATTTTTGGCAAGGTGACAAGCAGCCGGAAAATCTGACAAAAATGCCAAGTGTAGATGTTGATTCCACAGGGTTTGGGAGCACCTTGGAGGCTTGCAAGCAAATGTCATCTGGAGTGATGTTTGGCTTTAAGACAGCTTCATTTCCTAGAATGCGTTTTATGCACCATTTAAAATAATATACTGACCTAGGCTCTATACCCTGAATTAGAGGAGGAGGGGAACAGAGGGAGATCGGGGGCGGGGGGTGGGCGGGGGGCGGAGGGGGTACGGCGAGGACTTCTGGAAAGGGATGAAAGCTGAGTTTGGTATTTGAGAGAGAAGGAAAGTAGCAGAGAAGGAGTTGAAGGGGAAGGTCGGGGAGACTGCCTCCGCATTACAAAATAGCATTTCTAAAGCAGAGGGAAAGGAGCCCTGGTAGCATAGTGGTTACGAATCAGGCTGCTAACCTCAAGATTGGCAGTTTGAAACTACCAGTTATTCCATGGGAGAAAGATGAGACTTTCTGCTCCCGTAAAGATTTGCAGCCTCAGAAACCCTGTGTAGGGTCACTATGAGTCGGAACCTACTCCACAGTACTTAACAAGGTAGAGGGAAAATGAATCCTCGCATATAGTTTGTAGGAACTGGGCAGTTTAAAATACATTTCCCATCCAGTCTAATGGATTTTTTGTTATTGTTTTTCATTTTTATTTTTAAACAGGTTTTCATGTTGTTGTAACTCACTGCATCTACTTGCTGTCCTTTTCAGTTATATTTAGCGAGTGACCACCGAACCCTGCTGAAATCAGCTAAGAAGTCTTGGCTTCAGGAAGTATACCTGGTGGAGGAGTTCTCCTATCTGAACTGCTGGCAGGCTGCCTATCTTGACCCTCAACTGCGCCTGGAATACGAAGGCATGCCCGTCCCGGTGAGCAGGGCACAGGGAAGGTGTGGGAGCCAGCGTTGCCAAGTGGATGGAATTACTCCTGCCCAGAGAGCAGAGGTGTATCATAGTATGAACATTCTCTCTTTAGCTTGTAACTCAAGCTGGGAAGACACCTGTATCAGTGTTTCTCAGCTCAGATCTCACGTTATAATCATGGAGCTTCAGAGTCACCTTCTTGGACCCAACGTGTGTCAGAGTAGAACTGTGTTCCATAAGGTAACAATGATGGGTTTTTCTGAAGTAAGTCACCAGGTCTTTCTCCTGAGGTATCTCTGGGAAGACTTAGATCTCCAGCCTTTCCGTTCACAGTCACGTGAACTGACTGCACCACCCAAGTCCTGCACTAATCTCTGAAGAGACTGGGAGACCTTAGGGCAGCAGAGGAGACAGCAGGGCAGCACAACTTTCCTCCTAACTCATGGTCATTGTCTCAGGAGCCTGGACCCTGTGAGACTGGATCCTGAGGCCCCACGGCCAGATGGTAGACATGAGCAAGCATCATTGTTTCAGGATGCAGAGGCTTTGCTGCTTGCTCCTGATCCATCCAGCT
Source organism: Chrysochloris asiatica (assembly GCF_000296735.1). Classification (NCBI taxonomy): domain Eukaryota; kingdom Metazoa; phylum Chordata; class Mammalia; order Afrosoricida; family Chrysochloridae; genus Chrysochloris; species Chrysochloris asiatica. Next base: position 3,920,638 of record NW_006408674.1, read on the forward strand.
TGATGGAGAACGAAGAGCGGTTAGGAGTCACTGGGAGACTGATGTTGACAGCCGTGCTGAACCTAAAGGCTGGTTTGCTGAGACAATCATTCATGACCTTTGCCCATTCTCCAGGAAGTTCTTCACTGACACGTAGGGTTACTGTGACCTAGAATCTACTCAGTGGCCCAACAATGCCTAATGCAGGCCTCTCTGGACCTGTCAGACTTGGTATGCTTCCCTCTGGGCTCTGCCAGGGGAACCTGAAGCCCATAAGGTTTTTCTCCCAGCATGGAGGCCATACCTGGTCACAAAAAAAATGTGCACAACTTTCTTCTCTCCAATTATTCTTGGAATTGCCTCTCAGTTTCATGGCTTATACTGCTAGGGGTTCTATTTCCTTACCGGTAACAATCCTACCTGCTATGTGAGATTTTAGGGTTTCTGGGCTATGCCAATGGTTGATACTCTGGGCTGTTAACTGAAAGGAGCCCAAGAAACCCTATGGGGTAGTTCTACTCTGTCATATAGGGCCACTATGAGTTCGAATGGACTCAATAGCTCCCTATGACAACAACAAAGACCTCTCAGAACTAACTTGCGCATGTCTATCCCCTCCAAGAACACACCAATACTGAAAGACTTGAGATTTGAGTCCACCCAGAGGCATCTTGGATGAAAGGCCTGGAGATGTCCATCTGAAACCTCGGCCATTGAAAACCCAATGGAGCACACTTCTACCCTGAAATTTATGGGGTTTCCATGAGTCGAAGTTGACTTGATGGCAACCGGTAACTGATGAGAATCAAGTTTTGTGACAATTAAATAGTCAGAGTTCTGGTGTGGTGCTGTAGGTTCAGTACTGGACCACAACAAGGTCGGCTGTTCAAAGCCACCAGCCACTCCTCGAAACCCTATCCAGGGTTCCTGTGAATTGGAACTGACTCGGCTGGCACTTAACAACAACAACATCTTTATAGTGCTTGTTAGCAAAGGGCTTGCCTCACCAGGAAGCACTTCTGTTTTTCTAGTTGTTAAATCCCTTTGAATTGCTTCTGACCCACAGTGACCCTATGTAGGGTTTCCAGAGAGCAGCTAGTGAGCTGAAACTAGCCATCTTGCAGTTCAATCCAACTTGGCGCGCATTAATGCACAGTTCCACCTCAGGACTCCCCAAAGTGCTCCTAGGTGTTCAGTATTGTTGTAGTTTATTATTCTTATTATTGACAGAGCAGTGACCTAGGTACCAGGGCCTCGAGTCGGCATTGCTAACTCACCTTACAGTCTGGAGCAGATCTCTGCAAAATGCAAAACCTAAGAAGGAGCCTTGGTGGTTTGGCAGTTCAAACCCACTGGCAACCCCACAGGAAAACACATGGTGATCTGCCCTCATAACAATTACAGCCTAGGAAACCATACAGGGCAGTTCTACCCTGTCACGTAGGGTCACCCGACAACAACAACAACAACAACATTGAAGATCTATCAGAGGTAATTTACACCTGTCAATGTCTTCCAAAAGAGGTGGCAAAGAACACAGCTGTCCTGAACAAGTTGGCCTTATTGTTGCATTGAGGGAAAGAGGGCACACCAGGGGGAACCCTGACACCCCCGTGGTAGGAGGGTGTTGTTGTGAAGTGTATAGGGTTTCCAAGGAGCAGTTTAACTGGTGAGTTTGAACTGGCGACCTTGTGGTTTAAGCCAGCGTTGGGTCCAGTGCTGATCCTACAACACCACACCAGGATTATAAGGGTGTTGTTGTTGTTGTTAAGTACCGTCGAGTCGATTCTGACCCAGAGCAACCCTGTATAGGGCTTCCGAGGAACAGCTGGTGAGCTTGAACCACTGACCTTGTAGTTCAAACTGACTTTGCAGTCCACAGAGTCCACAGTCCACAGCGCCACACCAGGACTCCAAGAGGGTGTTAGGATGTACTTAGTCCTGTTTCCCCTGCTATCTGAAAGTAGAGCGAGCCTGTGAAACCTTTCATAAGTGAAGAAACTATTCATTTATATGGGAGAAATTTTGTTAGCATTCCTAGACCCCCAAAAGAACCCATCAAATCATACCAAATAGCACATACAACCTACAATGGCACTAACATGTAGCCTTCACATTCAGTTCAGAGCTATAACGGCTTGATGCTGAGGTCCCCGCCCAGTGTTGTTGCCAGGGAGGCTGTTGATGATGCTGCTCTCACTGCTGTAAAACAAGTGGGGCACTTGCCTAGGATTTGGCTTCGGTTGGGTGATTTGGGGAAGGCATCCAGGAAACATTTGGGACTGGGAGCAATTCTGTGATTGTTGCTGTTGTTCGTTGTCCTTGAGTTGATTTGATTCACAACAACCATACGATACGTATGCAGAACGGAAGTGTTCCGTAGGGTTTTCAAGGCTGAGACCTTTCGGGAGAAGACCTTTCACCAGGTCTTTCTTCTGAGGTACTTGTTGTTGTTAAGTGCCGTCGAGTTGACTCTGACCCATAGCAACCCTGTGTAGTGTTTCCAAAGAGCAGCTGGTGAGCTTGAACCTCCGACCTTGCAGTTGAAATGACTTTACAGTCTGGTGCCTTAACCCACAGCGCCACACCAGGATTCCTAGAGGCATCTCTAGGTGGATTCAAACAGCCAAACTTTCAGCTGGTAGTTAATAGCTTAAACCATCTGAGCCACCCAACGCCTCCTAATTCAATTACTAGGTATCCCAATAAAGCTTCTCTGTGGGAAGGCAGACTAGAGGGGCTGACGCTGTAGTCTGTAGCGAAACGGCAGCCATTCGTATTAGCCAGGAGTGAGTGGTGGGTGATATTCTGTCTCTTGGACTAGGTTCCCAGTTTGTATTTGTTCACATATGATCATTGAATGTTCTGCTTCTGTCTTGACCCACGCTGGCCACAGAGTGGCCTTGTCTGATGTGGACTGTGAAATGGATTATATTTACCAGGAGAAGGCCAAGCCCTGCTGTGAGGGACTGACCAGCTCCTGAATGTTGAGCCGACTCTTCTTCTCACACAGCTTTTAGCTTACATGAGCCAGGATTTGGAGATGATATTTATTTATTTACTGTTCTGCTCATCAGCTTAATATGTGCTCATTTGTGAAGACTCATGAGAGCAAGATAAATCATTTGAAAGTTGCTGGTAGTTAGTTCCGCCTTTTGAAGATATCCGCTGTTTATCAGTTTCATCTTTTTCTATGTTGTTGTTGTTGTTAAGTGCCATCGAGTCGGGTCCAACCCATAGCGACCCTGTACAGGGTTTCCGAGGGTGTAAATCTTTACGGGAGTAGAAAGCCTCATCTTTCTCCCGCGGAGCAGCTGGTAGTTTCGAACCGCTGACCTTAAGGTTCACAGCCCGATTCGTAACCACTACGCTACCAGAGCTCCTTGTTTTTCTATGTATAGACATTTAAATCAAAAAACAGAAGAGGCGCATCATGAGTGTACTTTTTTTTCTCAATAACATTACTCACAGACCATACATCATCTTCCCCAATTTGACTTTGAATGGGTTGTATAATTTTCTATCATGTGGTTATTGATCGAAATGTACTTAATCAATCCATTATGATTTGGCTTCTAGGATATTCTCATTAAAAAAAGCAACAACAACATGAAATTTACATGAATATATAATGTTTTCCAACATTTTTGCTTTTAGGAAATTGGAGGCCTTAATTTGGAATGCAAATAACGTATTTTCTTTATCTGTCAAGGCAAATGCAAAAATCCTCATTAATCACTGTCACACAAATCAGGGACTGGTGGTCCACCGGCATCTTTTCATAAGGTATTGTGTTGCGGGATACTGTTGGGTGTGTCTGGTTGGGGGCTGGGATAAACACCACGGGGCTTCAAAAATTTCGTGGACAAGTGAAACTCGTGAAGCTCTCTCACTAAGCAGAGAAGCTCAATTTTCAGAGTGCGCCACGGAAAACTGTTCTTTGATGATAAAATATAGTCCTCAAAAACTTTTTTTTCCTAGCACAAAGAATTTTGATGGTGTGAAAAGTTGTACACCCTTTTAGTTACAAGCTCTTGCCCTACAAGAGAATTTTAGCAATCATAGCATTGTAGCCTTGGTCCTGGTGTGGTACTGCAGGATAATGCACTGGACTGCAAAGTCGGCAGTTCAAACACAGCACCTTGGGAAACCCTAGACAGAGTTGCTATGATTTAGAACTAACTCAATGGTGCTTAACTCTAACTTTAACCTGAGTGACAGTGTTCTAGGCTGCTCACAGAAACATTGAAGGTTAGAGTCCACCCAGAGACATTTCAGGAGCAAGCCCTATCTGTATACTTCTGAAAAAGCCAGGCACTGAACACCCAACGAGGTGCAGTTCTCCTCTGGCACACATGGGGTCGCCATGGGTCCGAATCAACTCAACAGCTTCCTTGTTTTTTCTTTTCTTTTTTTGGTTTACTCAGTCTTTGTCCAACAGAGTGAAATATACTCTACAATGTGTAATATTTTATAGATCCTGAAGGACTTTATATGACCGGGCTTCAAAAGTTCCTTTTCATTTCATTTTTCCACGAACTTTCTGAAGCCCCCTCATAGAGCAGTTTACTTCATTAGGGCCATTGCAGATTAAATTAGTTGTTTTGTTTGTTTGTTTTTAAATCAAATTTCCAACCAGTATGAATTCTTTCTCACCCCAGTACCTATTTTGGTAAGGAGGTTGAGGTTGCTGCTCATACACATCTGGATTTGCACAAAGCTGAAAAACCAAAGAATCACTGGATGCTGGTCACTGGGAATCCCAGGAAGGACACGTCCACCATGTTGGACCTGCCCAAACCCCGGGCGGAGAACACTGGCGCCATGGAGCAAGCCATGGGCCTTAACACGGAGAGACACAGCTAACCTCTGCTCCTGAGACTTGCTGACCTCAAATGTTGTCTTAAATGAATGATCTTGGCCATGCCTCACGATCTTACTAAGCACAGACTTCTTTGAACATTACATTAAAATAAGCGTATAGTAACATTACTGAGTTGGTTTTGGGTTGGTAGGCTACAAAGGCTATTGGCTCTGGGGAATGCTTAGACTTAGCGTTTGAAGGTGGTAGATGACGCTTTGTCGGGACCAAATTCTGAAAAGCAGTTTCTTCTACTTAGATTCTACATAGGAGCCGAGTGTACAAGAACCATTTATTTATTTTTACAGCTGTGCCTACGAACTAAAGCTATCAGAGTCCTGATGAATTTCGGTACCACTTTTCTCCATTTGACTTTATATAATGTATTCAAGAAAATCAATAATGAACTTTGGCCTTATCTCTAGAGTTAATTTTTTTTTTTTTTTTCCTTTTTGTAAACATTCTGTTTTTTGTTTCTTCCTTCATCTTAGGTGATTAGAACCTCTGTGACTTGTAAATACATGTATATTTTAAATATTTTATTGCTGCCATTTTTGAGACTGTACAGTTTCTGCGCATACAATTCACCCTCCTTTCCCAACTTGTTCCTGGCTGTTAACACAAACTCACTGCTCGAAATTTCCTATCTCATCTTTCGAGTTGCTGCTGTCCATTTGATCCTATCTTAAGGAGCTCTGGCGGTGTAGTGGTTATGAATCAGGCTGCTAATCTCACTGTCAGCAGTTCGAAACTACCAGCTGTTCCGAGAGAAACATGAGGCTTTCTGCTCCCATAAAGATTTACAGCCTCGGAAACCCTGTACAGGGTCGCTGTGAGTCTGAACCGACTCCATGGCACATAACAACAACAACAGTGTAATAGCTGGTGCTGTAAGATAATACATTAGAATGCAAAGTCCAATTGAACCGCAAGGTTGGTGGTTCAAATTCACCAGCCACTCCTTGGAAATCCTATATAGGGTCACTATGAGTTGGAATTGACTCGATGCCACTTAACAACAACAACAGATAGATCTTAAAACGCTCAAAGCAGACATTCTTTACTAGTTAAGCTAACCTACTGACGAGGAACTTCTTGTTAATAGGATTTTTCAAGTGCACACCCTGTATCTCCATTTTATCTTTGAAACTAGCATGTTAGTTTTGGCACCCTTGTGGGTAGAAAATTCCACATAAAATAAGTCTAAGATACATTCACTCAAAATTTCCTAGCAGGATGTGGGGCTTTCAAAAAAAGGAAAATAATTGCCTTACTTTTAAGAACAAAAGTTTAGAATCACTTGTTATTTGATAATAATTCAATATAAATTTACTTTTTGTGGACATTTGGTATTTGTTGTTGTTAGGTGCCATTGAGTTGGTACCGACTCATGCAACCCTATATACAACAGAACGAAACACTGCCCAGTTCTGGGCCAACCTCACAATTGTTGCCACGCTTGAGCCCATTGATACTGCCACTTGCCAATCCACCTTGCTGGGGTTTTTCGTTGGCCTCCACCTTAGCAAACATGATATCTTTCTCCAGTGACTTGTCCCTCTTGACAACATGTCTCAAATACGAGAGACGAAGTTTGGCCTTCCTGGCCTCCAAGGAGCACTCTGGCTGCACTTTTTCCAACACACATCTGTTGGTTCTTTTGGCAGCACTTTCAATATGGGGAACGTCAAAAGAATACCTGAATCCAATTCCTAAGGAGAGTCTGACCATGGTGTAAGGAAGACAATTGGATACTATGTGAAGAGTTATTACAAGTGTAAGAGGACACTACAAACTGTTGAGTCACTTCAGCTCCATAATGACTGAACAGAGTGAAACATCGCCCAGTCCTGTGACATCTTCACAATCGTTAGGTTAGAACTCATTGCTACCGCCACTGAATCAATTCATCTCCTTGGGAGTCTCCCTCTTTTTTCCTGACCTTCTACTTCACCTTCTCCAGGGATTGGTCCCTACTGATAACAGGTCCAAAGAACAAGAGATGAAGTCTCAGATTCCTGACTTTAAGGAACAATTGGCTGCACTTCTTCCAACACAGATGTGTTTGCTCTTCTGGCAGCCCATGGTACTTTCAATATTCTTCTCCAGCACCATAACTCAAATGCATGGACTTTTCTAAGGTCTTGATCTTTCTTATTCACTATCCAACTTTCATTTGCATGTGGATCAAATTGAAAAGGACAATGAAATGGCTTGGGTCAGGTGCACCTTAGACCTCAAAGTGACATCTTGGCTCTTGAACTCTTTAAAGACTGGTGGTTATATACAAAATAATTCAAATATCCAATGTTGTTAAGTGCCGTTGAGTCAGTTCCAACTCATAGCGACCCTGTATAGCGTTTCCAAGGCTGTAAAGCTTTGAGCAAATAGAAAGCCTCATCTTTCTCCCTTGGAGCAATTGGTGGTCTTGAACTACCAACCTTGTGGTTAGCAGTCCAGTATTTATTCTACAAGAGCCACTATGCTTCCAAGTATCCAATGTTGTAAAGTGCCATCAAGTTGGTTCCAACTCTTTGCTACCCTGAATAGGGTTTCCGAGGAGAAGCTGATGGGTTTGAACCACTGACCTTTCGGTTGGCAGTCTAATGCTTATCCTATGTATCATACTACACCAGGACTCCAAGTATCCAATAGGCATCTCTAAATGTATACATTTTTTGTCACCTAACTAAACAGCAGTGCAGGGGCTCAATGTCTATTTGTCCCTACCTGGCCGTTTTACAGGAGTCCATGGGTCATGCAAATGATTAGCCCTCTGGTTGTTAACTTAAAGGCTGGAAGTTCAAGTCTACCCAGAGGTACCTCATGAAGAAAGGCCTGGCAATCTACTTCTGAAAAATTATCCACTGACTACTCTAAAGAGCATTCTTTTACTCCGACACTCATGGGGTCACCCTGAGTCACAATCAGCAGCATCTGGTGTTTAGTAGGTCATTTTGCAGGTTAGGAAATAGGTCCAGATGTCCCTAAAGGGGCATATGAAGACCATAGGGAAGATGGAAGTATTGTCAATGGAAAAGCCAACCTTTTGATGACTGTGGTTGCTGGGATGTCAGGACTGATTAACTTTCCAACTGAAAGAGCATCTTGCAGAGTGGAACAGACTCAATTCCCTCATGCTTTGAAGTTTCCTTCAAAGGAGTGAGAACTGTTTCTCCAGTCAATTTGATCTTGCAGTTTTCTCATGTGGCCACAAGGTGCCAGTATTAATAACGCTAACAAGCTATCGCCCTGACATTGCCTTGAACTTCATTTCACAACTCGAGGGAGTTTCCAGTTTTCAAAATGTGCCTTTTTAAGAGAGGAAAACCTATTAAAAACAAACAAACAAACAAAAAAAACACCTCATTGGTCAGAGTATCAGTTCAAGTCCCCGCCCCACCCGCCCCTATAAAAGAAACGATACATTAGGTATACAAAAGCTGCTTTAAACAACATTCCAAGAGATTGTGCCAAGGGGGAGTTTGAGTGAGTATACAGCCCCTTGGGGACTTTTTTATAGACATTCCATCCGAAGTGTGGAGTTTTCCCTAAGATGTTGTCTTCTGAACCCCAAGTCCAGTGATCCAAACCTGCGCTCAGAGAAGGCAGCGTGAGTGTGGAGTGGCCATTCCTGAACTTTCTCTGCTGTTGACCAGCTGTGGCTAAATTCTTCATAACCAAAGCCAAACACACTGTTATGAAATCTATCGCAACTCCTAGTGACCTTCTAAGGCAGAGGAGAACTGCTGATGAGGGTCTCCAAAACTTTAAGCTGTTTACTAGGTCTCAGGTACTATTCTAAGGGCTTTCACCAGTTTTTGTGCTGGTGCCATTATTTTGCTCTTACAGGAGAGGAAACAGATACAGGGAGCTTCATTTGCCTGAGGAAAAATCAGTGTGCAATCAGTAAGTAGGGGAGCCAGCACTTAGACCTAGTTGGTCGGGATGAAACAGCAGTGCCCTCCACCCATGATGCTGTGCTTCCTCTTAGCTTAAAAGCCCAGATGCATTTTCGTTGAACTGAATAGTGAGACTGGAAACGGATCAACATTACAGAGCATTATGGGGAATGACCACAGGTGTGCCTACAAACTCTTCATTCAGGCAGACTTTACACGTGTCATCCAACGAGGAACAAAAAGACTCATCAGATCCACAGAGGGGAAGGGAAGGAGGGGAAGGGAAGGGGTCAGTGACAGGGAGGATGTGATGGGGGAACCTCCAGGCCAGGCATGGAGTGAAGGAGTCTTCAGGGAGCAGTGGTGGGGTCAGTGGGGAAGGACTGGCAGCCAGCATGGACTCACGGTCATGGGCAGTTCTCCTCTCAGCAGAGGGCAGTACTGAATCCACTAAGGCACCCACTGTCTGTCTGCACCGGTAAACTCAGTCACCCACCTGCGACCCTTCAGGTTTGGATGGCTCGCACGTAGGGTTAATCCGTGCCAGTTCTGATGATGACTGGAGCTTTTTGGAGCCATGGGCTGGCCAAGATTGGGAGGCCACACCCAGTCTCAAGGGCCTAGAGCATGAAAGATGACTCTAAGTGTCCAAGAGGGGACTGTGGGTCCACTTTTAGCCAACCTGGCCCCAAACTTTCTCTTTTGATAGATTCAAAGGCCTTTAGGCCCTTCTAGACTGGGCAAACTGACTGGCATTGGGTTGCCTGGGGAACTGAACAAAACAGCCAATCTCAACCCCGTCTCCACCCAGAATGCTGGCACTTGTATGCCATGTTCTAACACACTGATGAGAGTCACACATGGGCACGTGCCCTCCCTCCCTCCCACCCGAGAGGGAGCCGGAGATGGTGTCTCCCATGGCAGCCCCTAGTTGCTGACCAAGAGTCTCCACCCTTCCTCTTTCCCTGCATGGTCTCTGCACTGTGTTATTGTTGGCCAGTGTGGAAAAGGTTGAACATCTGCCAAACATCTGCTCATGTCTCCTGAATGTCCTCCCAACAGAAGGGCAGGAAGCAGCCCCGCCCTTAAGGCTCAGCAGCCAGAGCCTGTGCAAGGCCACACCAGGCTGGGATCCCTCCTCTGAGTCAAGATCTGGTCTCTTCCTTTGTGTGGGGGCTGGGGCTCTGAAGCGTGGTGGGAGAGGCTTGTTAATTCTGTGCCCCTCTACTCTCACCCCTGGGGCAGGGGCATTCAACAGAAATAGGTAGAGATGGGCAGAGGGAGTGATCAGAGTCAAACCCTGGGAGGCAAAGAGGGGACGAAGTTCCTCTATACTCTTGGGATGTACATGGGAAGGAGGAGGAGCACTTTCTCCTGGCTTCCTTCTCATCTTGACCCTGAGACAAAGGTGTGAGGAGTTTACTTGTGAGGTGTCAGGAGACAGAGAAGAAAGCCAACCACAGGAGCTTCATCAGAAAGGCTGCATAACCCCGCCTGAGGATATTCCCATCTGTCTCTGATCAAAGGTGTCTATTGTTGTTGTTAAGTGTTGTCGAGTCCATTCTGATTCATCCTGACCCTGTATAGGGTTTCCAAGGAGTGACTGGTGGGTTTGAACCTCTGATATTGCAGTTAAAACTGACCTTGTGGTCCAGCGCTTATCCTCCAGAGCCATACCAGGGCTCCAAAGTCATCTACTTCCTGTCTTTTCTGGTGTGCCCTGGGGTTGGGGTGGAGAGAAAGCTCTCAGTGGGGATATAGGGCAGGGCACAGACAGCCCCCCATACAAGGGGCAAAAGATAGAGGGAATGATTATTCCCAAGATAGCTGGGGGACTGGTCCTAGCAGTCAGCACTCTCTTTCCCTCTTCCTCTCTCTTTGCTGCCTTCTCTCTATCTCTGCCTGTGACTTGCCTCATTTCTTTCTGTTTCTTTCCTTCACCCCTCCTCCCTCACTTGTTCATTCACTTCTCTGATGCTCTCCCTTTCTACCTGCCTCTCCTTCTCTCTGTTTTCCTCACAGTAGCCCAAACATTGAGTCATCAGTGGAAGATTTCCTGTAGTAACTTTATTCCTCTCTCAGAAAAAGGATGGGTCAGTTGCTGTCCAGTGCACCTGGACTCACGGCAGACCCTGTGTGTCAGAGTCGGGCTTTTTAATGGTTGATTTTTTTAGAAGTTGATGTTCAGGCCTTTTTTCTGAGACATCTCTGGGTGGTCTTAAACTGCCAAGTTTTTGGTTCACAGCCAATTGTTTGCAACGCAGGACTCTGTCTCTCAAGGAAACCAAAATTCACTGCAATTGGAATCAATTTTCCTTTCAGTCAGCAGCCCAGTGCTTAATCCACGGTCCCACCAGGGCTTCTCCATTAACACCATGTTGTTGTTGTTGCTGTTGTTAAGTGCTGTTAAGTAGGTTCCAACTCATAATGACCCTGTGTAGGCTTTCTGAGGCTATAAATCTTTACTGGAACAGAAAGCCTCATCTTCTATGGAGCAGCTGGTGAGCTCGAACCCCTGACCTTGTGATTCACAGTCCAATGCTTATTCAATGGAGCCACCACACTTCCCATTAACACCATAGAGGTTAGGATTTAGAACACAAGGGAATACATCAAATCACCCAATGTAGGATAAATAGATAATACTGAAAATCAGGGCCTAATCAAATTAACTCATATTTTGAGGGACACAATTCAATTGAAAACAGTTGGTAACTTAACCTTTTAGATCAGCGATTGGCAAATTAGTGCTCAATGGGCGAAATCAGTACGCCCACTTTTTTTAATAAACACAAGTTTATTGGAACACTGCCAGGCACACACATTCAGATGTACTCTATTTGTCCTCTGGCCCTTTAAGAAATAAGTTTGGCAGCCACTGGTTTAGACTATGGTTCCCTGACACTAGAGGAGCCACATTTGCCTTGATTCAGGCACAGCTGTGCATCTATCTGGTGTGGTGACTGGCTGGTCCTTTGGTCGTTTCCCCTGGGGTGTAAATAAATGTTCAGAAAGAAAGGAGAAATGGTGTATTTGGTGACCAGACTGTGACTGAGACATTGAAAACTCACATGCTCTTCCTATCTGTCTTAAAGGAGGGTATGGTTGGTCTGGGGATAAATTCAAGGTCATGAGTGAAGTGGCATGTGGCACCTGTGGTTTGAGGCGTAAAAAAGCATCAGTACAATTCTCCATGCTCTCTCATTCCCTGCTGTGTAACTCTGGGGACACCATGTTCAGATGGTAGGGACACAGGTCAGGGCAGCCTGGGTCCCTGAGTCACCTGTTGTAACATGTTGTTTTGGAGAATGGTATGATTTGCATCATTGAAATACTAAGATGTTGGAATTAATTTTTGTTACTTCTCCTGAAACAACTATTCTGACTGATACACATACATCACCCATATGTCATGATTTAATTAAAATTCAGTTTATTCTTGTTGTTGTTGGGTTCTGTTGAGTCAATTTCAATTGATTTGGACCCAGCACATGGCAGAATGAAACACTGTTCAGTCCTGCACCCTCCTTACAATTGTCATTACATGTGAGCCCACTGCTGTTGTCCCTGTGTCTGTCCATCTCATTGGGGGGTCCCCTCTTTTTCATTGACCCTTTACTTTACCAAGCATGAGATCCTTCTCCAGGGACTGATCCCTCCTAACAAGATGTCCAAAGTGTAAGAGACAAATTCTTTCCATCCTCGCGTCTAAGGAACTTTCTCGCTGTTCTTCTTCCAAGACAGATTTGTTTGTTCTTCTGGTAGTTCCTGGTACTTGCAATATTCTTCTCCAACACCATAATTTAAATGCATCAATTCTTCTGCAGTCTTCTTCATTCATTGTCCAAGTTCCACATGTGTATGAGATGATTGCAAAGACTAGGTCTTAGTCCTCAAACTTATATCTTTGATCAAACTTATATCTTTGATCTTGAACACTTTAAAGACTTCTTTTGCAGCAGATTTTCATAATGCAATATGTCATTTGGTTTCTTGATGGCTGCTTCCATGAGTGTTGATTGTGGATCCAAGAAAAATAAAGCCTTAGACTATTTCAATACTTTCTCCATTTATTAAAATGCTATTTATTGGTCCAGTTGTGAGGATATTTGTTTTATTTACGTTGAGGTGCAATCTATACTGAAAGCTGTAATCTTTGATTGTCATCAGTATTTTAAGTTCTCTTTGCTTTCAGACTGAAGAAGTTGGTAGAATTCTTCAATTTTATCATCACTGGCTTTACTGGTTGGTGCATAAATTTGAATAATAATTATATTAACTTGTAGGTGTATGGATATTATCCTATTACAGACAGTGTTGTACTTCAAGACAGATCTTGATATGTTCTCTTTGATAATGTGATGTCATTCCCCTTTGATTTGTCATTCTGGCAAACCAGAATGACATTCTGGTAAACCAGGTGACTGTCAGATTCACAATGGCCAATGCCCGCCCATTTCAGCTCACTAATGCCTAAGATATGGATGTTTATGTGTCCCATTTCACTTTTGATGATTTCCAATTTTTCTAGATTCATACTTCATACATTCCATGTCCCAATCATAGTGATAGAATTGGTGTTGGAGATCACATGATAGAATTTTGCAAGACCAACAACTTATTCATTTAAAATACTTTTTTTTAAACAGCTAAACAGTGACTCTTCACATGGGCCTAACCAGATGGAATACACAGGAGTCAAATAGATTACATCTATGGGAAGAGGTGGTAGAAAAGCTCCCTAGCATCAGCCAAATCAAGACCAGGGCAGACTGTGGAACAGACCATCAATTGCTCATATGCAAGTTCAGGCTGAAGAAGAAGAAACATTAAAAAAAAAGCCCATACAAGCCAAATATGACTTTGACTATATCACATCTAAATTTAGAGACCATTTCAAGAACAGACTTGATGTATTAAGACACTAATGACCAAAGACCAAAAGAGTTATAGGATGACATCAAGAACATCATACATGAAGAAAGCAAAAGGTCATTTTAAGAAAAAGTCATAGTGGATGTTATAAGAGACTGAAACATGCTCTTGAGCGTAGAGAAACTAGAGCCAGAGGAATAAATGAAGAGGTCAAAGTGCTGAACAGAAAATTTCAATGGGCAACTCCCAAAGACAGAGACATGGAGTAAGAAAGCCACAAAGGAAGAACACATTTGGCATTTCTGAAGTGAAAAGAACTGAAGAACTATTTCAGGCCTCGACTTTCAATGTAAAAGGACTCCATGGGCAAAATATTGAATGATGCAGAAAACATCAAAAGGTGATAGAAAGAATATACAGAGTCACTGTACCAAAAAAAACATGGTTGATATTTTATCAAGAACCAATGACACCGAAGGAAGAAGTTCAAGTTGCACTGAAGCATTGGCAAAAAACAAGGCTCCGGAAACTGGCAGAATACAAATTGGATTTCAATTTCAACAAATGGATGCAGCACTGGGGGTGCTCACTCATCTACGCTAAGAAATCTGGAAGACAGCTGCTTGGGCAACCAATTGGAGGAAATCCATATTTGCACTCAGTACAAAGAAAGGTATCTAACAGAATGTGAAAATCATTGAATAGTATTAGTATCCCATGGAAGTAAAATTTTACTAAAGATAACTCAAAAACAGTTGCAGCAGTACATTGATAGGGAGTCTCCAGAAATTCAGGCTGGATTCAGAAGAGGATGCAGACTTAACATCAGTTGTATCTTGACTGAGAACACTGAATGCCAGAAAAACGTGTACTTGTGCTTTATTGTCAAAAAGGCTTTTGATTGTGCGGATCAGACATACTACGGAATACATTATTCCAGAACTCTTCATTGTACTCATGAGTAACCTGTACACAGACCAAGAGGCAATTGTTCAAACAGAACAAGGGAACACTGAATGGCTTAAAATTAAGAAAGGTTTGCGCCAGGATTGTATTCTATTCTTTTGCCATACTTATTTGATATGTATGCTGAGCACATAATCTGAGAAGGTGGATTATATGAAGAAGAATATGGCATCAGGACTGGAGGAAGGTTCATTATCAATCTGTGTGATATGCAGATAATTTGACATTGCTTGCAGAAAACCAAGAGGATTTAAAATACTTACTGCTGAAGATCATAGACCATCACCTTTGGAATGGGTTGCACCTTAGTGTAAAGAAAGCAAAAATCCTCACCACTGGACCAATAAATAACATCTATATAAATGGAAAATAGAATAAAGTTGCCAAAGACTTCCTTTTGCTCAGATCAACACTCACGGAAGCAGCAGCCAAGAAATCAAGTGTCTTGCATTGGGCATATCTGATGCACAAGACCTCTTTAAAGTGTTTAAAGAGCAAAGATGCCAGTTTAAGGATGAAGATGTGCCTGATCCAAGTCAGGATATTTTTATTAGCTCATAAGCATGTGAAAGTTGGACAGTGAATAAGGAAGACCATAGATGAATTCATTCATTTGAGTTATGGTGTTGGAGGAGAATATTAAAAGTGGCATGGATTATCAAACAAATCTGTGTTGGAAAAAGTGCAACCAGAATGCTCCTTCGAAGCCAGGATGTCCAGACTTTGTCTCTCGTACTTTGTATATGTTGTCAAGTGTAACCTGTCTCTAGAGAAGAACATCATGCTTGATCAAGTGGAGGGTCAGAGAAAAAGAGGAAGACCCCCCAACAAGATGGACAGACAGACTGGCAGCAGTAATGGACTCAAGCGTAGCAATGATTATGAGGTTGGCACAGGACTGGGCAGTGTTTTGTTTTGTTGTGTATTGTTGTTGTTGTTAAGTGCCATCTAGTCGATTCTGACCCATAGCGACCCTGTATAGAGTTTCCGAGGAGCAGCTGGTTAGCTTGAACCTCTGACCTTGCAGTTGAAATGGCTTTGCAGTTTGGTGCATTAACTCACAGCACCACATCAGGGCTCCTTGTTGTGTATGTTGTTGTTGTTGTTTAGTGCCATTGAGTCGGTTCTGACCCATAGCGATCCTGAACAACAGGGTTTCTGAGGCTGTAAATCTTTACGGGAGCAGAACGCCTCATCTTTCTCCCACTGAGCAGCTGGTAGTTTCGAACTGCTAACCTTGCAGTTCGCAGCCCAATTCGTAACCACTACGCTACCAGAGCTCCTTTTGTTGTGTATAAGGTCACTATAATGCAGCTCCTAGTCACTGGCACCTAACAACAGCAAAAATAACCCTTCCTCTTTGTTTCCGTCTTTCACATTCCAATCACCAGTAATTATCAATGCATCTTGATTGCATGTTTGACCAATTTCTGACTAAATTGTTGTTGTTGATTGTTGTTGTTAAGTGCCATTGAGTCGGTTCTGTCTCATAGTGACCCTGTACAGGGTTTCCAAGGAATGGGTGGTGAGTTCAAACTGACTTTGCAGTTCAGCGCATTGCTCTTCAATACCATCATCACTGACTTTAGTGTTTGGTGAGTAGATTTGAACAATAGTGGTATTAACTGCTCTTCCTTGTAGGCATATGCATGGATATTATCTTATCACAGACAGCATTGTATTTCAAGATAGACTTTGAAATGTTCTTTTTGATGAAGAATGTAAAGCTATTTATCTTGAATGTGATGCTCCAGTATAGTAAACCAAATGATTGCCAGATTCATTATGACTAATACCAGTCCATTTCCGCTCACTAAGGCCTAGGATTTCTATCTTTAGGCATTCCATTTCATTTTTGACAACTTGTAATTTTCCTAGATTCATACTTCATATATTCCATGTTCTGGTTATTAATGAGTATTTGCAGCGGTTTCTCCTCATTTTGGTTTGTGCTTCCTTAGAAAATGAAGGTCCCAAAAGCTTTACTCCGTTCATGACAACCTGATCAACTGCTTTAGGAGGTAGCTCTTCCTCATTTTTTGTGTGTGTCATCTCCAGCACTATATCTGACAATGTTCTGCTGCTCTTCCTAGGCTTCTCAGTAACTAACCTTGCCTTCTTTCTAGTCTGTCTTAGTCTGGAAGCTCCAATGAAACCTGCTCACCCTGGGTGAGCCTGCTGGTATTTAAAACACCAAATTCCACTGAAATCTGACCATCGTGGGTGCTGCTGTTGCAGAAACCTGTCCAACAAATGTGACCCTGCTGGTATTGAAACTACTGGTGAGGTGGCTTCCAGCATCAAAGTAACACGCAAGTCACTACAGTACAACAAACTGACAGTGTGTACAATTCCTACTCAGTTATGAGTTCTTGTGTGGTGCTGTATGTTAAGCACTGGATTACTAGCTAATCACAAGCTTGGCAGTTCAAATGCACCACTTGCTCCTTGGAAACCCTATACAGGGCATATGTGAGTCAGAACCGACTTGATGGCTTTTAGCAGCAACAATGCCAACATGCTGTTTTATATTCATAGTGTCAGTGGTTTCTCATAGTATGTGAAATCATCTTTGAAAACATACATTTTGATCACTTCAAAATATTCCATCGGTTTATTTCATTGTTTGGCAAAGTAAGGTGAGATTTCAATGCTTGGCAAAGTATGGTGAGAAAAGCAAACTCATTCACTGCTTGTAGGAAGGTAAGTCTGTATATTTTCTTTCTTTTTAAAATCACTGATTTTACTTTTGTAGTTGAGAATATACGTAATTAAAACATAGGACACGAATTCAAATTTCTACATGTACAATTCAGTGACATTGATTACATCCTTGGAGTTCTGTCCCACATGAACCCTCCTGTTCTGAGTTTTTCCTCACTCATTAACATAAACTCACTGCCCCCTAAGGTTCTAATCTGATCTTTTGAGTTGTTATTGTCTGTTGGATTTCATACAAAACAAAACACAACAAAAGATCAAACCTGTTGCTGTCCAGTAGATTCTGACTCATACTGACCGGAGAGGCCAGAGTAGAAGGACCCATAGTGTCCCCAAGGCTGCAATCTTTACAGAATTAGGCTACTATAACTTTACCCACAGAGCAACTGGGGGGCTTGAACTGTCCACCTTTTAGTTAGCAGTTAAGCTCTTAAACCACTACCACCATGTCTCCTCTGATTCCACATAGAAGACATTCGTTACTAGCTAAGTGAAACTATTGTTTGGTTTAAAGAAGTCTTCAGGAAATATTTTTGGCTTATAAGACTTAAAGATTATTTTAGAATAATTATTTCAGGGATTCATCCAGTCTCTGTGACTCAAGAAAGTTTGAATTCCATGTACATTTCCCCTTCTAATCAGGATTCTCCTATAGAATCTTTGATCAAAATGTTCAGCAATTGTAACTGGGCACCATTCAGTTTTTCTTGCTATAAGGAGCTCTGGTAGCATAGAGGTTATGAGACTGGCTACTAACCTCAAGGTCAGCAGTTTGAAACTACCAGCCATTCCACAGGAGAAAGAGGAGGGTTTCTGCTCCTGTGAAGATTTACAGCCTCAGAAACCCTGTGAGCACATAACCATAACCATGGCACATAACCACCACCACCACCAAAGCAAAAGAGGCAGTTGTTCATGGAAACAATTGGTGCTGGTGTGCCGTGGAGTTACTTCCAACACATAGCAACCCTGTACAGGGTTTCCAAGGCTGTAAATCGTTTGTTGTTGTTGTTCGGTGCCATCGAGTCAGTACCGACACATAGCGACCTTATGCACAGCAGAACGAAAGACTGGCTGGTCCTGGGCCAACCTCACTACTGTTGCCACTCTTGAGTTCATCGATGCTGCCACTTTGCCAATCCATCTTTAGAGAAGCAGAAAACCTCATCTTTCTCCCGCAAAACAACTGGTAGTTTTGAACTGCTGACCTTGAAGTTAGCAGCTCAATTCATAACCACTACGTTTTAGCCATACATTTTATTTCCTCTTCCCATTCCTGACTCTACATCTTCCTCAGCAGCTCCAGACAAATAAAGGCATTCCCTGAGACCCCTGTAAATGTAATTTAACAACGTAAATCTCCCCTTTGATCTAGTAAGTCTATTTCTGGAAACTTATCTTCAGGAAATAATAAGTGAGGTGGAGAAAAATTTATGGACAAAGATGTTCATTTTAGTTTTATTTATAATATCAACATTGGGAATAAGAGATTCATAAATGACAGTGCCTTCCCTGGAATTGCCAGTTTGTCGATGTGGCTTGTTTAGCCTCAAATGCCAGCAGCTGGAGACACAGAACGTGGCTCTGACCTAAATAATGGCAGATTGGATGCCTGCCTTCCACTCTGTGCCTATTCATTCCCGCTGCCAGCCTCAGATTATGGATGGGTTGGCCAAGGTTTGTCTCCTCTTTATTTCCTTGGCAACTCATGACTTCTGGCTGCAAAGACCCTTCAGATGGTCTCTTGGACATCAAACAGTGACAACTCAACATTTGGTTACATAAACTGCCAATGAATCATGAACACGTGGATTCTATTTCTGTTCAAATACACAGGGATTTCAATTTATGGGAACTAGGCTGTACAAATTAGCACCGGGTTTGGGAAAATGGGAGGACTCATTGAACAGATCCTCAGTTTAGTTAGGTTCATCTGCTCTTCCCCAAAATATTCCTCCTTGTTGCTGTTGTTGGTAGATGACATTGGATCAGTTCCAACCCATAGTGACCTCATGCACAACAGAACAAAGCATTGTCTGTAGCAACTTCACAACTGTTATGCTTGACCCATTGATGCTGCCACTGTGTCAATCCATCTCACTGGGGCTCTTTCTCTTTTTTGAAGACTTCCACTTTACCAAGCATGATTTCCTTCTCCAGGGACTAATCCCTCCTCATAGTATGTCCTAAGTATGAGAGACAAAGTCTGGACATTTGGCTTCTAAGGAGCACTCTGGTTGTACTTCTTTCAACACAGATTTGTTTGTTCTTCTGACAGTTCCTGGTACCTTAAATATTCTTCTCTCACACCTTAACTCAAATGCATCAACTCTTCTAAGATCTTCCTTATTCATTGTTCAACTGTCACATGCAAATGAGGTGATTGAAAATGCCATGATTTGAGTCAGGTGTTTAGAGTTTGAGTCCTCAAACTGATACCTTTGCTCTTGAGCACTTTAAAGAGGTCTTGTGCAGCAGACTTACCTAATGCAATATGTCATTTGACTTTTTGACTGCTGTTTCTATGAGTGTTGAAGGTTGATCCAAGCAAAACGAAGTCTTGGACAACTTGAATCGTTTCTCCATTTGTATGTTGCTTGTTGGTCCTGTGGTGAGGATTTTGTTTTCTTTATGTTGAGGTGCAACCCATACCAAAGGTTGTGGTCTTTAATCTTCATCAGTAAGTATTTTTAATTCTCTTCATGCCCAGCAAGCAAGGTTGTATCATTTGCATATCACAATTTGGCAACCAGCCTTCCTCCAATCCTGATGGCATGTTCTTCTTCATATAATCCATCTTCTTGGATTATTTGCTCATCATACAGATTGAAAAAATATGGTGAAAGAGTGTAGTCCTGCCACACACTTTTCCTGATTTTAAGCCATTCAGTGACCCCTTGTTCTGTTCAAATGACCTTGGTGTATGTATAGATTCCTCATGAACACAATCTAGTGTTCCAGAATATACATTCTCTGCGATGTTGTCCATAGTTTGTCATAATCCACACAGCCAAAAACCTTTGTATGCATGAAAGCAACATGACGCCTCAACAAAAGGAGTGCAGATGTAAGATTGAATTCTGGACTTTCCCTTAGTTCCTCAGGAGGGCAGGATAAGTGTCAACCTTAAATGGGTATCCTTGAAAAAAATGAGGACAGGACTGGAGTGAGGTGGCAGAGACAGAGGTAGAGAGTGAAGGTGTGGGCAGAAGCTGGAGGAATGGAAAGAAGATGGAACGTGAAAGCTGCTGTAGAGGAAGAGTTATGTCCACTGCAGACAATGGAAGGAACCTAACTGAGGACCAAACCTACTGGAAGGCTGACCTTGGGAAGATATCAGGGTCTGACAACCTCCTGGATGGTTTCTGTTGGTTTTGAAGTGAGCGTAAAGTGAAAGAGAAATGTGGAATGATCTGGCAAGTTGTGGGAATAAGGATGTCTTTGAGGTTAAGCCTACATGCCACTTCCTTTATGGAGCCTAGTCTTCATTCATTGGAGATTTTCCCCTTGAGTTTACCCTGGGCCACCCACACACAGTGTTCTTAGCACCTACTCTGTTCTTCAAACTGAAGATTGGTGTTTGGTCTTCATCACTTGACTGGAATCCCCGTGAGAAGTGAATTCTGGCCTTTTGTGCTAACTCTCTGTACTGTAAACTGCTCTAGAGGGGAGACCTGGCCTTGGGTGAACGTTGGCTTCCTTCACGTTGGAGTCCACCCAAGCGAATTCAGTCTCCCCTGGAGAGGTGGGATTTAACAATACTCCTTTGTCCCCCCCGGTTTAGCATCCTTTGCCAGCATCTATCTCAACATCCTAGCCACATTTCTGCCTTTGCCAGCACTCTCTAGCTGGGCCCTCTGAGTAATCTCTCCACTTGAAAACCAAAAGGATTTAAGGTAGGAAGAGCAGAGCTCATTCAAAACTCGAAGTGACAGGTTTATTACCTATTCAATCCCCTCAAGGGAGAGCAAAGACATGATACCCCAGGACTTACCTTGGGAATTTCATGTTGGTTCATGTTTCCAAGTCATTTGTGTGCCCCATCTGCCGCTCCCTGAGTTCCCTGTTGCTTCCTGGTTTCCTGCCTGGACTGTTTCTGGAGTCCTGTATTGCTCGTTTCCTGTGCTACAACAGATGGACTGGCTAAATCTCCATGGTTGGTCAACCAAAGAGTGGCCACCAATATTTGTCAACAGCCTGTAAAGTTCCTTCCCTGTTTTCTTGTTTAGATTGGAGGATAAAGTCAAGCTCCTTAAAAAAAAATTTTTTGTGTGTGTGTGTGGAAAATATGCACAGAAGAAGAGATACCATTTAAACAATTTCTGCATGTATGATTCATTGACATTGATTACATTCTTCAAGTTGTGCAAATTATTCTTGATATTGATTTCCAAATTATTCCATTGCTATTAATATAAACTTGTTGTTGTTAAGTGTCTTTGGATCGGTTCCAACTCATAGCAACCCTATATAGGGTTTCCAAGGAGTGGCTGGTGAGTTTGAACTGTCAACCTTGCAGTTCAAATCGACCTTGGTCCAGTGCTTTATCCTACAGCCTTTCATGTTGCTGTCTTCAATGTGATTCCCACAAAGACAGTTGTTTAACAGAGTACAATATTCAACGCATATAGACTTTACTAATTAAGCTATCGTTTGTTGCTCACGCAATATTGTTTGGTGTCAGTTTGTCAGACTCTGGTGGCTTTTGTGTTGTGATGAGATTGAAAGTTAGGCTACTGGTATTTCAAATACTAACAGGGTCATTCACTGTTTCAGAAAGGCTTCCAGACGATGTTAGATGAGGAAGAAGGAACTAGAAATCTACTTAAAAAATTGGCCAATGAAAGCCTTATAAATAGTGTCTGATATAGGGTCAGAAGACGAGTCCCTGAGATTGGAAGGGACTCAAAGTATGACTAGAGAAGAGCAGCATCCTCACTATGTGGGTGAAATAAAGCTTTCAGGACCTTCATTTGCTGATGTGGCATGACTTAAAATGAGAAGAAACAGCTGTATAGCTTCACTAGTAATCTGAATGTGGAATGTACAAAGGATACATCTATGAAAATAGGAAGTCGTCAAAAGTGAAATGGAACATTTGAAAACAGATATCGAAGGCATCAGTGAATTGAAATAGATTGGTATGGGTAATTTTGAACCAGACAATCATATGGCCTACTATGTCTTCAGGGACAAATTGAAGAACATTTCAAGATCTATCTTGAAATATAATGCTGTCAGTGATAGGTAATAGCCATAGGTCTAGACCATTTGCTGCTGTTTTAAAAATGTATCTGCCAACTACTAATGTCAAAATAAAGAAACTGAAGATTTTTACCAACTTCTGTAGTCTGAAATTGATCAAAGATGCAATGAAGATGCATGAATGGTTACTGGCAACTGGCATGCACAAGTTGAAAACAAAGAAGAATCATCAGTTGGAATATATGACTTTGGTGATAAAAACTGTTCCAGAGATTGCATGATAGCGTTTTGAGAGATCAATGACGCAGTCATTGGAAATACCCTTTTCCAACAACATACATACGTGTAGACTTCACCAGATGAAATACACAGGAATCAAATTAACTACATCTGTGCAAAGAGATGCTGGAGAAACTTGGTAGCATCAATCAAAATGGTGAGGGGCCAGCTGTGATGCAGATGATCAAGTACTCTTATGCAAATTCAAGTTGAAGCTGAAGAAAATTAAAACAAGTCCATGAAAGTGAAAGTACGACCTTGAATATACCAATTGAATTTAGAGACCATCTCAAGACTAGATTTGATGCAATGATCAACAAAGACCGGACAAGTTGCAGGATGACATCAAGGACATAAAAATGAATAAATAAAAAAGCAAAATGTCATTAAAAAGACAGAAAAGACAAAATGAATGTCAAAGAGATTCTGAAACTTGCTCTTGAATGAAGCATAGCTAAAATGAGTGGAAGAAATGATGCAAAAGAGCTGAATAAAAGATTTCAAAGGACGATTTGAGAAGACAAAGTAAATACTATAATGGAATGTGAAAATACCTGGAGTTTTAGAAAACCAAAAGGGAAAGACATGCTCAGAATTTCTCAAGCTGAAAGAACTGAAGAAAAAATTCAAGTCTCAAATTGCAGTATTGAAGAATTCCATGGGCAAAATATTGAATGGTGCAGAAAGCATCAAAAGAAAATGGAAGGAATATACAGAACCACTGTACCATAAATATTTGGTCAACCATTTGAGAAGGAAGAAGTACAAACTGCATTGAAGGAATTGGAGAAAAACAAGGCTCCAGGAATTGGTGAAATACTAATTGAGATGTTTCAACATATGTAGGTAACATTAGGAAGCACTCACTCATGTATTGCAAGAAATTTGGAAGGTAGCTACCTGGAAAACCCACTGGAAGAAATCCATATGTGTGCTTATTCCAAAGAAGAGTGATCCAACAGAATGTGGAAATTGTCAAACAATATCATTAGTAACACATGCAAGTACATTTTTCTGAAGGTAATATAAAAATGGTTACAACAGAACATAGGGTACTGCCAGAAATTAAGCCACTTTCAGGGGAGGATATACAATGAGGGTAATTATTACTAATGTCAGATGGCTCTTGGCTGGAAATGGAGAATACCATAAAATTGTTTACTAGTGCTTAGCTGTGTTATTGACTACGTGAAGATATTTTACTGTCTGGATCCTAAGGAATTATGGATAATATTGGGAAGACTGGGAATTATGGGAAAACTTAATTGTACTCATACAAAGCCTGTACACAGACCAAGAAGTGTTATTTGAACAAAACAAAAGGAACCCATGTGGTTTAAAAATAGAAAAGATAAACTATACTTATTTAATCTGTAGGCTGAGAAAATAATTTAAGAAGCTGGGCTATGTGAAGAACTATGTGGCATCAGGATTGGAGGAAGACTTATTAACAAATATACAGATGGCAAAATCTTGCTTGCTGAAAGGGAAGAGAAATTGCACTTACTGATGAAGATCAAAGACTCCAGTCCCTGGAGTAGGATATCATGTTTGATAAAGTGGAGGGTCGGAGAAAAGGAGGAAGACCCCCAACAAGATGGCCCAGTGGCAGCAGCAATGTGCTCAGACATAGCAACTATTGTGAGGTTGGCGTAGGACAGTGTTTTGTTCTACTGTGCATAGGGTTGCTGTGAGTTGGTACCGACTTGATAGCACCAGCGCAGTGGTTACGAATCAGGCTGCGAACCTTAAGGTCAGCAGTTTGAAACTACCAGCTGTTCCGTGGGAGAAAAATGAGGCTTTCTGCTCCCGTCAAGATTTACAGCCTTGGAAACCCTGTACAGGATCTCTATGGATCAGAAACGACGCCATGGCACATAACAACAACAACAACAACCACCATCAACATGAGGATTAAATGAATATTTATGTTGACAGGATAGCTCTTCCAGTCTAGGAGGATGTGTATGAGTATTGACAATTATTGGTAGATTGTTAATATTTGAACATGTTTTGTAGTTTCCAGAGCTATCACATATAACTTTCTGGAGTTTCAAGAATGTTTCCTCCCCAGCCGATCTCCTCCCTCCCTGCCTTCCTCAGATGGCGGCTGTTTATGCTGGACGTGTGGCCAGAGACAGGTAAGGATCACGTGGAACCTCGGCAACTTAAGACAGAGCCATTGCCATGCTGCAATGAGTTTCAATGACTGGTAAGACTGAGGAATTCGCACTGACCGCCTAAGACAGGCAGCGTCCCTTAAACAAACAATAACTAAGGAGGATTTGGGATGCAGACCGTGCAGACCCGGTCAGGAGGCCAAGCCCCTGTGGGCCCAAGCATTGTTGACCATCCAAACCATAGGCTCTGAGGATCGGACTTTAGCTACTTAGTAGACATAGCAAACTGTCTCTCATCTGATTATTCAGTAATGCTTGTTAGTAATCTCATACATGAGCCCTGGATATCCACAGACAAACGTAAAAACCTTCCCTAAAAGCCGAGACTGTAAATTCCAAAAAGGCAAGTCCCCCCCGCCCAATCGAAAAAAAAAAAAAAAAGCTAAAGAGGATAGAGAGAAACACCGTTAACTGATGATATATGGAGGGGATAATAATCAATGTAATGAAACAAGCTATATGAATGGTTGAATGTGAAATTGATGATGTGCCCTGTAAACTTTCACTCAATCCAAAATAAAAACATTTAATTAAAAAAAAAAAAAAGAATGTTTCCTGAGGTTTGAGCTATTCATAGCTCCCTGGTTGGAGAATAGAGAACCATTCTCTGCTTTTTGTCCTTCTTCAGATGTTGTATATGGATCAATTTGTCCATTATATAAGCATTCAAAAATTAAGAGGCATTTCACATGTTGTAATTTAGCAAAATAGGCTCTCTCTACACGTTTCCATGTGCAGAAATAAATGATGAAGAGCAGTGAACGTTTTAAAACCAATTAAGTTGATTTAACAAGGAAGTGGACTTTAAGGTGCCTTTACCTTCCATAGGGATGAAGGTGTCTGGGTTAATGATCACATACAAGACCGAACAACAGTTTTCTGGCTTCCACTGAGCTAGCTCCGCTCTCTTGGGGTCACTGTTATGCCAGGTTGCTACATGTCACTCCATGCAACTGCTCTGTCCTTGAGAGTGTGTGGGAAGTGACCAAGGGTTTGAGAGGCAACACTGATCTCTATTAATGATAAAGCCTGGAGGATATTTCAGTTTACTTGTCACACAAGGCTGTGATGGAGAATGAAGATGTTTAGTCTTAGAGGCTTGTGACTTTGGGGAGATGCCAACAGGTACTGGCTCAGCTTGTTCTTAAGTGTTGAGTGGGATTTGACAAGGTCAGCTGGGAACTCAGAGACCCAGGCAATGAAAAGTGAGAGGAAGTGGGCTGCTGGGAACTGGTCTACTAGATAATACTATGGAGTTGTGGAGTTTGACTTGATTTGGGCCATGCATGCAGAGGAAGTAACCCATGCTGGGATCCAGCAGAGGCACTAACTTGTGACTTTGGAAGAAACATACAGCAATAGGCTAGACAGTCTCTCTTCCAATCTAGAAGCTGCTAAAGTAGGAGGATTGTGTAGTCCAGGGGTGGAGTTTAGGGCAGGCTCTTGGCCAGGCAGGAGATGGAGAGGGCCAGTTAAGGAAGCTGGAGGTCAACATGAGGGTCCTTGCTGACCTCCCCTGGGCCCTCAGAGCCTCCCAATAGCCTGACTGGCTTGTTAGAAGGGGCTCAGGGCTAGGCAGGGCCCACTTTGTCTGTGTTTATAGTTCTGAGGCGCTGGGAGACACAAGTGCCAGTCTAGGAAGGAATACAGTCCTCTTAAGTAAGTCCAATTTGGGATTCTGCTGAGCAGTTGTCGGGCTCCAACAAGTCCACAGTTGTATGATGCTGGGGTTTTCCCTCGACATAGTTGTCACGAGTGTTTGGTTCCCCTCGACATAGTTGTCACGAGTGTTTGGTTCACGAGGAGGGGAGA
>NW_006408674.1:3948677-3978677 GCF_000296735.1 Chrysochloris asiatica
GTTGCTGCTATAACAAATTAGCACTCACTTAGTGCCTAACTTAACACAAATCTATTATCTTAAAGTTCTGGAAGTCAGAATCAGAATGAGCATGTTTGTTAAGGTTCTGACTCATAGTGACCCTGTGTAGGGTTTCCAAGGAGCAGATGGTGAGCTTGAATCATTGAGTTTGTGGTTCAAACCGTCTTTGTAGTCCAGCTCATTCCAGGAAATGGAATTACTGAGCTAAAATCAAGGTGCCTGTAGGGTTGTATTCCCTTCCGACTCAATAGGGGAGAATCCATTTCCTTACTTTTTCCAGCTTCTTGAAGCTTGGCTTGGCTGGTGGCCTCTTCCTTCATCTTCACAGCGCAACATCTTCAGATCTCTGACTCTTCCTCATCTGCCTTCTTCTTCCATTTTAAAGCCCACCCCTCCTCCTTAGAATTACATTGGACCCACCCTGATAATCCAGAAAAATCTCTGTGACTAAAGGCCAACTGAGTAGTAAACTTAATTCCATTTGCAACCCTAATTCCCCCTTGCCATGTAACATTGCTATGTTATATGAATATGTTTTTTTACAGGTTCTGGGGATTCTGATATAAACATCTTTGGAAAAAGACATTATTCTGCCTTCTACACCAGGCAAGAATATTTTTCTAAAGGCTAAATGCGTATCATCGAAGGACATGGCTTCCAAGACAGAGATTTAGCTATTGGTTTACCAATGTTTGCTTAGAAGTCCAAAGCAAGTGATTTATTAGACTTAAAAACAATTTTTTTCTGAGGAGATGGTGTGAATCAAAAGCTGTTTCATATTGTGCAATGCACTATTGCATAACAGTATATCAATTATTATTGTGCAGTAACATAATGGCTTTTGGAAAGCTTAGATGGATACTGGAGAGAAAAACACGTCATGGAGAAAAAAAAACAAAAACAAAGCTACATCTCTGAAGTTAGCTTGTTTTCCAAATATATGGCTCTTACTGTATACCCCACTATGTACCTCGATTTGGTTATTTGCTTAGAATGTAAAGCAGACATATTTCTATGATAATAAGTATTAGTGAATCAAAAATTTCTTTTTATTGCTTTAAGGTATCAATAACAACACGTGTGCATTTCAAATATGTTTAGATGCATGCTTTAGTGACACCATTATGCTCACCACAGTGGACAGCCATTACTAACTGTTACCTGTTGGAGTCCTGGTGTGGAGCTGTGTGTTAATGTGCTGGACTGCAAAGTCAGTTTGAACTGCAAGGTTGGTGGTTCAAGCTCACTAGCTGCTCCTTGGAAACCCTATACAGTTTGCTATGAATTGGAACTGATTGGCACTTAACAACAACAACCTGTTTCCAAGGGCAGCGTCATGGCTCCATAAGATAAACACTGGTGTGTCAGCCATCAGGTCAGTGGTTCGAGCCCACCAGCCACTTTATGGGAGAAAGATGAGGATTTTTGTTACACAAAAGGATTTTAAAACTCACAAACCCTATATGGGGTCGCTAAGAGTCAGGGCCAACTCCACTGTTTAAACACACAATAATCTGCTTCCAAACTCTTCCATCACCCTTAACAGAAACTGTCCCTTAAGTACTCACTTTGCTTATGCCATCTTTTTACTGTGGCAAAATGCATAGTTAGTGAAACGTTTGTCGTTTCAACAAGCTTCACATGGAAAATTTAGCCTTTATAGCATTTGTAAATGCTGTAAAGTGTTCCCTGGTGTGGCGCTGTAGGATCGACACTAGACTGCTAACCACAAGGTCGGCAGTTCAAACCCACCAGCAATTCCTTGAAAACCCTATACAGAGTTGCTATGAGTCAGAATTGTCTCAACAACACTTAACAACAACAACATTCCCTGATTGATTTAGTTCATTTCCAAAGGTGAGTTTCTGGTCCTCTTGGTCCTCATGACAGCTGCAGCATCCCACACTTCCAGGGCCTGGACAGTTAACTCTTTAACTGGATCCTGACCCACCCCCTGGTGAGGGTAGTTCTAGGGGAGCTGTTCTGACTGCAGGTGCTGATTGAAGAGGTGTTTTTTTTTTTTAATTTTTATTATTTCCCCACTGCTACCACCACACACACACACATCCTACATAATTGTGTGGAGTGGGAAGTGATATGGGAAGGTGGGGGTTTCCCAGTGACGTCTAAGTGCATTGATCCTGAAGCTCTTTGAGACCCTGAGTGGTAGTAAAGATATGGGGTAAGGATCCAGAGATAGCCTCAGAAGGTCTGGGATGCTTGTCAGGTAACAGGTAACTCAGCAATAGGACCAGGTACTGATTCACTTTTTTCTCAGTGAGATTTCTCTACCAATCCAATTTCACATTGCCATGTCCAGAAAAGCATCCCATTCTGCAATGTGTGGATGTCTTCTCCCCCATCCCCCCATCCCATTTTCAGCTGTGACCACTTTCTCACCTATTATATACTAGGTGGCTTCAGAAAGGTCACAAAAAAGCCTCCATTAGCTTTTTATTCTATGTTCCCACAAACCTTCTGGGGGCTCTTGCTCATTCTTTTGGTCTGTTTAGTAGGGACCCGAGGTTCCTAGGAGGAGGTTTATTTTACCCAGTAGTCAAATTGGTCATTTAAAATAATAGTTCATCTTGTCCAAGTCCAAAAATAAAACCTGGTATGAGAAGGCAAGAGAGGGAAATAGGACTGAGTGGACTGAAAACATCTTCTAGCCCAGTCACCCCTGCCTCCTGTCCCCTTTTGCTATTGTCCCTCCTGGTTCTTACATGGGCAGGAGTCAAAGCTCCTTCGGTTTGTCTTAATTAAAGGCAGCCTCCCCTCCCCCTCATCCCACTCCCACCCCAGCCCAACCAGACTGCCTTTCCTGGGACACAGGCTGCATTCACTGGGAGTTGTTCAGCCCGAGGAAGCCCTTTGCAGATTTTATGAAAGGCGTTTTCACTTGGATTAAACAGGCACTGTGTTTGTGTGTGGCGTGTGTGAAGGAGAAAATGAATCAGTTCAACTCTGGGCAAGGATTTTAGGTGTTGTGTTTGTCCCATGCAATTACATAAACATACCAGAACTCATTAAAAAAAAAAAAAAAAAAGTTGGGGTGGGTGGGGGCAGGGAGCGGAGATTGGAGGATTTGGGATGATCTAAACAGTTTAGCACATTTTCCATACATTAGACCTCAGAAAGAGTTGTGTTCTGCCCTCTTGCAACAGACTCCGAGTCCAAAGGAATGTTTGAGGTTTTACATTTCTGTTTGTGGTACAGGAAAAGGTTATGATCTGAGGGCTTCATTCAGTGAAATAACATTGCCTTATACTTATTTGCTTCACAAGGAGGGCAGGAGTTGGAAGCGACTGTCCTGAAACATTAAAGATTTGTTGGCAGAAGGGAAAGGGATTTTTTTTTTCTCCCCTCCCTGCCGTGGAGAAACAGTTCTAACGAGGAGTGACTTTGTAGTTTTAACTCATATTCAAATACTCCCAGTCATAGGAACTGCCGTTGGTCCCCCACGACGCCTTGAATTCTGTTTTGGAGGGACTTTTCCTCACTTTCCCTCATCCTGAAAAGGCATAGCCATGAGCTTGCAGAAGAGTCTCTTCCCACGATGGGACAACCGTAAGTGAACGTCTTTAACTCTCTCTGGGGATTCATGGGAAGTTGGAATGGAGGCTCCCCGAGAGGTGGAAGCGTGGTTTTGGTTCAGAGGTGTAGTGTATGAG
Organism: Chrysochloris asiatica; assembly: GCF_000296735.1. Classification (NCBI taxonomy): domain Eukaryota; kingdom Metazoa; phylum Chordata; class Mammalia; order Afrosoricida; family Chrysochloridae; genus Chrysochloris; species Chrysochloris asiatica. Next base: position 3,952,370 of record NW_006408674.1, read on the forward strand.
TTGTGTGTGTACATGGAGGTTTGTGAGCGTGAGAGTGTGTGCACTTGTATGTGTGTCTGAGTGTGTGCACCCACAGTTGTGTGTGTGTGTGGGAGAGAAAGATGCTGCAGGACACAACCCCTTCCTGTCTGGGATGTCCTAGCTGAACGCTCAGTCTGCTCACAGAGTATCACAGGACCCCAGGGAGGGGGCTCAAGGATGAGAGTCCACAAACCCCTAGGTCTCCTGGGACTGATGTGGGGAGTGCTCACCGGCAGGGGCATCTGTGTCTCAATGCTATAGCTGCCAGGACGACCTGCCCCCTGCCCCCCAGCTCTGTTTGACTTTCATTCATGGAGCATGAAGCAAAACAGAAGAGGGCGCTGCTCAGCTCTGGGGTGAGACCAGAGCCCCCGTCCCAGCCCTAGTCCCAGACCTGAGAACTGGGAGGGGCCCAGGTACCCTGGCTAGGTTCCCTGCCCTTTTGCAGGTATAGCCCAACTGATCATCACTTAGAAACACCTCTTTGTTTTGCTCCTGAAACATAAATGAACCGGCATCAGAGAAAGGGATTTGAACTCCTTTGCCCAGCCTTTTAAATCGATACTGGCAAAACTTCTGCTCTGTTGTAACTTTGGCATAAGAGAGTCAACACATGGTTTTCTTTAAAAAAGAAAATGAGGCGAGTCAAAGGCACATTCTGAGTTTTTCAGCTCCAAGGAGATACAGCAAGAAGCCTAAATCCCCTCTGCTAGGTTGCGTTATAGCATCCTCAGAAGGATGAAGAACGGCAGTGGAGGGTATGGACTAAGAACCCAGGATGCAGGTCAGACCATCTGGGAGCGAATCTTGGCTGAGAGTAACCAGCTACTTCATCTTAGGGAAGTTCTTTAGTTTCTCCGTGGCTCAGTTTCTTCATTTGCAAAATGGGGATAATAAATTCCTACCTTGCAGAAGCACACGTCCATGAAGTGAGGTAAAGTTCATGCAACATCCTAAACTGCAGATGTTCAGATGTACAGTCGAGAGACTATGTCAGTGCTTGTAAGCAGGTTAACCTGCTATTTTGACAGTACAACCTTCACACAGCACCCGGGGTTAGAGAACACTCAAGGGCTCAAGGTAGCCTGATGCCTCTCCCTCTTGCAGAAAGTAGAGCAAGCATTCAGAATGCCCTCTTTTGGAGCTAAAATACCTGGGTGTATTTGTTTATCTTGGATTGCAGAATTTGGCCTGGTCTTTAGCAGGTACTTTTCGATGACTGGCGGTGTTTTATTTGCTTTGGGTCGCTATGAGTTGGAATTGACTTCACGACAATGGGTTTGGTTTGGTTTGGTTTGGGTGCTGCCTTCTGTCCCTGGTTACATGTCTTGGGTCAGTTTTCTTAGTGCCTGACTGAGGCAGAGATTTCTGTGACTGGAGTTCATTGGAGAATGTGCTCAGGAATAACACTTGGAAGGAGGAGGGGGAGAGAACTGGGCAGAGAGTAGTTGCCTCCTCTGATGCCATGGGGTTGACCCCCTGCACTGACCAGTTATGAGCTATGGCTGTCCCAGAGGCCATAACATAACCTGGGCCAATGCAAGTCGCTTTGTTTGTTGTTGTTGTTGTTAAGTACTATTGAGTCAGTTACAACTGATAGTCACCCTGTACAGGGTTTCCAAGAAGCAGCTGGTTGGTTTTTGAACTGCCGACCTTGTGGTTCACAGTCCAGTGCTGATCCAACAAGGCCATACCAGAAGTCCAAGTCTCTATGGCAGAAAGTAATTCTTAAAGGAAAAACTTAACCATGGAATCCCTTCTTCAAACAACATGTGTTAAAGAAGCTCAGTATGTAAAAGAAGAAAAGAAAAAAATGAAGAGTTCTGTTAAAGCTAGAGGTGGGTCCATGTATTCCTAACTGCTTTCCATTATAGTCATGGGCTCCTTGGTTCTGAGGACCACAGTTGGAGAACCACTAGATGCCCCTAGACTGCCTGACAGAGAGAACCTCCAGAGTCTTTTGGCAGGCTACAGGGTTGCTCAATTAATAATAGAGTGAGAAAACGAAGAGCCACAATGTGGTTTCAACTGAACCAGCTGTTGTGCTGGACTGATCTCTTGGAATGTATGTGAGGAAGAGAGTGGCTGTGTCAGCCAGCTCAACACCTCATTGGTATTCACAATAAAATGCACATATGTCCAGGACTTGGTTAACAGGTATATTCACAAATTTTCTTTATCTGAAAGGAAGATAGTATTTACCTAGGTTAGTTGGCAAAGGAGGAAACTGAGTGTGAACATGACTGTTCAAGACCAGAGACCAGCTGTGGGTAAGGCTGGTTATGAAACCCAGCTTCCAGCCTTCTGACCTATCAGTCTTTATTGGATGCTAACAATCCTAAAGGTGACACTTGAGGATAAAGGTGTACAGACTCAAGCTAGGGTATTTTCAAAAGTTTTATATGCATGCGAAAGTTGGACAGTGAATAAGGAAGACCACAGGAGAATTGGTGCATATGTCATGGCGTTGGAGAAGAATATTAAAATACCATGACCTGCTAGAAGAACAAACAAATCTGTGTTGGAAGCAGTACAATAAGAATGATCCTTAGAGCCAGGATGGCAAGACTTCATCTCTCATAGTTTGGATATATTATCAGGAGGGACCAGTTCCTGGAGAAGGGCATCATGCTTGGTAAAGTGGAGCGTCAACACAAAAGAGGAAGACTCCAAGTGAGATGGATTGGCACAGTGGCAGCAGCAATGGGCTCAAGCTTAGCAACGATTGAGAGGTTGGCACAGGACTGGGCAGCATTTTGTTCTGTTGTGCATAAGTTCTCTATGAGTTGGAACTGATTAGACGGCACCTAACAACAACAACAACAATACTAAGATACTGTTTAATTCAACAATATTTATTGGGTTCTTATTACCCCAGGACTGTGGGGAAACTCAACATGAATATAAGACACAATGTCTTCCCTCAAAGGATTTATAACTTAGTTGGAGAGTATATTAGTTTCCAATTGCTGTAGAAACAAATTTGCCCAAACTGACTAGCTGAGAGCAAATTTATTATCTTACCATTGTAGAGATCAGAAGTCCACACTGGGCTAAAAATCAAGATGTTAGTAGACCAATGCGCTTTTGTAGCCTCCAGAGGAGAATCCATTTGCTTGGTTTTTCCAGCTTTTGGAGGTTGCCCACGTTCCTGAGCTCATGGCTCCACGTTCCTCCAAACTCTGCTGTTGTCAGCGCCTCTTCTTTTCTGACTCCGACTCCTCTTAAAAGGACCCTCATGATTACATTGGGGCCCACTAGAAGATTCCGAATGATCTTCTCAAGTTCTTTAACTTAATCACATCTAGAAACTCCTTTTTTCCATGTAAGATGACATGATTCACAGGTTTGGGGGATTAGGATGTGGACATGGACCATTATTCTTCTGACCACAGAAAGGTACCAATTTCTCATATAACAACACTGAACATAAAGAAATGCTCTTCAGAATGATACTCAATACCTGCTCTAATGGAACTTGGAGAAGATGATGCAGGGAAGGCTTCATAAGCTTTAAAGGATTTGGGTAGATTAACAAAATGAGGAGTGAGACTCAAGGAAGGAATAGAAATTTAAAACACTTCAGAGGTAAGAGTTGGCCTTGTATGATGTGGTGGTGAAGGAAAGAGGAAAAGTCAGAGAAGACATGGACTTGATTGGAGGGGACAATATATGTATATGTTGGTTAGCAGTGGGAATAGATTGAACAGTCCTTCATTAAGACTAAGATGCAGAAAGATAAAATAACTAAGCATAAGCTCTTGAGCAAACGCAATGCTCGATAAAATGTTCCTGAGGAAAAGAAGTGGGGATTGGGATGAGGAGGAACTGTGGTGAGTAATTGGAGGGGAGTTGTGAGCTAGTGCAGAAAGAGATGTGAGATGGAGGCTGGAGGTGGTTGTGGAGGGCAGGGAATGATTCCATACATTTTTGTTACTGACTCAAAGGGAAACACAAGACTCTGAGTACCTGGGGATCAGGTGAGACTATATAGCACACGGATGTATATACTCACTTGTGAAGTCTAAGCAAGTTTATAGACCAAGAGGAAAAGATTATGAAATAAAAAAGCCAAAGCAGCATTGTATCAGATGCATGTTCTTCTAATTTTTAGCTGCAAATGTGCCAGCTTTTTGAGTTCGGCTGTTGAAAGTTGTTGTGGCTGTTAAGTGGCTTCGATAACATGATAACATGCCTGAAAGATGAAAAACCAGGCCTTCCCATCCTAACTTCTAAGAAGCATTCTGACTGGACTCCTCCAAAACAGATTTGTTTGTTCTTCTGGCAGTCCCTGGTACATTCGATATCCTTCTACAAGATCATAACTCAAATGCATCAATTCTTCTGCATGCTTCCTTATTCATTATCTAATTTTGACATGCCTATGGAGCTATTGAAAAAGACCAAGGCTTAGATTAGGTGCACCTTAATCCTCTAACTAATATCTTTGCTCTTGCAAACTTTAAAGAAGTCTTGTGAAGCAGATTTGCCTTATGCAAAACATTGTTTGATTTCTTGCCTGCTGCTTCCATGAGCATTGATTGTGAATCCAAGAAAAATGAAGTCTTTAAAATATAAAGCCATTGGAGGAATGAACACCAAATGCAGGGAGGGGACGTCTGTTCAGTTAAATCCTCAAACAGTAGTGACCGTTGGGTAACTCTCTAGGACTCAGTGTCCTTCCATAAAGCAGATGGAAGCGTGTTAGACTAGAGGTGACCTTTAGTTTGCCCATCTTACAAGTGCAGACTCTGAACATGCAATCACCATGCTTGGTTGTGTTCCCATTGGTAGTCTGATCATGAGCTTTCCAACATGTGATTCAAATCTTTTTACTGGAACAAGGGAACCAAGAGACCAGGGAAGCTCACCCAGAAATCAGAGGAATACTGTGACTTCCCATGACCAGCTGTCAGCAGGAAAGCGCCGGACACTTTATGGAGATGGGCAGACAGTGTTTGAAGAAAATTCTGTGTCGCACCACTCGACATTTACCCCAAAGAAAATGATCAGAAAAGAAGGCCAGTCACAAGATGCAATGGCATACATAATTGACAGTGAAGAGCTATGAGTAAGGGTTCCCAGGAAAAGCATGGGCATTGCTGGCTTTGTTTTACTGAGTCCACCCCTTACCCCACCACCTTCTGTTAATTTTTTTTATCTACAAAGAGTGAGATCATTTTTCCAAACCCTTGAAGGTTATTTTCAACAAATTATTATTTAGAGTATTCTATTAAGAGTTGGGCCGAGAACTTCAAGGTCAGCAGTTTGAAACTACCAGCTGTTCCACAGGAGAAAGATGAGGCTTTTTGCTCCCATAAGAATTTACAGCCCCAGAAACCCCGTGCAGGGTCGCTGTGAGTCGGAATCAACTCCATAGCACATAGCTGCCATCACCATGCACCCAGGTGTCGCACTATGGGTTAATGCGTCAGACTGCAAAGTTGTTTGAACTGCATGGTTGGCAGTTCAAACTCACCAGCTGCTCCTCGGAAACCCTATACAGGGTTGCTATGGGTCGGAATCGACTAGATGGCACTTAACAACAACAACAATATGCACCAGGTGGAGTCCTGGTGTGGTTTTGTGGGTTAATGAGCTGAACTACAAAGTTTTTCTGAGGCACAAGGTCAGTGGTTCAAGCTCACCAGTCATTCCTTGGAAACCCTATACAAGGTTACTATGGGTCAGAATTAACTCAACGGAACTTAACAATAACAACATTCTCCCAGGCACTGTGCTGAGAGAGCCACTCAACTGCACACACACATATCATTACAAAGGGGATTAAATGCTTTTGTGAGGCTCTAAAGAGGGGAATTGATCTAGTCTGTTGGGTCCAGGAAGCTTCCCTGAGGAAGTGTTATGTGAACTGTTCTCTGAACAGTTTGGATTGTAGAATGTAAGTCCCTAGCACTGTGAGGCTCTAGATTAAGAACTAGACTGCAAAGTCGATTAGAACCACAAAGTGGCGGTTCAAACTCACCAGCCACTCCTTGGAAATCCTGTACAGGGTCGCTATGAGTCAGAACCGGAACCAACTCAATGATACTTAACAACAACAACACAAAATCTAATGCAATGCTCGACTAGTACCCAAAAGGTTGGTAGTTCACACCTACCCTCAGACGATAGGCCTGACAATATTCTTCTGAAAGGTCACAGCCTTGAAAACCCCGTGGAGAGGGTCTACTCCACACACATGGGGTTGACCATGAGCTGGAATCTACTCGATGACAAATACCATCAACAACACATTGTCGGATAGGGATAAGAAAAGAAAACAGCTTTAACTCTTACCACTTTAACCTAGCCTGTGTTAGGTTTTTACAGTGTACTTCTACCCAGTCTGTTTTTTTTTTTTTCTTTCCAGCATTTAAAATAAGAATAATCATGGTGACTTGTTAGCACGTGGCTTTTTGTGGGTGGGCCAAGATCTCACGAGCTGTTCCTCCTACTTATCAGCCAATTGTCTCTGTTCTCTACACATGATGCCAACTCCAAGATGTGAATCTAAGGTCATGAGAAGACTTCCTGTGCAAGGACCTGTTGACAGAACCAGCGTTTCCCTTCTGAGAGCGTGCTAGCACCAGGCACTGGTTTAGGACTAGCATCAGCACTGGCTCATTTGATATCTCCTAATGGAGCTTTGGTAGCATAGTGGTTACGAATTGGACTGTGAACCGCAAGGTCAGCAGTTCGAAACTACCAATTGCTCCGTGGGAGAAAGATGAGTCATTCTGTTCCCGTAAAGATTTACAGCCTTGGAAACCCTGTACAGGGTCGCTATGGGTCGGAACCAACTCAACGGCACTTAACAACAACAACAACCTAACGAGGCAAACACTGTCATCTTTATTTCATAGGCAGATAAAAATGATGCCTAGGGCATTTAACCAATGATGAATGGTAAGAGTAAGATTTGGACCCAGTCAGGGGTGTTTCAGTTTAAAACTTGCAATCTTTGTCTGCTTAATATTCTGATGCCGAGAAATAATCACACCCCTAGTGGCATGCCAGTGGCCATTGAGGTGATTTTGATTTGTGGCAACCTGACATGTGTCAGAGTAGAACTGTGCTCCATTGCATTTCCAGTGGCTGATCTTTTGGAAGTAAATCTTTAGAGCTTTCTTCTGACACATCTTTAGGTGGACTTTGACCTATAACCTTTGGTTATAGTTTACAGCAGTCAAGTACAATCATCATTTGTACCATCAAGTTGTTGTTAAAGAGCTCTGGTAGTGTAACGCTTATGAGTTGGGCTGCTAACTTCAAGGTCAGCAAACTACCAGCCTCGTAGTAACCCTGTATAGGGATTCCAAGGAGTGGCTAGTGGGCTTGAACCGCCAACCTTGCAGTTAACATTTCAGTGCTGATCCTCCAGTACAGTACCACACTGGGACTCTGTTGTTGCTGTTTGCCACCATGAATCTGGTCCCTACTCAGGCGACCTCATGTGTTACAGAAAGAACTACTCCACAGCATTCGTAATGTAATCATTCTGGAAATGCTTTCCCAGACTTTCCTTCTGTGAAGCTACTGGCAACCTTTGTGTTAGCTCACTATTATCACTCTGGGGAGTCCCTGAGGTGGGGACTCCCCACAATAATAAATAGCAGTCACTTCTATGCATACATCCTGTTTGCATGCTGATGTTTTCATTAGACATTGGATAACTTCTCTGTTGCTACAAAGTCAACAGAGCCGCCATTTTTCCTGCCCTCAGAAATTACATCAGATGATGGCTCTGAATTTATTTAGTCATTCTCGTATTATTGACTCTCAGCTTGCTTTCAATTTTGCCCCCCAATTTTATCATAAACTGTTCAAACATACATAAAAGTGGAAAGAATTGTCCCGTAAACACACACATGCCCATTAAGTTGATTCTATAAATAGCACAACCCTATACTTGCCTTGGGAGTCCTGCTGTGGAACTGTGGGATGAAGCACTGGGCAACAAGGTCGGTTTGAACCTTTAGGTCAGAGGTTCGAACTCACCAGCCGCTCCTTGGAAACTCTATATAGGGTCACTATGAGTTGGAACCGACTTGATGGCACTTGATGACAACAACCTATTTGTCTTATTACTTATCTACCCTTTTCTTCCTTCTCTATCCACCCAGGCATCCATCTTAATTTTTAGATGTGTTTCAAAGTAGGCTTCAGGGATCACTACACTAAATCTTAAACACTTCGGCATGCATACCATTAACTCAAATTTGATGCTTGCTTACTGCTTATTTTGTAGGTAAAATGTACATATCATGAAATGTATATTTCTGTAAAAATTTTTATTACACTCCCTTGAGACTGTGGTCCCAAAGTGACTCACTCCTTCCTTTTATGGCTACGTTAGGGCTAAGATGATTATATACCATTGCCAATCATTGTACGTATCCATCGAACCAATTCCGACTTATAGTGGCCCTATGTAGGATTTGGAGTCCTAGTGTGTCGCTGCAGGATAATGCGCTGGAATGCAAGGTCGATTTGAACTGCAAGATTGGGGGGTTGAAACGCACCAGTCACTCCTTGGATACCCTTCATAGGGTTGCTATGAGTCAGAACCAACTCCATGGCACTTAACAACAACAACAACACGTAGGATTTCCAAGACTAAATTTTTACAGGAACAGACAGCCTCATATTTCTCCAGTGGAGTGACTGGTGGGTTTGAACCATTAACCTTGTGGTTAGAAGTCCAATGCTTATCCTACAATACTGTCATAGCTCCTTAGAGATGTTTATAACATATATAGGTGTGTTCATAGAAATACTGTCTGCCAAATTTACATACGGTCATGGGCAGAAATCACTGAGCCACATTAATATCACATGCAAGTAAAATTTTGCTGAAGATAATTTTTAAATGGCTGCAGCAGTACATCAACAGGGAGCTTCCAGAAATTCAAGCCAGATTCAGAAGAAGAAGTAGAATGAGGGATATCATTGCTAACATCAGATGAATCTTGGCTTAAAGCAGAAAATACCAGAATGATATTGACTTGTGTTTTATTGACCATGTAAAGGCATTCAACTGTGAGGATTGTAACAAACTATGGATAACATTGTAAAGAATGGGAACTCCAGAATATTTCATTGTGCTCATTCTTGTATGTACACAGACCAAGAGCATTCGTTCAAACAGAACAAAGGGGATCCTGAGTGTTTCTAAATCAGGGAAGATGTACGTCAAGGTATTCTTTCATCATACTTATTCAATCTGTTTGCTGAGCAAATGATCCAAGAAGCTGCATTATATGAAGAAGAACATGACATCAGGATTGGAGGAAGACTCATCAACAACCTGCAATATGCAGATGACTCAACCTTGCTTTCTGGAAATGAAGGGGACTTAAAACACTTACTGATGAAGATCAAAGTCTGTGTGTGGTTTGTACCTCAACATAAAGAAAACAAAAATCCTCTCAACGGGACCAGTAAATAACATCATGATAAATGAAGACAAAATTGAAACTGTCAAGGATTTCATTTTACTTGGAATCAACGTTCATGGAACAGTAGTGAAGAAATCAAATGACATATTACGTCAGGCAAATCTACTGCAAAAGACCTCTTTAAAGTGTTCAAGAGCAAAGATGTCAATTTGAGGACCAAGGTGCACCTCATTCAAGTCAAGATCTTTTCAATTGCTTCACATGCATGTGACAATGAATTAGGAAGATCAGAGAAGATTTGATGCATTTGAATTATGGTGTTGGAGAAGAATATTAAAAGTACCATGAACTTCCAGAAGAATGAACAAATCTATTTTGGGAAACTATGGCCACTTTGTTCCTTAGAAAAAACAATAGTGAAACTTCATCTCCTGCACTTTGTACATGTTGTCAGGAAGGACCAGTTTGTGGAGAAGGGCATCATGTTTTGTAAAACTGTGTGTCAAGAAAAGCAAAAAAAAAAAAAACTCTGAAGACCCCAACGAGATGGATATACAGTGGCAGGAAGAATGCGCTCAAACACAAGAGCAGTTGTGAGAATGGTGCAGTACCTGGCAGTGCTTGGCACTGGTCTACATCAGGCTGCTATGAGTCGGAACCGACTCATTGGCACCTAACAATGACAATAAATATTCCCTTCTGTTCATATTTCCTAAAATATCAGTATTTTAAGTGAATCATTGAATTAATTTTGAAAAATGTAAGGCAAATTCCTATCAACATGCAGAACATTGTCGTTATTCTAGAAAGCTACTTCATGCCCCTGCTCAGATGCCTTTTATTGATACTATATAAGGAGCTCTGGTAGCGTAGTGGTTACAAATCAGGCTGCTAACCGCAAGGTCAGCAGTTCGAAACTACCAGCTGTTCTGTGGGAGACAGATGAGGCTTTCTGCTCCCGTAAGGAGTTACAGCCTCGGAAACCCTGTACAGGGTCACTATGAGTCGGAATCGACTCCACGGCACATAATAACAGCAACAACATATAATGTGTCACCAAATGTAAGGACCTAGTTAAATAAAGCATGTTGTTGTTCTAAGTTGCCACTGAGTCAACCCCAAATACAATAGTTGCCCCATCATCATTGCCATGTTTAAGTCCATTGGATACTACTTTCTACTGACCCATAGGGTTTTCATTACCTAATTTTTGGAAGCGGATCTCCAGGCCTTTCCTCTGCTGCAATCTGTCCACCAGGGCAATCCTGCTGGCTTTTGTAATCCATGATGGTGATACAGCTTCCTGGGTCATAGCCACCACCGTAGGGCACACTGACAGTATCTGCTGTGTCCTCCTTTGGCAGTGAGGGCAGAACCCTTGGCCTGTAAGGCCCCTAGCTCTTACAGGTGGGCAGGCCCTCATGGAAGTTCAGGTCTACGCTTTGGTTAAGGTTTTGGTAGTAGAAACATCACCAAGTACTGGGTCATTCTGGACATAAGGGCAACAAGATGCAGAGGGCAGTTCAGGATGTCGTTAGTCATGGGTTAGGGTTGGGGTTTTGGGTTCTGACAGTGAGGTGAGGAACAGGCCAGGACAGAGGCTATGAAGTTGGTGGGTGGCTCATTGTGGGACTATGACACTTGGGTGGTGGGGAGAACTGGGTCTCAGCTGTGGACTGGTATGTCTAAAGGGCCTCCTGTGGATCTCTGTGGATCTGAGTCAGGGTGGGTGACAGGTGCTATGCTGCATCTCCTAGGGTTGCCTAGGACTCCTTGCTGCAGTGCAGACTGGTCCAGGACTGGGAGACAGAGTGCATCTCACCGGGAGGGTGGACACAGAGCAGCCCAGTGGGTTGTGAGCAGATGGGTTGGGTACACTTTCAGCTGCCTGAATTGTCTGAATTGTTGTCATGTCATGAGGCAGAGGAAGAGAGGGCCAAGGGCCAAGAGTTTCTGGCTCTGACACCCTGGTATTCTTTCCTTCCCTTTGCAGAGGGTGCTCGGGCACTAGGAATGGGGTGGGGTTCAGGGACGTAGTGCTGATGTTTGTTGAGCCACCACAGTGTCAGGTGGAGTGAGATAATTTCATCAGTATTTCTACTGCAGTCTAATAGCAATCCATTTTACAACGGAGAAATCTGAAGCTCAGAGAAGGGGAGTGGGTTACCTCAGGCCACACAGACAGCGGCACATTCGAGACAAAAACTCAAGTAGATGGGCTCCTGCAGCGGTGCTCTTCTCCGGGCCTACTCCGCCGTTTATGACCACTGCAAAACTGAGCCGTAGCCTGGGGTGGCACTGCAGGATAAGCACTGGACTACAAGGCTGGTTTGAGCCACAAGGTTGGCAGTTCAAACTCACCAGCCACTCTTGTTGTTGTTGTTGTGTGCCGTGGAGACGGTTCCGACCCACAGCAACCCTGTTTCCAAGGCTGTAAATCTTTACAGGAGCAGAAAGCCTAATCTTTCTCCCGCAGAACAGCTGGTACTTTCGAACTGCTGACCTTGCGGTTCGCAGCCCGATTCGTAACCACTACGCTGCCAGAGCTCCTTGTTGTTGTTGTTGTTAAGTGCCGTCAAGTCGATTCCGACCCATAATGACCCTGTGTAGGGTTTCCAAGGAGCAGCTGGTGAGCTGAACCGCCGACCTTGCAAACGGCTTTGCAGCCTGGCACATTAACCCACAGCGCCTACACCAGGACTCCTAAGAAACCCTATAAATAAAGGAGCTATGAGTTGGAACGGACTCAGCAGAGCTTAACAACAACAACAATCTGTATGTCTGGAGTCTCCCGGGTGGTGCAAATGGCTAATATGCTTGACTGCTAACCTGAAGGTTTGTAGTTCGAGTCCACCTAGATGCACCTTGGAAGAAAGGGCTGGTTATGTATATTGCAAAAGCAGCCATTAAACCCACGGAGCACAGTTCTACTACGACACACGTGGGTTCGCCGTGAGTACGAATCACTTCAGTGGCTGCTCTCTCTCTCTCTCTCTTTTAAATCCACTTGTCTATGTTTTATCTGAATCAATGCATCTGGAGGAGTCCTGGTGGTGCAGTGGATTAAGTGTTGGAGTCCTAACTGAAGGTCAGTAGTTCAAAGCCAGTAGTTACTCCACGGGAGGAGGAGAAGGTAGTCTGCCCTGGGAAGATTTCCAGCCTCAGGAACCTGCGGTGCAGTTCAGTTCTGTGTGGCAGGACTGACTGCATGAATTAGCACGATTGCAGTGGGTGCGTTTTTGGATTTGAGTCTGGCTACAGAGGTCTCTCTTTTCCTTCTTTTGTCTTCCTTCCCTGCCTTTTTCTTTCCTTTCATCTCCTTATTCCTTCCTCTAACACAGGGGTGAGAGATGTCCGACTAACAGGCCAAATAAGGCCCGTGAAGTCACTTGGTCTGGCCTTGCCTAGGCAACCACAGTTCCAGCCATCACATTGTTGTTGTTGTTAAGTGCCGTGGAGTCCATTCCGGACTCATAGCCACCCTGAGTAGGGTTTCTGAGGAGAGGCTGGTGAGTTTGAACCACCACCTTATGTTTCAAACCAACTTTGTGGTCCAGTACTAGATCCCACAGTGTCACCCCAGGACTCCATTGTTGTTGTTAAGTGCCTTTGAGTAGGTTCTGACTCATAATAGGTACCCCTGTAGGGTTTCTGAGGAGTGGCTGGTGAGCTTGAGCCACTGACCTTGCAGTTCAAAGTGACCTTGTAGTCCAGGACTCCATTAGGTCCTAGTGTGGCTCTGTGGGTTACTGCACTGGACTTACAAAGTGGTTTGAACTGCAAGGTTGGCAGTTCAAGCTCACCAGCCACTCCCCGGAAATCCTATACAGGGTCTATATAGGTCACAGAAGTGCCTCTCTGAATTTAATTCGTGACTTGAGAAAGGATATCAGAGAAGGCTTCCTGGAGGAGGTGACACTGAGTGAAACTTTGAAAAGCACATGGGAGTTAGGAAGCATGGGGTATTGTTGAGTCCCTTCGTTGGAAATGGCAGTGTGCACAGGGGCGCTGAGTCTGGCGCAAGCGCAGAAAAGGCTCTGGAGGAACTTTAAGCGGTTTATCCTCGCTGAATTGTAGAGGGCATGTGGGAGACAAGCCTGAGACCTTGGGCAGAAACTGAACATTTTTACTTATTGAGTAAGTCGTGTCATGACAATAACAAATTAAGTAAAGAAAGCAAGGATTTCTTCATCTTAAAAAATGTTGCTGTCTGAGCCATGGCAGGAAGCAGCATTCCGCTGATAATTGTGTGGGCAGAACCGCTGAACTAGTGGTATGAATAAAGGCCTTGCACAGACGAGTACGATCCACCTAAGCAGGAGCCTAGTCCAGTCTGAAAACACAGGAGGGGGTCAGGCTGCCCCACTGGGGAGCTCCGAGAACCTGTAAGAGCCAAAACAGACGGGGAACCTCCATGCCCTCGTAAAAGGCAAGACCCCAAACAGAACACACTACGCTGCCAGAGTCTTGCTGAGTGGAAACATTCGTCCCCATCCCTCCCTTTGGGTGTGCCATCCTTCCATTAATACATAGCCTTCTCTTGTTGCCAGGTGGTCTGGGTTGTAGGGATAGTAGGGAATGGTGGGCAGGTCATCCCAATCTTGAACTTAAAAAGAACCATCTAGATGTTTGAACAGAACAATAAACATAATAATGTCTCTGAACGGTACATGTGAAGACTGTTGAAATGGCCACAATTTCGGCAATTTGTTGAATTTAATTATTTTTTTAAACAATTGAATTAAATACAATTTAATTATATTTGCCACAATTAAAGAACTTTTTTCTTTTTCTTTTAAAAAGCACTACTTAAGCATTGATTGCAGTCCCTGAGTGGTCCAAACAGAGAGCTCTTGGATGCTGATAGAAAGCTTGGCAGTTTGAACTCCCCAGTGATGCCGAGAGAGACAAGCCTGGTGATCTGCTTCTGTAGAGTGCATCCTGTAGCGCAGTTCTCCTCTGTACCACATGGGGTCACTGCCAGTCAGAACCCCCTTGAAAGCATCAGGTTTGGTTTTGTGATTTTACGAACTGACCACTCCACCCCGCCCTGCTTTGGTGTTGAACTCATTCTAAGCTCACAGTGAGATGGATCAGCACAGACGCAGCAACCATGGCCTCAGACGTAAGAACAATTGTGTGGATGGCGCAGGACCGGGCAGTGTTTCCTTCTGTGGTGCCGAGGGTCACTATGAGTTGGAACCAACTCGATGACACCTAACAACAACAAACAGATTCGTGTGATTGGGGCTGAGTGGGGTGGGTAAAACTGTCCAGACCCCTTGGTTGGCATGGTCTATGTCGTCAGCTTCTGTTACAAGGATAAGGAGTAACTTAGATACTCAGACAACCAGCTTCAAGTCCTGGCTCTGTGACTTAGGGAAGTAATTTACCACTCCTTGTTTCCTCTTCCTCTCTTCCTTTTCTGAGAGATGGGAGGAAGAGGGTAATTGTGGGAAGGAGAGTGTCTAGCATGGTTTCTGGTTGTTGATGCTGCCCTTACTAGTCAGTCTTCTGTATCTTCCAGTGCCTTTACTCTACCCTTCAGATATGAATTCACTTTTTTCCTAGGTTCAGATGACCAGTAAAGGCAATCTCCCTTCCCACTGCCCTCTTGCATACCTTAATGCTTGGGGTCCCTGGGTGTTGGAAATGGTTAACATACTCAAGCTGTTAACTGAGAGGTTGGAGGTTCAAGTCCATCCAGGGGCACCTTCAAAAAGAGGCTGATGAGCGACTTCTGAAAATCCCATTATTGAAAACCCTGGGGAGCACATTCTACTCAGACACGCATGTGGTCTCCATGAGTTGGAATTAACTTGACGGCATCTGGTACCGGTCTAGCCGTGAATTAAACCAAGTGTCTCTGCTAATACAACCCAAAGGGTTCTTTATGCTTTTGAAACGAAAATCTCTTCCCCTAGGGAGAGCATTCTCACCATTTTCTTTATCTGGGGTCTTGCAGAACTAGGAGATATACAGTGTGGATGTGTTTTTCGAGTTCCATTTAATGTTGAGAGTAATCACATAAATTAGACTAAGCAAGTGTCTGCAAGATCGCTTTGTAAATGCTAGAAGACAAACAAACGTAGAAACTCATTATATGGCATGACTCATTTACTTATTCATTCAGTGAAGCGCTGAGTCATTCAGCAAATCTTTATTGAGTCCTTACGGGCTAGTCATGTCCTAGTGTGGGGACCCTTAGTGAGCAAGGCTGCTGAGGTTCCTGTTTTGAGTGCTTATGTTCTAGATGGGGAAAACAGAGTAGAGGCAAGTACTCCAATAGGTTAACCAGACACTGTCAGATAGTGCAAGTTCTATGAAGAACATAAAAGAGGGAGTTACAATAAGAAGTAACTAGGGGCTACTTTGGAGTCCCTGGTGGTGTAAATGGTTAAGCTCTCAGCTATTAACTGAAAAACTGGAGGTTTGAACAGGCCCAGAATCACCTTGGAAGAAAGGTCTGGTGATTTGCTTCTGAAGAATCAGCCATTGAAAACCCTCTGGATCTTAGTTCTACTCTGACACACACATGGGATTTCCATGAGTTGGAATTAACCCAACAGGAAGTAGTTGTGGGCTGCTTTGGATTGGGTGGTCAAGAAACGCCACACGGAGGATGCTGAGTCAAGAAGGAGTCAATCATACGCAGACCTGGACTTTCAGTCTACCTAGAAGAGGAAACAAGTAAGGCAAGAAAGCTTAAGATGAGATGGGATTGGCTTGAAAGACGGAGAAGACCAGGATGACTGGATCCTGATACCAGGGAGGGGAGAGGTGGGAGCAGAGAAGACAAACAGTGGCAAGATCCGGGAACTCCTTTGGGGTGTAATAAACCATTGGGACTTTATTTTGAAAAAAACAAATAAAAACAGTGCAAAGTCCTTGGAAATTTTTATGTAGATGCTTGCTACGATCAGATTTGTATTTTTAAAACTATCTACCTGGCTATTTCACCACTTGTCTGTCAGTTTGTTGTACTGTGGTGGGTGCGTGCTGCTGTGTTTCTGGAAGCTATGCCATTGGTATTTTGAATGCCGGCAAGGTCACTCATGGTGGACAGGTTACAACTGAGCTTCCAGACTAAGACAGATGAGGAAGAAGCAGAGACGACAATTTCTGAATATTTAGTCACTGAAAACCTTATAAATAACAGTGGAATACTGTCAGATATCACAAAATCATTAGATATTGAAACATGGTGAAGAGCACCAGAATATTATCAGACATAGTGCCAGAAGATGAATAATTGGAACATGGAATGTATGAAGTATGAATCTAGGAAAATTAGAAATTGTCAAAAATGAAATCGAACACATAAACTTTGGTATCTTAGGCATTAGTAAGCTGAAATGGCATTGCCCATTTTGAATCTGACAATCATATGGTTTACTACACAGGGAATGACAAATTAAAGAGAAATGGCATTGCAGTCATTATCAAAAATTATTTCAACATCTATCTTGATGTATAATGCGATCTGTGATAGCATAATATCCATATGCCTACAAGGAAAACCTTTAAAAAAAGTGTTGAAATTTACACATCAGCCAAAACAAGGCCAAACAAGACTGTGGAACAGATTATCAAATGCTCATGTGCAAGTTCAGGCTGAATCTGAAAAAAATGAAAACGAGTCCATGAGAGACAAAATATGACCTTGAACATATCCCACCTGAATTTAGAGATCATCTCAAAGACAGATTTGATGCATTAGCCACTAAAGACTGAATAACAGAAGAGTTGTGGGTTGACATCAAGAATATCTTACAGGAAGAAAGCAAAAGGTAATTAAGAAGGCAAGAAAGAAGAAAAAGACCAAAGTGAAGAAAAAGAGACTCTGAAATTTGCTTTCCAGCATAGATATGCTAAAACAAATGGAATCAATGAGGAGGTGAAAGAGCTGAATATAAAATTTCAAAGGGCAGCCCGAGAAGACAAAGGCAAATATCATAATGAAATGTGAAAAACTTGGAGTTAGAAAATCAAAAGAGAATAACACATTCAACAATTTTCAAGCTGAAAAAACTGAGGAAAAATTTCAAGCCTTGACTTGAAATACTGAAGGCATCTATGGGCAAAATACTGAATGATGCAGAACACATCAAAAGAAGATGAAAGGAATACGCAGAGTCTCCGTATCAAAAAGAAATGGTCCATGTTCAACCATTTTAAGATGTAGCATATGATCAAGAGCCAATGATACTGCAGGAAAAAGGCCAAGGTGCACTGAAGGCATTGACAAAGAACAAGGCTCAGGGAACTGATGGAATGCAAATTGAAATCTTTCAACACAATGATACAGCACAGGAGGTACTCGCTCATCTGTGACAGCAAATTTGGAAGACTGAAAGAGATCCATATTTGTGCCCATTCCAAAGGGAGGTGGCCCAATGGAATGCGGAAATCATGGGCAATATCATTAGTATCGCATGCAAGTAAATTTTTTCTAAAGATTATTTAAAAATGGTTGCAACTGTACATTGACAGAGAACTGCCAGACGTTCAAGCTAAGTTCAGAAGGGGATATGAAACAAGGAATATCGTTAATGATGTCAGATGGATCTTGGGTGAAAGCAGAGAGTACCAGGAAGATGTTTACCTGTGCTTTACTGACTATGCAAGGCTTTTTTGATTGTGTGGATCATGACAAGCTATGGACAACATTGCGGAGAATAAGTATTCCAGAACACTTAAACTGTGCTCATGAGGAACCTGTATGTAGACAAAGAGGCAGTTGTTCAAACAGAACAAGGGAACACCGCATGGTATAAACTTAGGAAAGGTGTGTGCCAGGGTTGTATTCTTTCACCATACTTATTCAATCTGTAGGTTGAGCAAATAATCCGAGAAGAATGAGGCATCAGATTGAAGGAAGACTCATTAACAACCTGTGACATGCAGATGATGCAAACTTCCTTGCTGCAAGTGAAGGGGACATAATATGCTTACTGATGAAGTTCAAAGAGCACAGCCTTCAGTATGGATTGCACCTCAATGTAAAGAAAATAAAAATTCTCACAACTGGACCAATAAATAACATCATGATAAATGGAGAAAAGATTAAAGTTGTCAAAGACTTCAATTTGGTTGGATCAACCATCAACACTTATGGAAGCAGCAGTCAATAAATCAAATGATGACGCATTGCATTAAGTAAAGCTGCTGTGCAAGACCTTTTTTTGAAGTTTTCAAGAGCGTAGATTTCAGTTTAAGGAGTAAGGTGCGCTTGACCCAAGCCATGATATTCTCAGTAGCCTTGTGTGCATGTGAAAGCTGTACAATGAATCAGGAAGACCGTAGAAGAATTGATGCATTTGACTTATGGTGTTGGAGGAGAATATTAAAAGTGCCATGACCTGCCCAAAGAGCAAACAAATCTGTGTTGGAAGAAGTATAGCCAGAACACTCCTTGGAAGCCAGGATGGTCAGACTTTGTCTCTCATACATCAGACATATTATCAGGAGTGACCAGTCCCTGGAGAAGAATATCATGCTTGGTAAAGTGGAGGGTCAGTAAAAAGGAGGAAGACCTCCCAATGAGATGGGTTGGCACAGTGGCAGCAGCAATGTGTTGAAGCATAGCAACGATGGTGAAATTGGCACAGGACTGGGCAGTGTTTCATTTTGTTGCACATAAGGTCACTATGAGTTGGTGACAACCTATAAACATCAACCACCTGTCTATTCTGTGGAAATGGATTCTGGAAGTCCCAGTGGGAACTGGAAGGTCCAGTCTGAAGATTAATACAGAATCAGGTAAGAGACAATGCTGTTTTGGATTTGCATGGTGTGTGAAGATGGAACAAGGGGGATGGATTCAGGATAGCTTTTGTAGGAAGTGTCAACAGAAACTGCTGATATACTGGAGATGATGTGGAGGGTCAGAGAGAAGGCAGAATCATGGTGAATAAAAGCTAGCATTCTTTGAATGGTTAGTGTTGGCTCAGTGGTATAACCCTTGCCTTCCATGCTGGAGACCTGGGTTTGAATCCTAGCTGATACACCTTATTCTGTTGGTGGAGGCTCACACGTTACTATGAACCTCCACAGGATCTTGAAAGAGACTCTGACAGACTAGAAAGAAGACAAGGCCAGGTGATTCACTTTACAAAATCAGTCAGTGAGAAAGTCTATGGATCATCCTGGGAATGGTGCTGGGCTGGGCAGTAATTTGTTCCGCTGTGCCTGGGATGACCATGAGTCAGGGGCCAACTCGATGACAACTTTCTCCAGACTGTGTCTTTTCTTCCTTCATTCAGGCAAGCAATGAGGTGAAGGGCACAGCATTCATTGGGTACTTTCTGGAAGGCACCCTTTGAAGTGCTTTGAAAGTTTAAATTCAATTTACTCCTATAACCACTACGTGAGGCAGATCCTATTGCAATAGCAATTGTATAGATGAGAAAACCAATCCATAGAACAGTGACTTTTAATTTTCCTATGGTTGCACACCTAGCAAGGGACAGAGTTGAGACATGAACAAAGTGATTTAGCTTCAGAGTTCATGGCTTTTTCTAGCATTCTTTTATAGAATCCATGTCCTTAGCTTCTTTTACTGGGGTCCTTGCCTTGTGCAATTTGTTGGGTAACTACTGAGGTATGGAAGCCTAGGGGAGGAATAGGTTTTATTGGTGAGGGGATGTAGAATCAAGAGTATTGCTAGGCCATGTTCATTTTGAAATAGCTGTTAGGGTTCCAGATGATAAATATGTGTATGAGTGTGTGAATGCAAATACGTAGTTCAGTAAGTTTATATAGCAGGTGAGTTTTGATTGGTTTGTCTTGTCAGCATCATACTAACGGAAAATTAAAATAACGATGCAAAGGGTGTGTGGGTATTTATAATGCCTTGCATTTGCAGAGCACTTCCTCGTTCTAGTGTTTCATTCTCTTAATACCATTCCACGATTACTGTTGCTGTTCAGTGCCATTGAGTTGGGTCCAACTCTTAGTAACCCTGTATGGGGTTTCCAAGGAGTGGCTGATGGGTTTGAACCACCGACCTTGTGGTTCAAACTGACCCTGTGGTCCAGTGCTTATCCTACTGAGCCACACCAGGGGTTTTAAAATATTATTCATACTTGGCAGATGAGCAAACTAAAGCTGAGACATGAATGAAACCCTGTAATAAGTTCTCAATTGAGCTTGAAGTGGTGTTCAATGTGAACCTCAGTGTCTTATTTCTAACTAAGATAGGCTTCTCCTGGTTACAACTTCTTTCCCTTCATTTAGGGCGTCAGAGAGCTGGAGAGTTAGACAGTGCGGGAGAGTCTCATTTTCCTTTTTCTGAAGGAGGGCTTGGAGGGCACAGCTGTGGTATAGTTACCACGTTGAGTCACACACTGCCCTACCATCCTGCATCAGTAACGGTCTGGACAGGGTCTTTGATGCACTTTGAAGTAGATTTACTTTCTGAGACCACTAAAAAACCATGACCTGAAAACAGAGAATGAGGCAGAAACTGGCGGAGGCATATTGCCGTAAGAGAGGGCTGGATATAGTTCAGGAGAGAAGGCTGGGGGCTCCTCACAGCTCCAGGGTCTAAGGAGGGAGAGGTTGGCCTCCACCAGACTGGGACTCATTCACCCCATCCTTTCTGGAGGGCAGGGCCTGGGTCCTGGTAGTAAGCAAGTTTGATGAGGTCCCTGTTTGCTTATATTCTAGATGGCAGACAGAAGATATACCAGTATTCAAACAGATCAGCAAGCCAATTTCAGGTGGTGACAAGTTTATATGAAGAAAATAAGAGGATAAAATAGGAAGTGCCTGGGGGCTGCTTTGGGGATCCGGATAATAACTGACCAAGACCCATACTCCGTCATTACAGGGATTCCTCCATTGCACTCCAGACCCAGTCCAACAATGTGGACCTGTCCTCCATGCCCACCAACAAAGGCAGCTTTATCCCCAGAAATGTCCTTCCTGTCATGTGCCTGGGTGCCCAGTTGGGGCGGAATCTCTGCAGCCTTGTGGGGAATTTGTGGAGCTTCCTACGGGGTTGCACCTACATCCTCATTAAAGCCCCCAGGAAAGCCTGAGACCTTTGTTGATAAGCATCAGAACACATTCCGTTCTTTAGAAGCGAAAACCATACAAATGTCCTGGCTTGGTACATACAAACGGCCCACAGATGCCGAGCTTAGGACAGATGTGTGGGATGCTCTTCGGGCATGGGTGAAATGCCACCCTCGGAAGAGGCTTGCCAAGGGGCATGTGGGGAAAGGCACCCTGGTCACACGATGTCACCCTGATGGCCTACATAGAAGAGCCTTGTTCCTTGTGCTTATACTGTCCAACATGCTCTGGTTAAGTGAGGTCATTGGTTCTAAACTTGAGCGTGTGTCAGAATCACCTGGCAGGCTTATTAAAACCCACAGTACTGGGCCCACATCCCACAGCATCTGCTTCAGGAGGTCTAACAAGTCCCCAGGTAATGCTGGATTTCCTCATCTGGGGACTACACTTTGAGAACCACTGATGCGAACCAAACCAACTAGTTGCCATCAAGTCAGCTCCTACTCACGGAGACCCCCATGTGTACTAGAATGGAACTGTATTCCACAGGATTGAAGTAGATCACCAGGACTTTCTTCAAAGTCATCGCTGGGTGAATTTGAACTGCCAACCTTTCGTTTAACAGCTGAGTGCTTAACTCCTTGTGCTCTCCAGGTACTCCAATCTCCTGACAGCCAGTTCATTGTTTTAAGGGATTTTTGGTACCGAGGGGCAATGGATACCATGGGAAGTCTCTGGGCTTTGCATCAGTGGGATCCTGGCTGGATGGTTGGCTGTGTGACCCAGGAGAAGTAGCTTGACTTAACTGAGCCAGTGATTAGCCACCCAGCAGGGCACGGAATGGGTGCTCTGTGGATATTTGATGGTACCTTTCCTCACCTGCTGATACTTACTTAGCAGGATCGATGGTAGGATGTGTGAGATGACACTTACGTAAAGTCCTCATAGTGGCCAAGCACTTGGTAGGCACTGGGTGATTTTCCTTACCTTCCTGCCCTCCAGCCCCTTCTTGGCTGTCCAAGGAACGCAGCAGCAGGCTGGGACTGGAACACGGAGCCCTGCTGTAGCTCTGTGGGCTGGACTGGCCCCTTAGGTGCTCTCTGCTAGCCCAGCAGATGGTGGACTTTGCTCCAAGGATGAGTTTCCCAGTGCTGGCAGCTCCTTTTTTGGACCAAACTTCTTCAAGTGGTGCAGTCAGATGGCTCAGTTGGGAGCCTCTGAGTAAACCCATGCCAGGTTGGATGCACTGGCCCTGAGTCACCTGTTCAGAGCAGGTGGTGACGGCAGTGTCTAACTCATAGCGTTCCAAGCCCCGGAGCCTGGCGTCTGACTCGGAGGGCAGCCTCGCTATATGAGAAAGGTGGAGTCCACTTCTCATTCTTGGCTGGCTGAGACCCAGATCTGGTCCACAGGCTCTCCTGGGATAAATGGTGATGTGGGCCCTGCTGGACAGCTGCAAAGAAAAGTCAGGGATGTGAAAACTCCAGGAGCTGTGTTATGGGAGGCCAGTAGGCACCAGGTGAGTGACTGTCCCTTGGGTAGCTGCTCTGACCTAAGGCAGGAGGCAGGACTTTCTAGATCAAATGAGAGGTCTTGATTGCTAGAACTTAGTTTCATACTTGGAAGCTGTGCTGGAATCATTTTGGTAGGAATCCCAGGCCACCAGGGTGAGATGTGGGAGGCTGGGATAGAGTATCACTGTCCCTCCTCTGAAGTGCCAACAGTAGCTGGATCTCTAATTCCTGACTTACCAGCCTTCCTCTCCATCCTTGCTAATGGGGATATGGAGGAGATGAAAGAAAGGAGGGA
Source organism: Chrysochloris asiatica (assembly GCF_000296735.1). Taxonomy (NCBI): domain Eukaryota; kingdom Metazoa; phylum Chordata; class Mammalia; order Afrosoricida; family Chrysochloridae; genus Chrysochloris; species Chrysochloris asiatica. Next base: position 3,975,622 of record NW_006408674.1, read on the forward strand.
AGAGGGCTGGGGGAAGGCCGTGGATACCCACAGGATGCTGTTCCTTCCTCTCTGAACAGCCCAGGCTCGGCCCCTTCTCTCCAGGGACAGGGACACTCCGTGACAGTGGAAAGTATGCATACTGGGGGGGCGGGGGGGACGTGGGGGGGCATGATCGGGGGTGTGGGGGAGGGGTGCAGACTGGACCCAGTGACGCCAAAATGACGGTCTATAACATTTTCGAGCAGTGTCTCAGCAGAAATGTATTGTTATTTTAAAATAAAAATATCCTTGTAGCCAGTTATAATAACAAAAGCATTTTTCATAAACCCAGCTTACATGTGTGAGGTAGCTTCAAAAAGTTTGTAGAAAAATGGAATAAAAAGATAAAGGAATGTTTCCATGTATTTTTTTAACCCCCCACATGTGAATAGACCTACAAAGCTAAAACTCTATGCTAATTGACTTTTTGAACCGTCTAACCTTCTGGTCCGAGCTGTCATCATTACCCAATTACAGTGATGCTTGGGATCACATGGTTTTGTGTGCATATGTTGGTGGTGGTTATGTGCTGTGGAGTCTGTTCTGGCTCCTAGCAACCCTTCACAGGGTTTCTGAGGCTGTAAGTGTTTATGGGAACAGAAAGCCTCATCTTTCTCCTACTGAACAGCTGGTAGTTTCGCACTGCTGACCTTAAGGTTCGCAGCCCGATTCATAACCACTATGTTACCAGAGCTCTGTTAATAATAATATTGTAAGAAGCAGTGCTGTAAATCAATGTGGAGAGATTTTTACAGAACAATTCTGCTGTTGTTGTTAATTGCCATTGAGTCAATTGCCACCCATAGCTACGCTGTATAGGGTTTCCAAGGAGCGGCTAGTGAGCTTGAACCACTAACTTTGCAGTTCAAACTGACTTTGCAGTCTAATGCTTTAACCCAAAGCATAGCATTCATCCACTCTTATAAACAGTGCATTCAAACAATTTACAACCGTACTTACCATATATTATTCTATGATTAAAGTTGATAATAAACGTTAAAGTTTCTGTATGGTCTAGTATAGGGATGAGGTCCGTGGGGGGCAGTGACTATATTGGGTGACACCAACTCTAATGACACACTGAACGAGGGTCCCAAGAGTGATTCTGGCTTTGGTTCCGCACCAGAGTGGATGTTCTGGTTGATAAGGAGTGTTTGTTTTCTATCTTGGGAATGAGGTAAACAGCCAGATCTGTTATTGCCCAAGAGCACAGGAAGCAACTTGTCAGTGAATTTGACTCCGTTTCAGGCTGAGCCTGGTGTAGCTGTGGGTTAATGCACTGGACTGCAAGGTTGCTTTGAACAGCAAGGTCAGCAGTTTAAGCTCACCAGCTGCTCCTTGGAAATCCTATACAGGGTCACTATGAGTTGGAATCTAAGGCACTTAACAACAACAACAGGCTGAACCACATACTTCTAACACCTCTTTGCCCTAGGAGCTTCCCTGACACAGCCTTCCTGAAACAACCTCAGAATCACTTATTCTATGACTCCCATTTGCCTTCTTTCTGGGAAAGAGAAACGTGGTCAACTCTTTCTCTCTTCTCCTTCTTTTGTGTCTTACAGTGAGGTGGTGGTCAACATTTAGGACTGGAGAGGGCAGCTCCCCTACTTCAGACACAACAATGAGGTGGCTCAGGCCCTTACTTGAAGCCCCTGCTGGCCATGTATTCATCCCCCAAGGCTGCTTGAAAACATAGAACTCAAGGAGAAATATGACAGTGGTCACTTCAGATCACTCTGGTTACTCTTTAGTCAAACATTGTATTGAAGGTCCGACACTAGGAAGAATCTCCCTTACACATCTGTATTCTCAATGTAAAAGACAACGAAAAAGATGCATCCTTTGGTTCACAACTGCCAGGCATAATGAATCTCAGAGCGTGTTTATTGCATAAATGAATGAACCGCCTGAACGATAGCAACTGCAGCAACCTTACTAGTAACAGTACCAGAAATGTCTTATATTTGAATCATCCGTTTTTTGCTTACATATAAGACTTTTTTTTGCTAATAAAACACAAATCAATGTGAGCAGAAACATGTTGTATACAAAGGGAGAAAAATATCCCTTGTAACAGAATAGACATTTCCAAGAGCTTGGAAGTTTGGTTAGAACCCTGCTGTTCTAACATCCATTCCTACTCCTGGTGACTCCATGTGCTAGAGAGAATTCCTCTCTAGGCCCTTCTTGGCTGTGAGCTTCACAGAGAAGATTGCAAGGCCTTTTTTCTGCGTCACCACTGGGTAGATTTGAACTTTAGGTTAGTAGTTGAGCACAAGCCGCTTTTCGTTAGAAAACTCCCCCCAAAACCCAAACCCACTGTTACAGAGTCAATTCCGGCAGCTATAAATCAGCAACTTGCTGGACGTTTTTCTCTTGGATTCCTATTGAGAACAAATCTATGTCTGTCTTGTAAGATAGTCAAGTTTTCCTAGAGCATGACAGCACCACCAAACATTCTCTGCCGAAAGACTGCACAGCGGACCAGGCTGCCTGAGGGGGGCCTGAGCCCACTGGAGGCCTCTATGCTGGCCACACGTAGAGATGCAGAAGGGAGGGTGTGCATTGCATGGGAGTAGCTCCCAGGTCTGGTAAGTGCTTTTGCCAGGTGAACCAAATACAGTGGCCACCCATGTGGGGATGTCCATAGGTCTGAGTTCTGGCTGAAATGTGGATGCATAGCTGGCTCAGACATAACCCTAAGATGGACAGCTACAGCAGGGACAACAGAGCTGCCCTGCTCAGTCAGCTGGGGGCAGCAACCACAGACCTGCTGAGTTCACTTTGGGCCCTTTAAAAGACTTACTGTTTCATTAGAGAGCTGCAGATCAAAACAACAATGAGATATCATCTCACACCAGCAATAACAGCAAAGATAAAAAAAGTAGAGGCCAATAAATGCTGACAGGGATGTGGAGCGCCTGGGACACTCCTGCATTGCTGGTGGGACTGCAAAATGGTCCAACCTCTCTGGAAAGCAATATATCGCTTCCTCATAAGCTTGGAAATAGAAATACCTTGTTGTTGTTGTT
>NW_006408674.1:3982382-3988104 GCF_000296735.1 Chrysochloris asiatica
GAGGTCCCTAGGACCATCAAGGGAGAAGAGAGGAGAGTGGAACTCTACTCAGAGAAGCAGTGACACCAGAGATGGAGGCAAAGACGACGACGTGGAGAGATGGAGTGGCTGGGGACTTTAGACCCAGAGAGGGAAAGGTGCTGTGTGCTGATGACTGGGGGACAGGCTTGAGGGGTGTACCCCTTGGTTGGTTGATGATGCATGGAGGGGATTGTAACCATGGCAATGAAAAGATCTAGGATAGGATGAATGTAAAACTAATGTTCTCCTATGTAAACTATCACATAATTCACAATAAAACATTAAAAAAAAATAAAAAGAACTGATTGTTCTCTCCCCACTGCTGGGAAGGATGGCTGTGCCCCCATGTGGCTCACAGCATCTCTCACCTGGCAATGTGGAGCTACCTTTCATCAGCAGATAAAAGATCTGCATCCCAGTGCATCTCAGGACCTCTCCCAGATCCAAATTCTGGTTACGCTTAGGTCTCCTCAGCTAGGCTGACCAAAGGCAGCAAGATCAACCAACACATGGAATGATTCAGTGGTTCAGAAAAAGGGAACTAATATGGGGACTCAAAGCAGATAACCCCATAGAAAATTTCTGGGAGTAAACTTCAGAATCAATTTAGAAAACTTCAGAATCAATTTAGAAAACTGGAATTAATTTTGTGACTTGTAACCACATTAAACAAGTTTTTTGTTGTTGTTGCGGTTGTAAAAATATGGATTGCACATTTTGTGTTTTTAAGTAAAGCATAGGGTATATCAGAATGCACGAACTAGATTTTTAGCAAAATCATATCTATATTATCTTTGCCCTCCTTAAACTTTATTAGGCTATAGTTAGGGTATTGCTTCATGCAACATATGTTTTAGCTATATAGATCTTTATTTCTACATAATATACTTTTATATTTATTTATGAATATATTTTTTTGTTGTTGCTAATTGGCATTGAGTCAGTTCCAACTCAGTGACCCACTCTGTATGGGGTTTCCAAAGAGTGCCTGGTGGGTTTGAACCACCGATCTTGCAGTCGACAGTCCAGTGCTTATCCTACAGTGCCACACATACCCACACATATGCATACATATATATATGGCATATAAATTGTGTACTATTACTGTAAGTCAAGATACAAAAAGTTTCAAAAACAGTATTGCACTAGATATGGTAGGATTGACAATGGTGGAGATGGATAAAGAGTCAAAACCTTGACTCCAACTCCTGATGACCTAATGTATGTCACAGTAGAACAAACTGTGCTCATAGTTTTCAAAAAATCCTTTCACCCCCTTTTTAAGAAACTTTTAAATTATAATTTGAGTGAAAGTTTACAGAGCAAATTGGTTTTCCATTCAACAATTTATACGCAGTTTAGTTCGTAACATTGATAGCATTCCCCATAATGTAACAGCTTTCTTCCCAATTCCTCTCTGCATTTCCGTCTCCTTTTCTCCTTCCTACCCCTTCTCGCCTTCTGAGCTTTATCCCTGGGAAAATGCTGCTCTTTTGGGTCACATAATTGATCATTCTAAGGTGTGTATAGCTCTCTGGTGCTATAGTTTACCTTATAGTCCAACTGTCATTGGACTAATAGTTGAGCAAAGAAGATGAGTTCAGTTCCAGAACTGAAGAGTGTCTAAGGGCCATAGTCTTGGGGTTCTACAAGCCCCCATCAAACCAGTAAGCCTATTCTTGTTTTGATTTTTTATTTTTAAATGATTTTGAATTTTATTGAACATTTTTCTCCCACTCAATCCACGACCTCCTGTTGTCATCCCATTCATAGTGGTGAGCAGTGCACATAGCTGGGCATCATTTAGTTCTTCTGGTCACAGGATCGTGGAGGCTAGTGTAAAGGGGTCAGTCAGTCCTCTGGACTAATTGTTTCCAGAGTCTGATTTTCTTCACTCTTCTTTGAATAGGAAGAAACCAATAATTGCACCTTAGATGGTTACTCATGAGCTTTTAAAACCCCAGTTGCTACTCACCAAAGTTGGATGAAGAACATTGTCTTTGTGGACAATGCCAATTGACTTTGGTATCCTTCAGATTATGGTCCTGAGTTCCCAGATCAAGCGACTCACTCCTTCAAGGTGTCTGTTTATGGCTAAGATGTTTTCAGAATGTTGACCTCTCTGTGCTCCACTCTATTCATGGGTATACTTACAGCACACATAAATACTGATATAGAAAGATCTTCAGTCAAACCTATATATATCTGTGGGCATAAATCTCATTTGCCTTCCTACACCTGCTCATCTTGAGAGTTTCTATATCCACGCATAGATGATTGCTGTTAATGTTATTGTTGGATTAGATATGGACTAGTATTAACTTTTGATACCTATAACTTTTGTGGTCCTCCCAGTGTCTTCCTTTACTCTTTCCCAATATTGCCTTTCCCTTCACTCAATTTAATGTGGTGCTGTGGGTTAATGTGCTGGACTGTAAAGTTGGTTTGAACCCCAAGGTCAGTAGTTCAAGCTCACCAGCCTTTCCTCAGAAACCCTGTACAGGGTCATTATGGATCGGAACTGACTCAACAGCACTTAACAACAACAGCAACAATCCTCTAGTTAATGATTTTTCCCTCCCAACCTTGGTAACGTTCAGAGAATGTTTCTTTCTATGTAAACCTTTTCTTAACTTTTTACAATGGTGGTCTCATGCAATATTTGCCCATTTGTGGTTGACTTATTTCACTCTACCACTTGGAGTCCTGGTATTGTGTGGTAGGATAAACACTCGACTTCAAAGTTGGTTTGAACTTCAATGTTGATGGTTCAAATTCACCAGCCACTCCCCGGAAACCCTATATGTGGTTGCTATGGATTGGTACTATCTTGATAGCACTTAACAACAACCCCTTATTTGTCAGGTTATTGCACTGTGGTGATTTTGTGTATATAATCTGGTAGCGTAGTAGGTACGAATCGGGCTGCAAACCTGAAGTTCGGCAGTTCAAAACTACCAGCAGTTCCGTGGGAGAAAGATGAGGCGGTCTGCTCCCGTAAAGATTTACAGCCTCAGAAACCCTATATATATATATACATATACATATATATGTATACATGTATATCTATACACACATATATATATGTACAAGCTCACCAGCTGCTCCTCAGAAACCCTATACAGGGTTGCTATGGGTCGGAACCAAGTCAACAGCACTTCACAACAACACAACAACAAATTTATATATATATATATTTGTTGTTGTTTTGTTTTGTTTAACATTTATTGATTACTTCAAAATTCCTGGGGATGGTTTGATAACCCATGTTCTTAAGTACTTCATACAACAAAAATGTAGTCATACAAAACCCATAGAATATGACAATAAATAATAAGACAGCCAAATAGATAGGAGTTATGTTTATAAAATGCCAGTAAGTAAAAGCTCCAAACCACTCCTATGGGGTCAGACTCAGAGGCTAAATGGATAATCATGTCAGCCATCTCCTGAATGGACTAGAAGTCAGTCAGGTGTATAGGAAACTAACTCAATTTGTTTGAAATGAAAATAATTGGATAAATTCAGTGTGGTCATTTAGACAAGAGAGTTTTTTTACCTCTTGTTTTCACTGTTTCAACCCACACTTGCTGAAATGTAATCCTGTCTGTTTGTGTCTGTGAAACCTCATGAGTTCAGGTGCCAGAGACAAATGACTGGTCTTTCTCTCCATCTCCTATTTCTTTTATTTCTTCTCTTTTCCTTTGTCCTTCTCTTTCATCAACTTCTTTTCTTTTTTTTTTTTTTTTTTTATTGAAGTCTTTCCTATAGAAAAGTTGAAAGATGTTGAAATGAATAAGCCTGTTCTGGGAGTAAGGAATTTCAAGATTTTCAGGGATGGTTATGGAATTTTCGCTACTAAGATCAAAGATCAGAAGAGCATTTCAGTCAGTGTTCCAACTCCTTTTTTCTTTCTGAGAACTGAGGGGGTGTACTGGCTTCCTTATCTGAATTATGTATTTGTGACAAGGCTGTCAGCTCCCGTAAAGACTAACAGCCTTAGGAATCCTGAGTAGGGTTGCTGTGAGTCAGAATCTACTTGAGGACAGTGGGTTGGACCTCACTAGGAAGAAAGAGAGGTAGAGCGCTTCTTAATGTTTAGTCACTGAGAACCTTAAAAATAGTAGCAGGACATTGTCAGATACTATTAAGTGCTGTTGAGTTAATTTTGACTCATAGCAAACCTTTATAGGGTTTGCAAGGAATGACTGGTGGGTTTGAACTGTTGACCTTGTGGTTTAGACTGACCTTGAAGTCCAGTAGCACTGGAAAATGAAAACAGGCAGGGCACTGTCAGATACAGTGCCTAAAGATGAGCCCCTCAGGTTGGAAGGCACTCAAAATGCGACTGGGGAAGAGCAGTCTCCTCAATGTAGAGTTGACCTTGATGACTTGAATGGAGTAAAGCTTTCAGGGCCTTAATTTGTTGATGCGGCAAAACCTAAAATGAGGAGAAACAGCTGTAAATATCTATTAATAATTGGAATATGGAATGTACGAAGTATGAATCTAAGAAAATTGGAAGTTGTCAAAAATGAAATGGAACACATAAAAATCAATATCCTAGACATTAGTGAGCTGAAATGCACTGATATTGACCATTTTGAATCTGACAATCGTATGATTTACTATGCTGAGAATGACAAATCGAAGAGGAATGTCATTGCATTCATTATCAAAAAGAATGTTTCAAAAGGTATCTTAAAGTACATTGCTGTCTGTGATAGTATAATAGCCATACACCTACAAGAAATACCAGTTAATGCCACTGTTATTCAAATCTACACACCAACGACTAAACCCAGTTATGATGAAACTGAAGAATTCTACCAACTTCTTCAGTATGAAATTGATCAAACATGCAGTGAACGTGAACATGGATTGATAATTGCTGGTGAGTGGAATGCAAAGGTTGGAAACAGGAATGATTACTAGTTAGGAAATATGGTTTGGGAATAGAATTGGTGCTGGAGATTGCACGATAAAATTTGGTAAGATCAATAGCTTATTCGTTGCAAATGCCTTTTTAAACCAACATAAAAGGAGACTATACACATAGATTTCATCAGATGGAATACACAGAAGTCAAATCGACTACATCTTGGAAACATATGGAAAAGCCAAAGGCCAAGGGCAGACTTGCTTATATGCAAGTTTAGGCTGCAGCTGAAGAAAATGAAAACAAGACCACAAGAGCCAACATATGACTTTGAATATATCCCATCTGAATTTAGAGATCATCTGAAGAACAGATTTCATGTATTAGACACTAATGACCAAAGACCAAATGAGTTGTGGGATGACATTAAGAACATCATACAGGAAGAACGCAAATGGTCATCAAGACAAGAAAGAAGGAAAAGATCAAAATTGATATCATAAGAGATTCTGAAACTTGCTTTCCTGTAGAGATGCTAAAGCCATGGAAGTAATGAGGAAATAAAAGGGCTGAACAAAAAATTTCAAAGGACAGCTCGAGAAGACAAAGTCAAGAATTATAATGAATTGTACAAAGTCTTGTTGTTAGAAAACCAAAAGCAAATAACACGCTAAACATTTCATAAGCTGAAAGAATTGAGGGAAAATTTTAAGCCTCAGCTGGCAATATTAATGGATTCTATAGGCAAAAATTTAAAAAGCATCAAAAGAAGATGAAAGGAATACACAGAGATAGAACAAACAAGATGGCGGATCGAGTGGA
>NW_006408674.1:3991514-3993223 GCF_000296735.1 Chrysochloris asiatica
AAAAAAAAAAAATTAAAAAAAAAGAAGATGAAAGGAATACACAGAGTAATGTACCAAAAAGAAATGGTTGATGTTCAACCATTTCAAAAAGCAACATAGGATCATGAGCCATTAGTACTGATGGCAGAAGTCCAAGGTATACTGAAGGTGTTGGGGGTGGGGTGGGGGGAGGTTCCAAGAATTGAAAGAATTCAAGTTGAAATCTTTCAACACTCTAATGGGGCACTGGGGGCACTCACTCATCTATGCCAAGAAATTTGGAAGACAACTACCTGGCCAACTGACTAGAAGAGATCCATATTTGTGCTCATTCCAAACAATGGTGACCCAACAGAATGCTTCTGCATTCATTGGACAATATAATTGATATCACATGCAAGTACCTTTTGTGGAAGATAGTTTAAAAATGGCCACAACAGTACATTGGCAGAGAATTGCCCTAGGTTCAAGAGGACTTAGAAGAGGACATGGAATGAAGCACATCATTGCTGACATAAGATGGATCTTGGCTGAAAGTAGAGAATACCAGAAAGATATTTACCTGTGCTGTACTGACTATGCAAACACTTTCAACTGTGTGCATTATGACAAACTATGGACAATAGTAATCAGAACACTTAATTGTACTCATGGGAAACTTGTATATAGACAAAGAGGCAGTCGTTGGAACAGAACAAGGGGACACTGAATGGTTTAAAATCAGGAATGGTGTGTGCCAGTGTTGTCTTCTTTCAGCATATTTATTCAATCTGTATGCTGAATATGGAGTCCTGGCACTGTGGGTTAATGCACCAGACTGTAAAGCTGTTTGAACTGCAAGGTGGTGGTTCAAGCTCACCATCTGCTCCTCGGAAACCCTATACAGTGTCACTATGGGTCAGCACCGACTCGACAGCATTTCACAACAACAACATGCTGAGTAAATAATCTGAGAATCTGGTTTACATAAAGAAGAATGTGCCATCAGAAGTGGGGGAAGACTCATTGACAACCTGCAATATGCGGCTGATACAACCTTGCTTGCTAAAAGTGAAGAGGAGTTACTGATGAAGCTCCAAGAGCACAGCCTTCAGTATGGGTTGCACCTCAATGTGGAAAAACAAAAAACAAAACAAAAAAAACTTCACAATTGGGTTAGTAAATATCATGCTAAATGGAGAAAAAATTTTAATTGTCAAATACTTCATTTTTGGGGGCTCCACTATGGACACTCATGGAATCAGCATTCGAGAAATCAAAAGACGTATTGCATTAGGCAAATCTGCTGCACCAGACTGCTTCAAAATGTTCGAGACCAAAGATGTCAGTTTGAGGTCTAAGATGTGCCTGACCCAAGCCATGATATTTTCAATAGTCTCATATGCATGTGAATGTTGGACAGTGAATTGTTGTTGTCTTGTTAAGGGCCATTGGGTTGATTCAGACTCTATGACACGTAACAACTATAGGCTAATGATAACAAGCATTTGTTGGCAGACAGATTTTCTTTTTTGGTGAAGTGTCTGTTCATGTCTTCTGCGTCATTTTTAATTGGATTACTTGTCTTTTTCTTGTAGAAATGTTGATGTTGTCTATGAATTTTAGAGATAAGTCCTTGTCTGATATATCACTGGCAGAAGCATTTTCCCAGTCTATGCATTCTCTCTTTACTCTTTTGGTGAAGTTGTTTGATGCACACAATTTTTAGGAGGTCCTAATTTTTTTTTTAA
>NW_006408674.1:3993553-3996204 GCF_000296735.1 Chrysochloris asiatica
GATAATGTTCCGAAGTATGAGAGACAAAGTTTGGCCATCCTGTCTTCTAAGGAGCATTCTGGCTGTACTTCTTCAAACATAGATTCGTTTGTTCTTTTGGAGGTCCACAGTACTAATGTTATCCTCCACCACTATAATTGAAATGTATCACTTCTATATTAATTGTCCAATTTTCACATGCATATGAGGTTATTGAAAATACCATGGCTTGGTTCAGGTGCACCTTAGTCCTCAAACTGACATCTTTGTTCTTAACACTTTAAAGAGGTCTAGTGCAGCAAATTTGTCTAATGAAATAACTTGTTTGATTACTTGACTGCTGTTTCTATGAGTGTTGAGATGCAATCTATATCAAAGGCTGTTGTCATTGATCTTCATTAGTAAGTATTTTACATCCTCTTCACTTTCAGCAACCAAGGTTGTATCACCTGTATATCACAATTTGTTAAGGAGTCTTCCTTCAACCCTGATGCCACATTTTTCTTCATATAATTCAGCTTCTGCGGGAGTCCAGCTCTCGCGGGGTCGTAGGACACAAGAGGAGACGTGGAGTCAGCGAAAATGAGAGCAAGGAAGGAATCTCTGCTTAGTTGGCTGATGGAGCTCTCTCCAGCCCGGCTGAGCAAGTTTTTATTTATACTTAAAATCACACAATGCATAATGATTTGATACTTTGATTTTTCCCTTGAATTTGTAATTGTAACATTCTTTTACCCTGTGATTACAGAACCTTAAGAAAAGTATTTCTATGGTGTCCAACCTGACCTTTCCAGCATCCTGTTCTTTTCTAAACATTAAGCATTCTTACCTTGACATTATTTCCTCTCCTACGTAAGTGATAGATTGTTTCTTCTTATCCCCACTGAAAGATCAAGTTAAACCTTACACCAATTGTTTCCACTTATCAGACCTCTTATTACATCCTCTTAGTAATGTAAGTTTCTATTAATCATCAATGCCTACACTACTTTATTGTTTCTACTAGCTAATTGTCAATTTTCTATCCTACATAATATACTAATATTTTCTATAACAAAAGAATTACTAACATCTACTCAATTATTTTATTCTTCTGACGCATTCAGTAAATTGCCGAACCACAGTGTTCCTATGTTTCTTTCTTTTAAGGCTGTGGGGCATAAGGCCCAACCTGGCTAATTGCTGCAGGAAATGTAGATTGTTAAGTTTAGACCACCTTTAACTTATGTTCACTATTCCCTGCCTATTTACATAGGTGCCTGTATGTAATAGTGGGGGATTGTAGATTCTGGCTGGTAATTGATTGTGGTGAGGTCTACAGGGGTCCGTCAGTTTTACTTTAGTTTGTTATCTGCTTTTGTGATCTCATAAATGCAGTTACTTTGTACTTAGGTTTTCTGTGAAAGGGAGTAGCTCATACAATTCCTTTTGAATTCAACCCACCGAAGTTGAAACATTTGTTGCCAAACCGGTTTCTTCCCAAGGTCTGCAGAGCTCATAGTAAAAGGCTGTGAATATGGCAATATTATATATTTTTACAAGTGAATTCAGAGTTATCCTAAAGAGGAGATAGAGGCCAGCTCCTGAGAATCATCTGCTTTGCATGATGTTTCTCTTTCTGCTGGGACTGTGTCAAACAGCAGAGGCGGTGAAACCGCTCCCTGCAAGCTTCTCAAATTATTTGCTCAGCATATAGACTGAACGAGTATGGTGAAAGAATACAACTCTGGCACACACCTTTCCTAATTTAAAATCACTCAGTGTTCCCTTGTTTTGTTTGAACAACTGCCTCTTGGTCTATGTACAGGTTCCTCATGAGCACAATTAAGTGCTCCAGAATACTCATTTTCTGAAATGTTTTCCATAGCTTTGCATGATCCACACAATTGGAAGCCTTTGCAGAGTAAATAAAGAACAGGTAAACATCTTTTTGATATTCTTTGCTTTGGGCCAAGATCCATCTGATATCAGCAATGATATCTCTAGTTCCATGTTCTCATCTGAATCCTGCTTGAACCTCTGGCTGTTCTCTGTCAATATATTGTTGCAGCCATTTTAAAATTATTTTTAGCAAAATTTTACTTGCATGTGATATTAATGGTATTGTCTGATGATGTCGGCATTCCACTGGGTTACCTTTTTTGGAATGGGCACAAATATGGATCTCTTCCAATCAGTTGGACAGGTAGCTGTCTTCCAAATTTCTTGGCATAGATGAGTGAGTGCCTCCAGTGCCCCATCAGAGTTTATAAAGATTTCAATTTATATTCCATTAGTTCTGGAGAGTGATTCTTTGTCAATGTCTTCAATGCACCTTGGACTTCTTTCAGTATCATTGGCTCTTGATCATATGTTACCTCTTCAAATGGTTGAATATCGACCATTTCTTTTTGTGATTCTGTGCACTCCTTCCATCTTCTTTTGATGCTTTCTGCATCATTCAATATTTTGCCTGTATTTCCTGTTGTTGTTGTCAGGTGCCATCTAATTGGAACCAACTCATAGTGAACCCAGGTACAGCAGAACTAAATAATGTCTGATCCTGGGCCAACCTCACTACCGCTGCCACACTTGATGCCATCAATGATGCCACCTGGCTGATCCATCTCGTTGGGGATCTTCCTCTTTTTCTCTGACCCTCCACCTTACCCAGCATGACATCCTTCTTCAGC
>NW_006408674.1:3997124-4000381 GCF_000296735.1 Chrysochloris asiatica
CTGTCAATGTATGATTGTAGCCATTTCTGTCTTACCTTTAGCAAAACTTTACTCACTTGAGATATCAAAGAGATTGTCCGATGATTTCCACATTGCATTGGGTCACCTCTCTTTGGAATGAACACAAATATAGATCTCTTCCAATCAGTCGGCCAGATAGTTGTCTTCCAAATTTCTTGGCAGAGATGAGTGTCTCTTGTGCCTCCTCACTTTCTTGAAAGATTTCTATTTTTATTCCATCAATTCCTGGTGCCTCGTTCTTTGCCAATTCCTTCAATGCAATTTGGACTTCCTCCCTGATTATCATTGGCTCTTGTTCATATGGTACCTCTTGAAATGGTTGAACATTAACCATTTCCTTTTGGTACAATGACTGTGTATCCCTTCCGTCTTTTCTTGATGCATTATGCATCATTCAATAATTTGCCCAGTATATCTTTCAATAATGAAAGTCGAGGCTTGAATTTTTTCTTCAGTTCCCCCAGCTTGAGAAATGCAGACCGTGTTCTTCCCTTTTGGTTTTCTAGTTCCAAATCTTTGCATATTTTATTATAGTACTTGGTTTTATCTTCTCGAGCTGACCTTTGAAATTTTCTGTTCGGCTCTTCAATTCTTCCATTTGCTTTAGCTTCTCTATGTTGGACAGCAAGTTTCAGAGTCTCCTTTGACATCCATTTTGACCTTTTCCTTCTTTCTTGTCTTCTTAATGACTTTTTGTTCTCTTTTTCTGCTATTCATAGAGTTTTCAGTGACTAGCAATTAGGAAGTAGTTCATCACTCTTTCTTCCTAGTCTATCTTTGTCTGGAAGCTCATCTGAAACCTGCCCACCATTGGTAATCCTGCTGGTTATTTAAAATACTGGTGGCAGAGCCCTCAGGATCACAACAACTCAAACCACCATAGCATGACAGACAGACGAGTGGTGGCCGTTTGGTTTTGCCTGTAGAATCCTTCAATATTTCAAGTCAAAGCTTGAATTTTTTCTTTAGTTCCCTCAGCTCAAGAAATGCTTTTGATTTTCTAACTCCAGATCTTTGCATAGTTCATTATAATATTTGATTTGATCTTCTTGAGCTGCCCTTTGAAATTTTCTATTCAGCCACTTTACCTTCTCATTTCTTCCATTTGATTTAGCATCTCTATGCTGAAGAGCAAGTTTCAGAGTCTCTTCTGACATCCATTTTGGTCTTTTCCTTATTTAATGTCTTCTTAATGACCTTTTGTTTTCTTCCTGTATAATGTTCTTATGTCATCCTATAACTCTTAGGTCTTCGGTCATTAGTGGCTAATTCATCAAATGTGTTCTTGAGATGATCTTTAAATTCAGGTGGTATATGTTCAAGACCATGTTTTGCCTATGTCTTAGGGCCCCTAACTTAGTCCCTGCTTTTTAAAATGAACTTTATTATTTTAGGTTTTATATTTTTGTCTTTGACTCATCTAGAATTTCTTTTTGTATATGGTGAGAAATATGAATTCCACTTCATTTTTTCAGAAAATGGCTATTCAGTTATGTTAACGCCATTTGTTCAGAGACTATATCTTCCCCATTTAGTGAGTTTCAGTCTTCGGTCAAAGATCAGCTGTCCATAAGGGGATTAATTTATTTAAGAAGTCTCAATTCTGTTTTATTGATCTATGTGTCTGTCATGGAAACTGATGTCAGGTTGTTTTGACTATTGTGGCTGTATAATAGGGTTTAAGATCAGGAAGTAATCTCATTAATTTTTAGAGTGCTTTACTTATCTGGACTCTTTTTTTTTTTTCTGTATAATGAATGTAATTAGTTTTTCCATCCCTTTAAAGCATGATAAGGAATCTGGATTGGGATTACATTATATCTGAAAATTGCTTTGCCATTTTAAGTCATTCTATCCATGAGCATGGTATGTTCTTACATTTATGTAGTTTTCTTGTAGTAATGGAGTTCTGGTGTGTTGCTGTCAGATATACTGTAGGATGAACACTGGACTCCTAAGTGTAAGGTTGGAGGTTCAAACCCATCAGCCACTCCTTGGAAATCTTTCATAGTATTGCTATGAGTCAGAACCGACAGATGACACTTAACAACTTGTAGTAGTAGTAGTAGTGTTTTGCAATTTTCTTTGTCTACATCTTTTTTGTCTCTGATTAGACAAAACTATGCATACTTCATCTTTTGTGTGTTGTTGTTTTTGTTATGCGCCGTGAAGTTGATTCCAACTCATAATGACCCTGTACAGGGTTTCTGAGGCTGTAAATCTTTACGGGAGCAAAAGCCTCATCTTTCTCCGGCGGAACAGCTGGTAGTTTTGAACTGCTGACCTTGTGGTTCGCAGCCTGATTCGTAACCACTATGCTGAGCTTTTGTGTAGTTATTGTAAATGTTTTTTTTCCCCTGTTCTCCTTATCCGAGTTCTCTTTGTTTATGTGAGATTGATTTTTGTACATTGATCTTGCACTCTGTTGCTTTGCTGAATACTTCTATTGGTTCCAGTAGTTTTCTTGAGTCTCTGGATACTCTATGTATAGGATAATATCATCTTCAAATAGAGATCATTTTATTTCTTTTTTGCCAAGTCTGGATGCCTATTATTTCACTTTCTTGCCCTATTTCTCTGACAAGGACTTCCAATACAATATTGAATAAGAGTGATGATAAAAGGCATACTTGTCTGGTTTTCATTCTCAATTGGAATGTTTTCAATATCTCTCCATTGAGAATAATGTTGGTCGCTGGTTTTATGTACATGTGTTTAACAATGATGAGGAATTTATCTTTTATTCCTATTTTGCTGAGCATTTTTAATAAAGAATGGCTGTTGGATTTTGTCAAATGTCTTTTCTGCATAAATAGATATGATAATGTGAATCTTTCCCTTTGTTATAGTCATATGGTGGATTATATTGATTGTTTTGTATTACTGCATCCTTGCATACTTGGTATGACTCACTTGATTATGATGTATTGGCCGAGTTTATTGGTTAGGATTTTGTTGAGAATTTTTACATCTTTGTTCGTGAAGGGTACTGGTCTACGAATTTCTTTTTGAATACCATCTTTGCCTAGCTTTAGTAGGGAGTATTTCATCCTTTTCTAGGTTCTGGAATAGTTAGAATTGATGTCAGTTCTTCTCTGAATGTTGGTTGAATTTGCCAATGAAGTCATCTGGTTCAGGAATTTTTTTATTTTGAGAGTTTTATGACCTCTTTGATTTCTTCTTTTGTGATTGTTGTTGTTGTTGTTAAGTGCTGTTGAGTCAGTTCTGACTCATAG
>NW_006408674.1:4002811-4032099 GCF_000296735.1 Chrysochloris asiatica
GTAACTACATCATTTATTCCCTCTTTCTGCTTTGTAGTTGTCATCTTTTGTAAATTACTGTCTCTGCTTCTCTGTGTTTAATGTAACAGATTTATTTTATTTTTAATACTTGTATATATTGTCAGCTCAAGCTCACCAGCCACTCCTCTGAAATCCTCTGCAGAGGTGCTATGGGTCATAATTGACTTGATGGCACCTAATAACAACTAATGACATGTTTTCGTCATTTGTTTGATCTATGTTGTATTATTTTTTTAAATTTTGTGTTGGTTTGCTTCACCTTGATTTTTTGTTTTGCTTTATTTTTAATATATCTAAGGGCAGTAATCTCTGATTTCCAGTCATGCAGAATAGCTAGGCAGTATTGACCACCCTCTGTCATCAACCTAATGGTGCTGAAGTGGGAGGTAGCACTCGCCAAGTGAGTGGGTGGCAGCTGTGATGGTTATGACTGGGTAAGGTAACTGGCTAATGACTACTCAGGGAAAAGGAGGAAAACAAGACACAAGACGAGGGAAGACTGTACTGATCACCAATAATTGATGTGACTCCTGGTGTAGTCCTGTGTGAGCCGAGCTGGTTATCCAGTTCCTGTTCTGATATTGATGAATGTTGCTTGCAATAATTCAACATAACCATGCTCTGCCATCACTTTTCATGCCACCTCGTTTGCTCTTTTCACTCATTCTCTTCCTCTCATCTGTATTGATCTACTTTTTTATCCTTTCCTTTGAAGTTCTGAGTTCCAGAATTGTCACCCATATCTAACTCTTGTTTTTACAAGACTTTGATGTAAAGGATCTGCATAGTCTATTTGGCTAGTCCTCCATCTTGGATGTCCATCCCCCCAAATTCTTTCTGTAGCCACTAGTAAAATAAAATAAGGTATACAGATAGAATTCATTAAGAAAAAAGAAAGAATAAATAGTTTTACTGGAAAGTAAGAAAAAGAGACATACAAATCCACGTAAAGAAAGAAAATTAACAAAACATTTCAGAAGAAATCTGCATCAATTAAGAGTTGGAATAAGGTAACATATGAGGTAGCTTCAAAAAGTTTGTAGAAAAATTTTATTACCTTTTTATTGAAAATTTCCCAGGACTTTTTGAATCCTCCTTGCATATGTTTATATACAAGAGTGAGTCAAAATTTATTTGCATTCTGGCTGTAGAATTTATTTTAGTCAACTTTTAGAAAAGACGAATACATCATTTTTCGACATCATCTCCTTGCCTTTCAATACACTTTGTCCATCTATCAATAAGCTTTTATATTGCCTTATTCAAAAATGTTTTAAGCTGAGCTGCTAGCCATGAATGTACCACTGTCTTCACTTCTTTGTCAGAGGTGAATCTTCGTTCTCAAAGGGCTGCTTTTACAGACCAACAGGTGAAAAGTCCAATGGAGCAACATCAGGACTATAGGAAGGATGCCTTAATACCTCAAAGTTTTTACAGAGAGTCAACAGTGTGGATAAAAGTGTGGGGATGTGCATTGTGATGCAAGATCACAATGGCCTTGGATTAAAAACATCCTTTGCTTTTAATCTGAAGTTTAGGTTTCACCTCTTCAGTGAGCATCTCACTGCAACAAGCATTGTTGATTGTTGACCATTTTTCCTGAGAGTGTCCCAATACTGGCCCCTGAGAATCTGAGAAAACTCTTAAGTGTCAATTTTCTAGCTTCTGAGCTTTTTCTTGGTCAGTGATAGAGGATGTTTCCATTCTATACTCTGCCATTTAGTCTCAAGCTTGTAATGATGAATCTGTGTCTCGTACCCATAACAATTTTTTAAAGGAAACTTTTACCTTCCTTTGAGTGTTGGTCCAAATTTTGTTTGCAGATGTCTAAACGCTTTTGATTAATGCGCTTCTGTGACTGTTTCAGTACCCATCTCGCACAAACTTTTTCAAAACCAAAGAATGTTGTGGATTATTTCATAGGCAGAGCCATGGCTGATTTACAAGTGATTTGCCACATAATCCACTGTCATTCATCTATTTGACAGAATCATTTCTCATACGTGTTCAATGCTGTCATCGGCCTTGGGCGTGGATAGGCATTTTAATGTAACTGGAGTGCAGATAATTTTTGACTCACACTCTTCTAACCCAAACCCATTGCCATGGAGTCCATTCCAACACATAATGACCCTATATAGAGAGCTTATGAGACTGTAAGTCTCATCTTCTCCCATGCAACAGCTGGCGGATTTGAACCGCCAACCTTGCAGTTAGTAATCCAAATACGTTAGTGTGCATATTAGGTTTTTGTTTTTCTCTTGTTTCTATAGAAGACTCAAATTTAGTTATGAAAGTGAAACAAAAAACCTATAGAAACAAATTGCCCTTCTCAATCCAATTATATGAGTGTCAAGAAATGAAAAACAAAACCCAAGCTCATAATGACTCCATAGGACAGAGTGGAACTGCTCCATAGGGTTTCCAAGACTGTATGTCTTTATGGGAGTCTTCTGCTTTCTCCATGGAGTAGCTGGCAGAATGGCTGGTGGGTTTGAACCACCAAACTGATAGTTAGCAGCTCAACCCCACTATGCCAACAGGGCTTTTTGACTTTCAAGCAACACATTTAAAACTAAATCACATATTTAAAAATAAAGGAATGGAGAAATACCATGCAGATGCACATTAAAAGTAAACAACATGGCAATGCTAATTTAGTGTCAAAATAAAAACTGAGGCAACTATTATATAGAAAAAGAAGTCTGTTTTATAAAATCATTTATATATAGGAGACAAAAATGGAGCTATGAAAGTTAAGAAAATTTATGTGTCCAATAAATGCATTGAAATTTGTAAAACAATAGATGTTAGAAATATACTAATAATATGATATCAGATTTTGATGCACACTACTGTAAACTTGGACTCCTGGTATGGTGGTATAGTATAAGCACTGGACTGCAAGCCACAAGGTCAGCAATTCAAACCCACATGCTAAACCTCAGGAACGCTGTACAGGCTCACTTGAGCTGGAGTTGACTTGACAGCACTTAATATCTACAATAACTCCAAACTTGGAGTCTTGGTGTACGATAAGTACAGGATTGCTAACCACAAGGTTGGTGGTTCTAACTCACCAACTGCTCCTCAGAAACCTTATACAGGGTAGCTGTGAGTTGGAACAGACTTTACAACAACAACTCTGAACTTTGTCAGATTAAACAAAATATAAGTAAAACGTTTGAGGTTTTGATCCTATGACTTATAAGATTGAATATCTATAAAAGTATGTGCAGTTTGAAACTACCAGCTGTCCCACAGGAGAAAGATGAGGCTTTCTGCTCCCATAAAGATTTACAGCCTCAGAAACCCTGTGCAGGGTCGCTATGAGTCAGGATTGACTCCACGGTACTTAACAATAAGTATCATATTTAAGCACATACATATTGAAACGCCAAACAAAGAATAGTCATTCTTTTTAAATGTCCACAGAACATTTACAACACTTAGTCACTTCATAAACTGGCTTACAAAACAAACCCCAGTACATTCTAACACATAAAAAGAGTCCAGGTCACATCCTGTGACCACGGAGCAATGAAACTAGAATTTGTAATAAAAATGTTCTGAGAACAAAAAGGTTACATCTTGGAAAGGAAACCACATGAAATTAACAAGAATTAAATAATTAAAAAAAAAACAAAAACTGAGTTAAAATTGGAAATCAAGACAGCAATGACAGGCTATTTCTAAAATAACAATTAGAACATCTTTTGAGATGCATGGGTTGTGACCAAGGTAATATTCAGAGACAAATTTATAGTTTTCAATAGGAATGATGGTGAAGACAATAAGGACCATCAACGCCAGCAAATAGAGCTAAGAGGTTCACATCCATTGTTTCAATTTATGATCACAGGTTGCTGGGAGGTGTCTGGTCTAATTATCTCCACTTTACAGATAAGGAAGGGAAAAAAATTACCAACTGAATCAGAGAGATTAAGTAGATTTTCAAGGTGTGGCACTTGGTAAGTAATTAGGCTGGAATTTATATGCAGCATAAAGCCAGAGCATGTAACTCACACTATACGCTGTCATTGCTAAAACAGAAAAAGTGGAAATGCAGGAATGAAATATTAAATTCTAGAAGATAGAAACCAGAAAAAAAAAAAAACAAAACAAAACCAACAACAGCACTCAAATGTAAGAAAAACAAGAAAGAAAAATAAATATGAGTAAAGCATAAATAAATAGGCTGGGAAGCAAACATAAAGACCAGTAGGTGTTTTAAACATATTCTTAATTTTTAAGCTGAGTTCTTTGGAAGCATTAAAAGGACTGAGATTTCAGTCGAGATAAATCTGAGATGCAAGGAGGGGAGACCAGCGAACCTCATAACATTGACTATGATCATCAAAGGATGTGTGTATAGTTTCAGAGAAAGTTTAATAAATTGGGAGGCAGAAGCACAGACAACTCTACGCTGCAAAATCTGAAAATTTAGATGAAAGAGTAATTTTATTACAATGTGTTGTTGTTGTTGTTGTTAAGTGCCGTCGAGTCGGTTCCGACCCATAGCGACCCTGTACAGGGTTTCCGAGGGTGTAAATCCTTACGGGAGTAGAAAGCCTCATCTTTCTCCCGCGGAGCGGCTGGTAGTTTCGAACCGCTGACCTTAAGGTTCGCAGCCCGATTCGTAACCACTACGCTACCAGAATCAAAATTAACAAATAATATAAAATAAAAATTAGAGGCATAATCAAGGAATCAATGGAAAGTTCTCAAAGAATGACCTCAAAAATGATGACAGGACAAGAATGTTGTAAGGAAAAATTCTTTCAACTTTATGGACTGGATGGATTTTCAACTAGTCAGACAGTAAGAAAAGATTCCCAGTCTCTAAATGCCCTTTAGATGCCTTTGTAATCTGAAAGAATACTGAACAAGAAGATAATGATCTCCATTTGTGAACATACAAAAATCTTAATAAACATATTAGCAAACTAAATCCAGTGCTCTATTAAAAGGATTATACACTGTGCTCTAATGAGACTTAAAAAAACAATAAAAGTAAAGTGGCTCAATCCAATAAAATATTTCATCACACTGATCACTCAAAAGAGGAAAGATGTATGATTAAGCCAATGAACTGAAAAAACATTTCATAACACCCATTCTTGGTGGAAACGGCTCACAGATTACAGATGGAAGCAACCCAAAAAATGGAACCAGTTGTAATTGGAAAGATTTGAACTTATGGTGAAACTTTAGGATACAGTAAAAGTGCACCGTCGGATTTCTGCAAATCTTCACAGAAGCAGACGACCGTATCTTTCTACAGTGGAGCAGCTCGTGAGTTCGAGCCTCCAACCTTTCAGTTAGCAGTTAAGTATTTAACCATTGTGCCCCAGGGCTCTTAGAAATAGTATTGTTATTGTTAAATGCCACGGAGTCAGTTCCAAGTCAGTGACCTTGCATAGGGTTTCTGAGGAGCAGCTGGTGAGTTTGAACTGCTAACCTTGCAGTTCAAATTAATCTTGCAGTCCAGTGCATGATCCTACAACGCCATACCAGGACTCCAGAAATAACAGGTTGTTGTTATTACATGCTGTCCAGTTGGTTCAGACCCATAGCGACCCTGTGTAGGGTTTCCAAGGAGTGACTGGTGAGCTTGAACCACCAACCTTGTGGTTCAAACTGACCTTGCAGTCCAGTGCTTTATCCCACAGCACCACACCAGGACTCCTTTGCTCTTCATAGTGTTATTTGTTGTTGTTGTTAAGTGCCATCGTGTAGATTCCAACCCAAGAGCGACCCCGTATAGGGTTTCCAAGGAGTGGCTGGTGAGCTTGAACCGCCGACCTTGTGGTCAGACCTTCACAGTCTGACGCATTAGCCCATTGCTATCTCCATTTTATGTGTGAGAAAACTAAGTTATGAATGTGGTAAATACTTTAAGCATTTATAATAGTGGTATCCCTGGAACACAAACTTAAGCCAACTCCGGAGTTTGTACTCTGGCTTGTACCACGACCCTACTTTACTTAAACACCAATGCAGCGGACATCCTTGTCTGCAGCTTTCTCTATTTCTCTCTGTATTGAGTGTCTGCTATGTGCCAAGTCCTGTTGTGGGCACGGGGACTCAATAAGACAGGAGGTCAGCCAAAAATGAGGGGAGCAGAGGAAGACACAGGGAGGAGCTAAAGCAGAGTTAAAGAGTTAGACACACAATCCTGCAATAACTGTGATCTCCTAGTTGATACAAGGAGACCTCGTAGTGTAGTGAATTACAAGCTGGGCTGTTAACCACAAGGTCAGCAGTTTGAATCTACCAGCCGCTCTGAAGAAGAAGAAAGAGGAGGCTTTCTGCTCCCATGAAGATTTACAGCCTTAGAGCCCTATACAGGGTCGCTATGAGTCGGAGCCAACTCAGTGGCACACAACCACTGATAGGCTGGCTGAATGGGAGAGGGAGAGTATAAGCACACATATGTATATATAGGTTTGGGTCTTGGTGTGGCACTGTAGGATAAGCGTTGGACTGCTAACCATAAGCTGGAGGCTCAATGCCACCATTCACTCTTCTGAAATCCTATACAGGATCACTGTGAGTCAGAACCAACCTGATGGCACTGAACAACATTGTCAACAACAAATACATAGGTTTAAAAGGTAATATTTGTACATGTGTATTTACCTTGACTGCAAACATATCTACGTATACCAAAAATAATAAAAAAGAAATGCTCTTTAGCCAATTCCTCCAGAACAATTATGGAAAGATTGACATTCCTCTCTTTAATGGATTTAGAGCCTTCTTGAGATGAATTCTGTTTCAACCTTTACTGATGAAGAAGGCCTGTCCTGTTTTATCTTTTCCCAGGAGCTTGGGTCTCGTTGAAGGCATTTGGCAGACTCCATTGTTCCTGTGTTTTAATAGGTGAGATCCACTTTTCAGGCTGCTGAAAGTTCAGCAGGCAGGGTAAGGGTCTTCTCTGTACTTTAGATCTTTCCTCTGGAGCAAGCTCTAGAGTGCCTTTTCTGATGGCTCTGAATTGTCTCTTGCCCACATTGCAGCCCACTGTCCCTGACCCACATCCTGTCAGTTGTTGAACACAGAAAAGCCCAACCTCCTTACTAAGCTCCAGCAAAGTTCACAAAACAGAACAAAGTTTGACCCCAATGCTCATTTTACCAGTTGGGAAAACAAGGTTCAGCAGGGCTATGGCATATTTCTTCCCAGTCCTTTGTACAATGAATAGAGACACACACACAACTAGTCCCAGGTGCAGGGCCCCCAGAATCTTCTTAAAGATACTCTTTTAGAAAGAGTGGAGGTGATGGTTATGAGGAACCATAAATTTCTTCCCATTGTTCTTATCTCTTAGTCACTCTTCAAGACCAAAAGTACACCCGCTGGGCCAGAGTGACCCAACTTTAAAACTTGCCTTTGATATAAAACACTGTTAGAGAATTCAGAAATTCGAAACACATTTTACCAACTAGTTCTCTTTTCTCCATGTGGTTATTCTCTCTCTCAAAGTTCTCCAGTGAATTAAATGTATTTTATCCAGATGGAAATGCGGTGGCCTTCTCTCCAATCAGTTAAGTATGTTGAATGTAGTGACAGACACACAATAGTATCTCAGCAAGTGTTTGTGAATGGAAAGCAACAGTAGCAACAACAAAACAAATGAGAAGAAAGTTAGGAAAGGAGAGAGGCCGAAAGCAAGAAGGGAGGCTGTAGTGAGCCTGTTCCTCACCATGGAGTCTGGAAGTTTTACAAACTCTTTCAGAGGGAAGGACTATCCATTTCTTTGTAATTCATCTCTCTGTCTTACTGAATCAGCATTTTCTGTATAGTTGTTCATCCAGCCATGGTCTAAACATCCACTGAATAACTGAGGAGTCAGTTCTTGTCTGTCTTTGAGGCATAATCACCTAGTATGTGTAACAGGGAGACCGCTATCACTTCAAGCATCCTTGAAGATCTACCTAAAGAGCAAACACTTTTATTGCTTGAGGGAGGGAGGAGAAACCTCCAAGGGGAAAAGTAGACCCTCTGGAATTTTCTGCTGGGAAGAGGAAGCTGCTGATGCTATCTGCTGAGCCATGTTGGAACCAGCCTTTGAATACCTAGGACAGTCCTGTGGTGGATGAACTGAGTTTAGTATTCCACTCAAGGCAGAAGAAATCTGGCATGGGTTTGGCAAGTACTGAAGGAGCCTGGGGCAAAAGCAGAGAAAGTTCGTTAGGCTGACCTTTCGAAGGCAGCTGGAATAGAGGAATGGCAGGGGCTTGTCCCTGAGCTCGGATGACATTTGGTTCCATTAGGGAGAAATGTCTGGTTCCAATGTCCTCAGCACAATTACTGAAGCTAAATTGCTCCATGTAACAGCCATGCTGTGTTTTCAATTAGTCTCTCTCTCTCCCTGTGCCAGGCCCAGAGGAAAAGCAGGCCTCCATGGTAGTCCAGTTCTCTGTTCTCCACAACAGCCTTCTAGCAAATATTCTCTTTTTTGCATTTTGCATTTGGAACACTGTCTTTGCTTTTGATCTAAAAGGTCAGCACCTTTTCCTAGGCAATGCCAACCACCCAACCATGGCACCACATGAGAGTCACAGAAATGACCAGTCCCTCTGGAAAAGCTTAAGAGTTCTGGTGTGTCACAATAGGATAAGCACAGAACTGCTAATCACAAGGTCAGTGGTTCAAACCCACCAGCCACTCCTTGGAAATGCTAGACAGGGTCGCTATGAGTTGGAATCGACTTGATGGCTCTTAACTAACTTCACTCTGGGAAAGAGTATTTAAAAACAACTGCCAATTCTCATCAGATGTTCTTGCAAATGGTCCACTGGGATTAGCTCAGTTTCTACTCTGGAATTTGATCCCGCTGCATCCCTCAGTCCTACTACACGCATCCAACTTTTCCACTACTGAGTGAAGCCTACAACCTCTTCCCTGGACCTGAGTGGCGTCCAATGTCCATCTCCTGGAAAATGCCCATTAAGTGACCTCGTCATTGCTGTGACAGTTACGTGGGTTGGCAGAGGATGTGGAGGGGAAAGAGAGCTGAATTGCATTCCAAGATCCATCCAGACTATGGCAGTGCTTGGGGGAGCAAGAAAGCAAGCGGCTCTTACACCACAGCCCCACACTGCCGGGAGGGGGGGAGGGTTGGGTAGGGCAGTTTGGGCTTTGACAGGGGTTACTGGCCCCTCTCCTGGGCTTGGGGTGGGATGAAAGAGAATTTCAAAATCCTCTTGGCTCTTGGATGTCGCTGTTTTCCATGTTGGATGCCAGCAGCAGCAGAGAAGAGAACCACTTTCCAGAAGGAGTTTTTTTTTTTAAGCAAAAAGAGAAATGGATTGGATTATGTAACTGAAGATCTGGAAGATGTGGCTTTAGGTGTGGCTAGATCCAGGTGCTCATAGCAGTTCATCTGGACTCAGTTACTCAGACTCTTGCTCTCTGGCCCATCTCCCTTTTTCTCTGCTTTCTTTCCATCTCCCTACCCTACTGGTTCTGTGTTCTCTCTGTTGGCCTCACTCACAGACAATCTTTTCCACATTGTTGTTGTGTCCCATGGAGTCAGTTCTGACTCATAGCCACCCTGCATAGGGTTTCCAAGGAGCGCCTGGTGAGTTTGAACTGCCCACCTTTCAGCTCAAACTGACTTTGTAGTTCAATGCATTAACCCACAGTGTCGTACCAGGACTTCACATGGTGGCCCCCAGCAATTTTACATTGATACTATCCTCCCACTTTAGAAGGACTAAAAGTTCAGCGTGATTTTAATGAAAAACTTTGTCTCTTTATTTTTTGAGTAACGAAAGGCACTCTGGTTGCGAAGTGGTTACGAGTTGGGCTGCGAACCTCAAGGTCAGCAGTTCTAAACTACCAGCTGTTTTGTGTGAGAAAGATGAGGCATTCTGGTCCTGTGAAGATTTGTAGCCTTGGAAACCCTGTGCAGGGTCGCTGTGAGTTGGAACCAACTCCACGGCACATAACCACCACCATCACCAATGCTGAGTGTGACCAAGTGCACACACATGCACTTCACACAGACGAGGGGGCCTTCACAAAGTTTGCAGGAAATGGAATGAAAATATGATGAAACTTTCTCCAGGAACACTTTGAGACAACACAGAAACACACACACACGAAGTTGGGTACACACAAATCCATAGCATATGCACTCACTTCCTTCTTTGAGTCCCAGGTGAACTGTGATAGTCCTCAGGAGCTGATCAAAATGGAAAGAATCTAGTTATGTCTAGTACTTATAGTAACCTAGATGCTGAGAAGTACTCGTTCTGGGAAGTTAAATTGGCAGAGTGCAAGGGAACGGCTGTGTTGAGAGATGGTGGCAGGAAGGAGCGTGGTTCCGATCTGAACTTGAAAGGTGACCTGTGGAAGTAGAGGTGAATAATGACAAAACCAAAAACAAAGCATCTGCCCTAAAGCTTGACCTCTCTATATCAAATCCTTTCCAAAGGGCGCAGGGGTGGAGGAAGACGACC
This sequence comes from Chrysochloris asiatica, assembly GCF_000296735.1. Classification (NCBI taxonomy): domain Eukaryota; kingdom Metazoa; phylum Chordata; class Mammalia; order Afrosoricida; family Chrysochloridae; genus Chrysochloris; species Chrysochloris asiatica. The sequence goes on from NW_006408674.1 coordinate 4,013,305, forward strand.
AAGAAGATTCTGACCTCTAGACTCAATGTTCGTGACTTTGCTGCATTGTGAAGTGTCGTTGAGTCGATTCTAACCTATAGTACCCCTGTATAGGGTTTCCAAGGAGTGGCTGGTGAGCTTGAACCTCTGTACCTTGCGATTCAAGCAACTTTTGCAGTCCAGCGCGTTAACCCACAATGCCACACCAGGACTCCGTGCAATAAGGTACAATTGATAAGATAGAGTTTCCATGGTTTTAGGAAGAAGAAAGCAAACTCCGATGGCTGAGGCTCAAATAAGAGGTTGTTGTTGTTGTTGTTGTTGTTATGTGCCGTGGAGTCGGAACCGACTCATAGCGACCCTGTATAGGGTTTCTGGGGTGTAAATCTTTACGGGAGTAGAAAGCCTCATCTTTCTCCCGCGGAGCAGCTGGTAGTTTCGAACTGCTGACCTTGCGGTTCACAGCCCGAGTCGTAACCGAAGGTACAATCTAGAATATTTGTTCAGCATATGAAGGGGAGCAAAGAGAAGCAGGTAACAAGATAAGGATGTGAAGTTGGAACTCTTTATTAAAGACAGAAAAGAGGTGAGCATATCTACATACCTATGAAAGTTAGCAGTTGGAAACTACCAGCTGTTCCACGAGAGAAAGGTGAGGCTTTCTGCTCCCGTAAAGATTTACAGTCTTAGAAATCCTGTGCAGGGTCACTATGAGTCAGAACCGACTCCACAGCACATAACCACCCCCCTCTCCCACCACATACCTATGATAAAGATCCAGTACAAAGGGAGAGATTGAGGTTAAAGGTGAGAGAAGGAGAGAGCCTCACTGGCAGGGAGGCTCCGGAGTCATACTGCCCAGTTCAATCCTGCCTTCTCTGAGTCCTAGCTGTGTGATCTTGAGAAAGTTCCGTAACCTCTCTGAGTTTCAGTGACCTCTTCTTTAAAACAAGGATAGTTATGCGGATTGAATGGCAAAACATTTACAGCAGTGCCTGGTACATCACAAGTTCTAAAAAAAAAATTAGATCTGATTATATGGCGCTGTGGGTTAATGCGCCAGACTGCAAAGTCGTTTGAACCAGAAGGCCAGCAGTTCAAGCTCACCATTCACTCCTTGGAAACTCTACACAGGGTCGCTATGGGTTGGCACTGACTCGATGGCACTTAACTACAATAGCGTATTTTATTGCTGCATGCCTGGAAAGGGTCCGATCTGAACCAGAAGGGTGAGTACCTGTTTCATTACAAACAGCATGTACAACTGTGTACAGATGGCAAGTGGGTTTGGAGACTGATGTTGGGAAACTTGGGGCATTGCTGACTGAGGGCTTTTGTATTTCAATGAAGAAGGTAGCAATGCTACCTGTTTCTGGTGAGGGAGAAGATAATCTAAATGTTAAGAGAGTGAAGCTCTGAAATAGTCTTTACTGAGACTGTGTCATCTAGCTCATTATGGGACCAGAGTGTACACAAATGGCAAAGTCGGAGGCCCAGTTGTTGGCTGTGACTCTTTTGTGGTACCAATGTGCTTTGGAGTAGGAATGTTTTCTTCAGGGCTTGGTCACCTGTGGTAAGTATGAAACATGATAGAGAGGTGGATTCATCTATGGGCAAGATTTTGCTATCATTTGAGATGGAAGGATAGGAAGTATGGTGGTGTTGTTAAGTGCCATCGAGTTGGTTCCAACTCATAGTGACTCTGTACAGAGTTTCTGAGGCTTTAAACTTTGCAGAAGCAGAAAGCCCCATCTTTCTTTTACAGAGCGGCTAGTGGACTCAAACCTCTGACCTTGTGGTTCACAGTCCAGTCCTTATCCTGTAGAGCCACCACACTTCCAATAGTGGGCATAAGAATTTGGAATATTGGCAAGAGGGTGCTTGGTGAAACAGACCAATACTGAGTTAATTCAACAACAGGATACATAAGCACACGGCCATCTCAAGTAGCCCCCACCTCAAACTTTATCCATCCATCCATCATTTTTAATTAATTTATTCATTCCTATTTGCTGCTGGAGATGGTGAATAAACTGACAAAATAAAGCTCTAATACAGAAACCTGGGTGTTGGAAAACACAGTCTCCTTTTAAGAAAAAAATCTCTTCTGGGGAATATATAAAAAGATTAATATTTAATGAAACATTGGAAGGTCGGCTTTTCCTAATTCAATACTGGATGAGCACAAACGGCTGTATCCAAGGGCCAAGAGCTTCCCACAATTTGTTGTTCTGGCAGCAGGCTTTGCTCTGTGGCCTGGGCCTGACTCAGAAGTCTGAATGCAGCACCAGGCCCCTTTCGCCACCTGCCTCATGGAAACTGAATCCAGGGGAGGTGCCACTTGGTAAAGTTTATCTGGCCTAGGCAGGGCCAGGCTGAGAGGCACGCTGATGATCTGGTGTGGAAAGCCAGTCTTTACCCATCAGGCTGTGAAAGCTTGGTGGAATGGGCAAAGGAGCAGCAGATCCTAGCATGGGACCTTGGGCCCAGGGACGGGCACACGTGTGTACCACATGCCTGTTGTGCTCTGAGCCTTTTGGCAGACATATTACATGCTTCTTTGACACTCAGATCAGCCTGGCGGGTCACTGTTAGTGGAACACCCTAGGTCTTAGGCTCATCATCAGTAAACTGAGAACACCAGAGACTGGCGCGCTCCAGATTGAACTCCACACATTGTGGGGCTTCTTTGGAAATGCCACCAGAGTTACCAAGCATAGTTAAAGGGGACTTGGCAGGTAGAGCACTCTCCCTCTTTTCTTCCTTCTCTCCCCTTTGACCTGTACTATATACTGCAGTTCCCCATAAACGTTTCTTCACATCTAAAATCCTTTAAAAGCACGGGTCTCTATGATCTCTAAAAGTTCTCCTGCAATTCTGTGACTTCCAGCTCATCTGCTCATGTTCTTTGTGCCTCGGGTTTGCATTTCCCCCTCTCTGAGCCTTAGTTTCCCTGTCATCAAGTGAGGTCTGGGACAAGAAAAGCTCTGAATACCTGCCCACTCTTGGGCTTCCATGATCCTGGAGGTGGGGGATGTGTAAACAGGACCAGTGACATTAAAGGACAGTCTTCCCATCTGTCCTGCTCACAGGCACCTGGCACGTGTGGTGCAGTTCCTGGACTTCACTGGTCAGCAGCAAGTCACATTGCTTCTCCCTGCTTCCTCTTTCCTCCAGGGGCCCATGAAGTGGCAGCCAAGCCCAATGCCATCACCGCCCGCCAACCGAGGGAAAGGAAGAAGGGCAGCTTTACTGCTTCTCTGAGGATGGAGCCACACAACCGTTCTGGAAGGAGCAGAAAATCTGCAAAGTTCCGGTCCATCTCTCGGTCCCTGATCCTCTGTAATGCTAAGACCAGTGATGATGGTTCTAGCCCTGATGAGAAATGTCCGGATCCTTTTGAGATTTCCCTATGCCGGGGCAAAGAGGGGCTTTCCCACTCGTCTGTGCAGCTGGCAGACACATCGGAGGCTGGGCCGAGCAGCATCCCGGATCTAGCACTGGCTTCTGAAGCTGTTCATCTCCAAGCTGCTGGGAGCGATCGAGGCAAGACCTGCAGAAGGATATTCTTCATGAAGGTATGCTCAAGATTTGGGGTGAGGGGTGGGGGCTTTGAAAGAAGAGCCTGCAGACTCTAGGACCGTGAAATTAAAAGTTTTGGATTAATTTATGCCAAAATGACAAAGCTACAGAGTTCGAATTTTGACTAAAACATGGAATAAGTTGAGGCAGGGCCCACTGGGACTATAACAATTGGAGAGTAGTGAATTCAGCTCTGTTGACACGCTTGCTAGGAAGAGTCAACGAGACACCGTGTAAATCTGAGGTGAACTAAGCCTAGCTCCCTGCTGGAAAATGTCAGGTGCAGTAGGTGATAGACTGAGATGCTCCCATCTAGACACACATTGGTCAAATCACATTCTATAGAAACCTGCTGGACACAGGCTTACCAGGCCTGGACAGAGGAGGAGGCCTTATGGAAAGCAGGATAAAGAATGTAGCATGGGTGAGTTTGCTCCCCAAATGCTAGCATTTTCCAACACAGGTGATGGGAGCCGCTGGTGGTTTGCTGTTGTCACATGCCATTGAGTCGATTCCGACCAGCAGATCTAGAAATGAAGGGAGGAGAAGGAAAACAAAGCAGTGTTTGGGGACCTGCCAAAATTCTGAGTGTTCCCTTTTCTGTTAGACTGTATGTAATTGTATTTTTGTAACCATAATGGGATGGACCTTGCAGGGTACCACACATAATGACTGATGAACGAACGGGGTGACTCTTGGGTTGGTCCTCGTCAATTACCATGCCTGCAGCCTCTATCAGAAGTGGAATTCCTCAAGAGTTCTAGCATCCCTGAATCTTGGATTCAGTGAGGCACACTCAGTGATAGGTCAACTCCAAGAGGCTACTGCCATAGCCCACTGACAAAGACCACTAGGCACAAGCATAGGACTATTAGCAGAAAATATGGAAGGCATTCCAGTACCTTTGGGAGGTGTCAAAAGCCTTTGTACTTCTTGAGGAAATTCATTACATTACAATGATACAGCAGAAAATATTATATAACATTCTGTAGCATGTTAGGGGGTTGGGCCCCAGGGAAGGGATAGCCCCAGTGACCTTCAAACACAGCAACTCCCTTGAGGGCCCCACCCATCCCGGGCTGCTTGCTCAGCCATAATGTGACTTCTACTGATACACCCTGAACTTGCTCAATAGGGTAGAATGAAGAGTCAGCTGATTAATAGGTTTGGGCCAGCCTGGCCCAGCTCCCTGTTTGCAGATGATGATGTGAAAAGTATACAGTCCATTAGCTGAGAATCAAATTTACTAATGACGGTGTCAATTTGTCCAGTGTAGAACCCAGATACATGGGATTAAAAAATCATCTCAAGATTTCAATAGACTTCTAAGAATGGGCCGTTCAATGACTTCTGTTTAATTGTACTTGCGGACATCTATTATGTGCCAGGCCATATGCTGGTCACTGTGGGGGACCTGGCCTTGCCATCAAATAACTTGTTTAAAGTAAAGTATAAACAAGGAGCTGAAAGAGGTGCAAAGGCAGACGAGGCATGTCTCCAAGGGGTGAGAATCAATCCTCCATTCTTCTAGTAAACATTGATGGAGCACCCATCTGTGGCACACACTGTTCTAGGGACAGGGAAGTAGAGTCAGTCCTTTACACAGCTCTTATTCTGGTTGGGGGACATAGTCACTAACAACTGAAGTATAACACAGCATTATAGTGAAAGTCTGTGAAGGAATATTGAGACAGAGAAAGTGATGTGAAAGGTGATCATGAGGACTTCTTTAAAGAAGTAGTTTGAATTATTTTGTTGTTGTTGTTGTATCTGTGTGTTTCTGTACTGATTGAACGATACCATCTTCATGAGCTGGAAATGAAAACCTCTCCCAATCATCCCAGAAGGGAGAAGGTCACATTGGGTATATTTTCTAGAAGGGAGGAAGGAAGGTATCAGGGGGGAGGCAGGGGTCAGAGGACCGTGACTATAAAGCTGAGATTGCTCGTTGAATTAGGAAAGCCCTAAGGAGCTCTGGTAGCGTAGTGGTTACGAATCGGGCTGCGAACCTTAAGGTCAGCGGTTCGAAACTACCAGCTCCTCCGCGGGAGAAAGATGAGGCTTTCTACTCCCGTAAGGATTTACACCCTCGGAAACCCTGTACAGGGTCGCTATGGGTCGGAACCGACTCGACGGCACTTAACAACAACAACAATGTTCTGTGGGCATATGAAACTGGTATTCTTGGAACTTGGGGTGGATCTTGAGCCAGGAAGACAGTATAAAACTTTTTTTTTTTTTTTTTTTTTGAGAAAACATTTGAATTTGAGGAAAGATTCTATCAAAGGATCCTGAACAAAAGGGTTAAAAATATGAAACAGAATTTCAAAGCCTCAGAGAGTCTAGACTTACGGGGCAATTGAGGCTGGATGATCCCCTCTCCCCACCTCCCCAAACTATTGCCCTGTGAACATCTTTAAACATTAAACTCTCAACTGAAACTATCCCCTGAAGTCATCTTGAACACAAGCAATAGTTTACTTTAATTAGGAAATCATGCCTTACTTGAGCATTGTGTTCTTTTTAAGAATTATCTGCATGAGATCAAATTGACAACAGCAACTCAAAAATGTTAGATGGGAAGCTTAGGGGGCGGTGAGTTTGTGCTGATAGGGGTGAAATAATTGAGAAAGTTAGCACAACTTGAAGAGTGGGAATAATGTCATTGAATTGTACATGTAGAAATTGTTGAATTGGTGCATATCGTTGCTATGAGTCGGTACCGACTCGACGGCACCTAACAACAACATCTTCACACACACACTAGAAGGAAAGATTGAGCAAGGATCTAAATGAAGCTGAGTCATGAACCCTGTGGATAGCTGTAGGAAAAGCATCCAGGCAGAGGGAACAGCACATGCAGAAACACACACACAAAAGAGTTCCCTGGAGGCATCAAGGAGAAAAGAATGGGGTGGAGAAGAAACCAGAGATGGGTAGAAGGTGATAAAGAAGGGGCAGCCAGGGGTCAGAGCAAGGACTTGGAAATGTATTCTAAGAGGAATAGGGAACCTCTGGAGGTTTTTGAGCAGGGAAGTGACATGATCAGATTTGTGTTTTAAAAGAGCACTCCAGCTGCTGACTGGAGAACAGAGAAGGGTTATTGGAGGAGAGCAGGAACCCAGGTAGAAAGGAAGTCACTTAGTGCAGGAGGAGAGTGGGAGAGGCATTGAAAATGGTCAGGTTAGGGTTTTGTTTCCCAGACAAAACCAATAGGATTTGTTGACAGAAGGGTGCACAGTGAGACAACGCTAGAGGAGTCAAGTTTAAGTTCAACTTTGACCTGTGAAACTTGAGAGAAAAGAGGTGCTATGCTCTAAGAGAGGGTGGGGCAAAAGGAACAGAAAAAAAGGAGCAGGAAATGGTGAGGTGGTCCTGGGAGGATGCAGGATTGTGCTAAGCAGGATGGGTAAGAAAGAACTCTGGGTGGAGGGAAATATGTAAATAAAGAACTGCAGGTAGGTCAACATGGCTGCAGAAGTTAGTGTGTCTGGAGCTCCCGGCTTCTTCTTCTATTTAAAATTAATTAATTCATCGGTGTTTTGTTTTGTTTTAATAGCAGTTTTAGATCTACAGAAACATTAAGCAGGGAGTATAGAGCTTCCGTATGCCCCTGAGCTCGGCTTCCCCAATTATTAACATCTTGTGGTGCATTTCTTGCAATTGATATGCTAGATTATTACTTATGTCAGTTTATAGTTGACGTTAGGGTTCACTCTCCCCTCACACCCAATGACTCATCCATGGAAGCCCATTGCCTGGCCTTCCTTCCCTGGTGTTACTGGATGTGTGTGAATTGCCAACCTTTTGGTAGCAGTTGAACGTAAGCCATTTGTACCACCTGGGGACCTACGGCTTTCTCTTCGTGTTGTGTAGTTGTATGGGTTTTTGACAAATCTGAAAATTCATGCAAGAGCCTCAGGGTGGTGCAAATGGCTAAGCACTCAGCTACAACCCAAAAGTTGATGGTTTGAACCCAACCCTAACTGCCTCAGGAGAAAGATCTGGTGATCCACTTCTAAAAGATCGCCTGACACATATGGGGTCTCTATCTGTTGGATTCAGTTGTATGGTGATTCCATTTCTCTGACGTCTTGCATCTACTGTTATCACGAGAAGACTTTGACTGCCCTAAAAAAGTGCCCCGTACGGAGTTTCGTTTTTGGCACCTGCTCAGCTGCAAGAGGTCAGGACATCTGGGGAAAGCTAGCTGACAAAAAAGTGTAAAACCAGGATGGAAGTGAGCATAGCTCTGTTGTTGTTGTTGTTTAGTGTTGTTGAGCTGATTCCAACTCATAGCGACCCGACATACAACAGAAGGAAACACAGCCTGGCCCTGCATCGTCCTCATAATTGTTTCTAGGTTTGGGTACATTGTGGCAGCCATTGTGTTAATCTGTCTCATTGAGGGTCTTACTTTTCACTGACCCCCTACTTACCAAGCATGATGTCCTTCTCGGTCCCTCATAAAACTATGTTCAAAGTACATGAGACTAAGTCTGGCCATCCGTCTTCTAAGAAGCATTCTGACTGTACTTCGTCCAACACTGTACTTGTTCCTTTTTATAACAGTCCCTAATGTATTCAATGTTCTTCACCAACACTATAGGACTGTTGCTGTTGTTAAATGCCATTGAGTCAGTTCCAACTCATAGCAACCCAGTATAGAGTTTCTGAGGAGTGACTGGTAAGTTTGAACTGTGGACCTTGTGGTTTAAACTGACCTGCAGTACTTCACTTACCCTACAACACCACACCAGAAGTCCACCACAGGACTTGTTGTTAAGTGCCTTCGAGTTGGTTCTGACCCATTGCGACCCTGTGTAGGGTTTCTGAGGAGCAGCTGGTGAATGTGAACCACCAATGTTGTAGTTTAAAACAACTTTGCAGTCCAGCGCATTAACCCACAGCACCACACCAGGGCTGCAACACAGAACTAGGAGAGGTCAAAGAAAAATTTCACCTCTTTTACCTCTTTGTACTTCACAGGTGGGCTATATTTTGGCTTTAAAAATGTTTTCATACCTCCTATCTTACTGTCCCCTTTCCTCCAAACCTCTGGAAGGCAGGCAGACATGGCTATGGCATAATTTTTGGGGGATTGTATCATACAAGAGTTGGAGTGTGGGGCCATTAATCTAACTCTCTGGGCTTGAGTCTAACTTACCCATTTACTAGCTGTGTAACCATGGACAATCCACTCTACGTCTCTGTGCCTGAATTTTCTCACCCTGGAGAATGCGAATTCTGGTAGATACCACATACCCACTGCCTTGCGTCAATTCCAATTTGCAGCGACCTTATATAGTGTTTCCGAAAATCTGTTTCTCTTGCAAAGCAGCTGGTGGATTTGAACAGCCGACCTTGTGATTAGCCATCCAGTGCTTATCCTACAGTACCACCAGGACTCCTCAGATATTTCACAGGAGTATTATAAGTGCACATAGTAATGCCTTGATAAATATTATTGCTATTTCTATCCTAGGGTGGGATTAAGTGATTCATTTAATATACCATTTGAGTACTCTCAATATGTTAGGTGTGAAAGCAAGTTTCAGCTTTAGGCTAATGATGGAGACAGGGACACAAGAGATCATTCTTATTTCAACATGTGTCAAACTTTCCTAGAGTTGCCTTAACAAAACAGCACAGGTCTAAAGAACAGAAGTGAATTGTCTTACAGGTCTGAAGACTAGATGTCCAAATCAGGGTTTGACCAAGTGACTTCCTTCTGAGGGCTCTGAGTGAAGGACTCTTCCATGCCCCTCTCCTAGTTCCTGGTGGTTGTGTGCAATCCTTAGCATTTTTTTGCTTCTTATTGGCACATCCGTTTCTGTGGTCACATGGCCTCTGTTTTCCCTTGGTTGTATCTTTTATTTTATATACGATATCACTCAGAAGGGATTAGTATCCAATTTATTCTGGAATGACATCATTAACAGATGGCAGCTGTGAAACAAAGCCTTATTCCCCTAAACAAGGCTACATCCCCAGGCACAGGGGTAAGGACTTTAGTATATCTTTTTCAAGGATCAAAATATGGAGTCCTGGTGTGGCATTGTGGGTTAATGTGCTGGACTGCAAAGTCAGATTGAATTGCAAGTTTGGTGGTTCAAGCTCTCCAGTTGCTCCTAGGAAACCCTATACAGGGCCACTGTGCATCAGAACCAACTCAATGACACTCAACAACAACAATTTAATCCATAACAGCATGGCCACAGGTCTGTAAGGGGATTTATGGGAGCACTGAGGAGGGACGGCTCCTCAAAGCTGATTTGGGAGGGCTTCCTGGTGACTGTGGAGAGCAGGGTGGATAATGGACACTAAAGTCAAGAAATCAAGGTTGTAGGGAGTGGACAGAAACTCAGTGGTAGGAAAGAGAGTGACCTTTGTTGAGGGTGGGATCAGGTGAACAGTGTACCTTTGAGCAAAGTTCCAGGTAGCCTGGGATGGCAGAGAAGGGTAGCATTTAGTTCAGAGCATGGAACGCTTTTCTAGTCTCCTCTTTAAGGCACACTGGTGACCCTTAGCAATTTTTCAGTGAGTTCTAAGTAAGTGAAGGTTCAGGGGTCTGAGCAGGTACTTGGTCTGGGGTAAAAGGTGACAACTGGTCCCCATCCCCTTTCCAGAGGAGCTGTAAGGATGCAATAACCCATCGCCACCCCGGCTCTCTGCCTCCTCCCACCGGAGTGTGACTCAGGCAGCCCAGGTTTTTTCCTTAGCCTCCAGCGATGCCATGGTTACATGGATTTCAAAACAACATCTGGAATCAGAACTTGTGACATCAATCTCTCGTCTAGAAACACGTAATATGAACATTTAAGAAGAGGAAGTTAGATAAACACCCAGCTTAAAATAACAAAAAAACAAAAAGGCTTTATTGGATGCTGTGTGTTTGGTAAAAGGACGGACCAAGTAGCTGCCTGGTGAGATGCCAAACCTGGTCACAGATGTGCAGAATCTGAAGCAATGCTGGACCCTCAAGTGCTCAGGAGCTCCTTCTTCAGGGGATAGTGCAGACTGGACACTGCTCCAAGGCAGAGTCCCTAAACACAACAAACACACAGAGCTAAGGAATTTAAAAGGAGGGTATGCGTGGACTTGGAGTCCTGGTGTGGTGCTGCAGGATAGTGCACTAGACCTCAAGGTCAGTTTGAAATGCGATGTCAGCTGTTCAAACCCATCAGTTGCTCTTCAGAAACCCTAAACAGGGTCACTGTGAGTCAGAACTGACTTGACAACACTTACCAACAACACCAACATCACAGTCTCACTGGATAGTCCAGATCCACTGATTGACCATTAAAATGTTCTCAAATAGGAAGAACATTTGAAATAGTGACCTTTCAATAGAATGCTGAGGCCAACAGGAAGGAAGTGCAGTGATTGGAACTAAAGGTCACCCAAACCTGCCCTTCTCTCTCCTGTTTCCCCCTTACCTCCTTTCCTTTCCATTCCTTTTTCTCTGTTGCTCTAAGAGTTAGCAAAGCACCTGCTATGAGTTAGCCTCTGAGGATTATGAACTGACGTCCATACCATTTCTTCCCTCAGGGAACATGTGTGGTGCAAGAACAAATGTCCGGATAATGAATTCTGTCCCTTGCTTTGTTAGTTGAGTTTTCCCAAGAGTCACACAGAGAGGAAGAGTTGTTGATGCTGTTGTTGTATACCATCGAGTTGATTCTGAAACATAATGCTAACATGTAATAGAATAGAATCGCTCCATAGGGTGGTTATAATCTTTATGGAAGCAGATTACCTGCTTTTTCTTGCACAGAGCTACTGGGTGTGTTAAGATGAGTGCTTAAGCACTGCACCACTAATTTGGACTCATAGCGACCCCTTGTGTGTCAGTGTAGAACTGTATTCCATAGGGTTAAGGTTAGGGTTAGGGTTAGTGTTCAGTAACTGGTTTTTCAGAATGAAGTCACCTTTCTTCCAAGGTGCCTCTGGGTGGACTTGAACTTCCAACCTTTCAGTTATCAGCTGAGCACATTAACCACTTACACCAACCAGGGAGCCTGCTAAATTACTTTTTATTCGTTCACAGAACACAATGGTAATATAACTGATGCCCTAATTGGTAGGACTTCCCTAGAGGGCAATGGAGTCATCTAAATTACCAAGAAGTCCAAGCAATCTAAGAAACAAGCTCAGGTTAAGCTGAAATCTCTCCGGTCATGGCTCCATGAAGTGTACCTGGCCAACCAGCAAAGGAAAATATAGGAGGGACTCGGACAAGTGGAGGATGCTGGGAGAGGTGGAGGTGAAAACACAGAGGGAGATAGTGGGGTGTTTTTTCTTACGTGAAATTGAGTCCGTTCTGATAGGGTTTCCAAAGAGCAGTGGTGGGTTTGAACCTCTGACCTTGTGGTTAGAAGTTCAGTGCTTATTCTACACCTGTACTGCCATAATGGGATGTTGTTGTTAAGTTCTAACTCAAAGCAACCCTGTATAGGGTTTCTGAGGAGTGGCTGGTGAGCCTGAACTGCCCACCTTGCAGTTCAAACGGCTTTGCAGCCTGGCGCATTAACCCACAGCGCCACACCAGGATGTAGAGGGTGAAAAAAGGTGGACTTTGGAGTGGTGAGGGAGGAAGAGGTGAGAGTCAGATATACTCCCCACAAGTGAAATCTGGTCCCAACTTACAAGGGTACTTTTCAAAAAGTTGTTGTCCACCCTAAGGTATTTTCTATGTTTTTCCTAAATTTGTTGATTTTTTCCCTTTACATTTGTATCTTTGATTCATATGAATTTAACACTTACACATACTGTGAGGTAGAGGCTAACTTTTTTCCTATGAGTATATCCAATTGAAGCAACACCAATTTTTTTTTTTTAAACTTTTTATTGTGATTTGAATGAAAGTTTACAGAGCACATTAGCTTTCCATTCAATAATTCATACACATTTCATTCCATGATGTTGAGTACAGGTCCCACAATGTAAACAACTCTTCTCACTTCCTCTCTGCATTTCCTGTATCCATTCCTCCTTCCTTTCTCTCCCTTTATCCCTGCTGAACTGTGTCTGGGTAAATGCTGCCCTTTGGGTTTCAGATGGTTGAGGTTCATGGGAGTACGTAGTTCCCTGGTGGTGTTGTCCACCGTATAGGTCTATTTACCTCTAACTGATAGATGAGTCATGGGGTGAATTCAGTCCCAGGCCCAAAAGTCGACTAAGGGCCAATGTCTCCAGGGTCCACCAGTTTCTACCAGACCAGTAAGCCTGGTCTTTTCTGTTGTTTGTTTCTGATTTTGAGTCTTGTTCTGCACTTTCCTCTCAATCTCTAGTACCTTCTATTGTAATTCCTTTCAGACTGGTAGGTAGCAAGGCACCGTCTAGTTCTTCTGGTCTCAAGGTCATGAGACCCATCATGACTAGTTGCTTCCATGTCTTTGCTTTTTTTCACTCTTCTCTGCTCTCGATGGGGAGAGAACAGTAGTTGAACCTTAGACTGCCACTCACAAGATTTTAAGGCCCCAGTTGCAAGTCACCAAGGTAGGATGTAGAACATTGTCTTTGTGGACTCAATTATGCCAATTGAACTAGATATTGCCTGAGACGTCAGACCTAAACCCCCAGGCCCAACAACTCATTCCCTCAAGGTGTTTGGTTATGGCTAAGAAGTTTTAGTATAACTTTGTCTCCTGGTGGTAGTCCGTTTGCCTTCCCACACCTGTTCAGCTGACCTGTCTATCCATGAGCCCACTCACAGATGATTGTCACTACTGCTTTGCAGGGTTCTGTATGTAACAGGATTTACCTCTGCTTTCTTTAACTCTTTTCTTTTTTCTTGTAAATTGAGTGATAGTTTACATGGGAGAACATCAGTTTTATACTCATTGTTTCATTGCAATGATTACAATCTCCTCCATGCATCATCATTCAACAGTATTTGCTTCTATTTTCTCTGCTTTTGTTTTGCTTTTTTGGGCGGAGGGATATATACAAAAACACTCAGGAATATATAACGATTTAAACAACCAAAGGGAACATTCTGTAAGCCTGCCACCTGGCCACCAGCACTCAGTCTTTCTCTTTCCATGAATCTAGAGTCCTCAGCTGCTCTCTTTCTCTATGTCATCATCTCTGCCTCCATCTCTGGTGTTGCTGCCTCTCTGGATAGGGTCTTACATTCGGTTCATATTCGTCTCCCTTATTGGTCCTAGTGTCCTCTTTTCCTGGACTGTAAGATTAACGACTCCCCCCTTTTTGTTACAAAACTTCTACCTTTACAATTGTGACAGTTGCAATTAGTCATGATACCAGCTATTCACTATTGAGTCATAAGAATCTTATCCCCATCTCTTTTCACCAGACCCATCTAGACAAGATGAAAACTATTCAGTGGGGACTCTACCTTTCCCCACATAGTCTTAAACTAAATTCCCTCTTGAAAACATGTAAGCCAGTCACTTCGTTCCTTTATAGCTCCCCCATTTTAGGTAGACTATGTCTAAGTTGCCCATCCCTATCAACCCTGTATAAAAAGGGGATAACATTGATACTTGATGTGAAGACTCCTTCCCTCTCTGTTGGTATTTTGAGTAGAGGTCAAGTTCATCCAATTGTAGCAACGCTGCCTTTAACTCTTGTGCTCCTCCCAGTGTCTCCTTTGTCTTGGTCTTTTTGTGCTGACTTCCCCATTATTGTATATTTGCCTTTCCTGTCACCCAACTTAACACATGTCTGCCCTCTAGCTAGGGACTTATCCTCCCTCCCTGCAGGTTATGATTGACCTTGCCTTCCTTCTGACCCCTAGTGACCATCAAAGAATGTTTCTTTTAGTGTGAAAAGTTTTTCTTGACTTTTTATAATAGTGGTCTCACTCAATATTTGTCCTTTTTATGCTTGACTGAGCCCTGGTATCATAGTGGATTATGAGTTGGACTGCTAACTGCAAGTTCAGCAGTTTGAATCTGCCAGTTGCTCTGAGGGAAAAGATGAGGTTTTTCTACTCCTGTAAAGATTTACACCCTCAGAAACCTTATAGAGGGTTTCTATGAGTTGGAACCAGCTCAACGGCACAAAACCGCCCGCCCATGATTGACTGATTTCACTCAGCATAACGTCCTCCAGGTTCATCCATGTTATGAGGTGTTTTGCAGATTCACGGTTATTCTTTGATATTGCATAATATTTCATTGTGTATATATACCATAGTTTGTTTATCCATTCATCCATTCATAGGTACTTTAGTTTGTCTCCTTCTTTTTGCTACTGTGAATAGTGCTGTGCTGCATATTGGCTGCGTGCCGTGGAGTCGATTCTGACTCATGGCGACCCTGTACAGGGTTTCCGAAGTTGTAAATCTTTATGGGAGCAGAAAGCCTCATTTTTCTCCCATGGAACAGTTGGTAGTTTCGAACTGCTGACCTTGTGGTTCGCAGCCCGATTCGTAACCACTGTGCTAATTACTACCCTTATATCCACTAGTGTCATGGATCTTATTTCTGTAGGAGATATGCCTAATATTAATAGTGGGATTACTGGATTATATATTTCTATCTCTAACTTTTAAAGGAAGCACCACACTGTTTTCCACACTGCACCATTTTACAGTCCCACCACCAATGAATGAGGGGTCCAGTCCCTCCACAACCTCGCCAGCATTTTTTTGTTTGGTTTATTTTTGTTGTTTCTTTTTTAACTTTGCTGTTAATGCTGGGGTGAGATGATATCTCATTGTTGTTTTGATTTGCACTTTGGACATATTATCAGGAGGGACCAGTCGCTGGAGAAGGATATCATGTTTGGTAAGGTGGAGGGTCAGAGAAAAAGAGGAAGACCCCCAACGAGATGGATTGGCCAGGTGGCAACATTGATGGACTCAGGTGTGGCAGCGGTAGTGAGGTTGGCCCAGGATCGGACAGTGTTTCGTTCTGCTGTACATAAGGTCACTATGGGTCAGTACTGACTTGATGGTACCTGACAACAACAACAACAAAAGCTCATGATCATGAACATTTCTTCATGTTTGGTTACCTGAATCTCTTCTTGATGAGATAGCGGCTCATATCCTCTGATCATTATTTAATTGGATTATTTGCATCTTTATTGTTATGATATTGATGTTTTTTTCCAACATCAATATTTGGAAAACCTGTCCACTGCATAAAAGTAAAATTATCATTTTTCCATGAGTCAAATGACCATAAGTGTGGTTCTATTTTTCTCTTTTCAATCTGGTCTATCAAATTTTTGGCTTATCAGCATATACAGTCATGACATTTTTGAAATAATGATAGTTGTATTTCTTCGTTTTCAATGACGTACTTTTTTTCTTTCCCCTCTCCTTATACGGACTCCACAGTCTTAATGATCACAGCTTTATAATGAGTTTTTGATATCTGAACATTAAAATCCTTCTCCAACATTGTTCTTCAAATTACACTTGGCTTTTTGGAAGAAGTACAGCCAGAATGCTCCTTGGAAGCCACGATGACCAGAATTTGTATCTCATATTTCAGATATATTGTCAGAAGGGCCCTGTCCCTGGTTAAGGACATCATGTTTGGTAAAATGGAAGGCTAGAGAAAAATAGGAAGACCTCCCAATGAGGTGGACTGGCACAGTGGCAGCAGAGATCGACTCAAATGTAGCAATGATTGTGCGGTTGGTGCAGGACCAGGCAGGGTTTCATAGGGTTGCTATGAGTCGGTACCGACTTGATGGCACCTAACAACAAACAACACAATGTCTTTAGAATTTTTATTGGAATTGCATTGGAGCTATAAATCAATTTGAAAAGAACTGACTTCTTTACAATATAGAATCTTCCAATCCATTGGCAAGCCATATTCTTCCAAAGTTTGCCTGGACTTTTTGGTTTGTTTGTCAGCATATACAATCATGCCATTTTTGAATAATGATAGCTGTATTTCTTCCCTTTCCATGACGTGCTTTAAAAAAATCTCTCTATGTCACTGGCCTATCTTATAATGTTAAAGAAAAGTGGTGATATCAGGCATCCTTGCCTTGTTTCAAATGTCAAGGTGAAAGTTTCTTAACGTTTCCAACAAGTATGATGTTTTATGTTGTTTTTTTCAAAATTCCGTAGATACTTTTTATAGGATTTACATGTAAGTTATTTAAAATGTTTCTATTAAATTTTGTACTGAAACTTTTAATGAGATCATTGTAGATTTACATGTAAACCACCTACTGTTTCCTTGGAGTGATGGTGGTGCTGTGGATTAAACATTGGTCTCTAGTTCAAGCCCACCAGCCACTGTAAGGGAGAAAGATGAGGTGTCTGCTCCTATAAAGATTTGCATTCTCAAAGATCCTGTGGTGTTAGAAGTTCATTATGAGTTGGAATTGACTTGGCAGCAGTGGATTTAATTTGGCTTTGGTTTCTACTGATTGCAATTTACAAAGAGATGTGTTCCTTCCCTACCTTTCATGAGTTTGTGAATTTTATCAAATGATTGTTTTTCTGCATTTATTGAAATGCTCATGTAGACTTTTCTTGTTAAGGTGATGAATTACATGGACTGATACTTTTAAATGTTAAAATAACCATACATTCCTGGAATAAACCCAACTTAGTTATAATATATCATCCTTTCAATATCACTCTGATGTTGATATGCAAGTATTTTGATGGTGATAATTGCATTTGTGTTTTTGAGAGAGATTGACCTAAAAATTTCCTGTCTTGTAATGTTCTGATCTGGCTTTCATATTATGAATACGTAGAACTCATCAATGAGTTAGGAAATATTTTCTCTTTTTAGTTGATATGCCTATAAGTAAGAGAAATTAATGCCACTGTTATGCAAATTTATACACA
The DNA here is from genome assembly GCF_000296735.1 of Chrysochloris asiatica. NCBI lineage: Eukaryota > Metazoa > Chordata > Mammalia > Afrosoricida > Chrysochloridae > Chrysochloris > Chrysochloris asiatica. Next base: position 4,030,664 of record NW_006408674.1, read on the forward strand.
ACAACGAGAGCTAGTATAGTAAAGAATTCTACCAACTTCTTCTGTCTGAAACTGATCAACATGCAATTAAGACGCATTAATAATTACTGGTGATCGGAATGCAAAAATTGGAAAGAAAGAGCAAGAATCCATAACTAGAAAATATAGCCTTGGTTGTAGAAAAGATGCTGACGATCACATGATAGAATTTTGTGAGACTAACAATTTACTCATTGCAAATATATTTTAAGACAACATTAAAAATGACTATACACCAGATGGAAAACACAGGAATCAGACTGACTACATCTGTGGGAAGAGATGGTGGAAAGGGTTAAAACTGTTTGCTCATAAGGCTGAAGCTGAAGAAAATTAAAACAAGTCTTTGAGAGCCACATTATGACTTTGATTATATCCCACCTGAATTTAGAGACCATCTCAAGAACAGATTTGATGCGTTAGTTACTATTGACTGAAAATCAGAAGTTGTGGGATGACATCAAGAACATGACACAGAAGAAAGCAAAGGTTATTAAAAAGACAATAAAGAAACAAACAAAACAAAGTGAATGTCAAAAGAGACTCAAACTTGCTCTTTGGCATAGAGAAGCTAAAGTATATGGAAGAAATGAGGAAAATTTCAAAGGGCAGCTTGAAAAGTCAAAGTAGCGTGTTATAATGAAATGTTCAAAGACCTGGAGTTAGAAAACCAAAAGGGAAGAATGTGTTCCATTCTTTCTCAAGTTAAGGAACTGAAGGAAAATTCAAGCCTCGACTTGCAATATGGACATGTTCTATGGGCAAAATGGAGTCCTGGTGTGGCGCTAAGGGTTAACGTGCTAGACTGCAAGGTCAGTTTGAACTGAAGGTGGGTGGTTCAAGCTCATCAGCCACTCCTCAAAAGCTCTATACAGGGTTGCTATGAGTTGGAACCAACTGGAAGACACTTGACAACAGCAACATGAGCAAAATATTGAATGACGTAGAAAGCATCCAAGAAGATGGAAGGGGTATACAGTCACTGTACCAACAAGAAATGGTCTATGTTCAACCATTTCAAGAAGTAGCATATAACCAAGAACCAGTGATAGTAAAGGACAAAGTTCCAGCTGCACTGAAGGCATTGGTAAAAAACAAAGCTCCAGGAATTGACAGAATGCAAATTGAAATCATTCAAAGATACAACATGTGTTCTTAATGTATTGTTGTTGTTGTAAAGTGCCATCGAGTCGGTTCCGGCCCATACAGACCCTGGATAGGGTTTCCGAGGAGCAGCTAGTGAGCTTGAACCACTAACATTGCAGTTCAAACGACTTTGCAGTCTGGAGCATTAACCCACAGCGCCACACCAGGACTCCTCTTAATATATTAGTGTCTCATCTAAAGTCATACTTTTACCACTTCCCAGACAATGCTAATTTTATAACACCTAATAGGAGCTCTGGTAGCACAGTGGT
>NW_006408674.1:4033332-4051083 GCF_000296735.1 Chrysochloris asiatica
AGGGTGTACATCCTTACGGGAGTAGAAAGCCTCATCTTTCTCCCGCAGAGCAGCTGGTAGTTTCGAACCGCTGACCTTAAGGTTTGCAGCCCGATTCGTAACCACTACGCTACCAGAGCTCCTTAATAATTTGGTTAGTCAAGCACAAATAAGTTCTTGGACTTTTAGGAATTCTACACGGGAATCTCACAGGGAAAACCATTCCCTGGCCACGATGCCATTTTTTATCCCCTCAGCACTGTCTATTCCTCTAAGGGGCCTTACATGCAAGCTTGTGGACACCTACACAGTCTGGCACCACCGCCCTCCACCCCTGAGTAGGGCAGTGTGCACCAACGGTGTGATTCACTCATGACAGAGTGTACTCAGGGAAGAGATAAACTCCCTGCATGCAATCTGATGCCTTCTGCCTGCATTTACTTTTCTGTGCCTCACAAGCTAAATACTAGCAGATCAGCAAATGGGCCTGAAGGCCTATGTTCCCCCACTCTGGAGCTGACAGTCCTTTTTATGACACTGGGGGACACAGAGCGGAATTAGACCCACAGCTGGCACACAGGAATGCCTCTATAATATTTGTTGAAAGTAAGTTGCGTAAATGGGATCAATGAGGCCACCCTCAAGGCACCTAGTCTCTTGACAAAGCCTAAGCTTGCATTGGCTTGTTGAGTCACCAGATGAGTTTATCATAACTTTGGATTTGCCCAGGGGCTGGGGTCTGGAGTCACAGTGTTATTGCAACGAGCCCAGAGCTTTGAGAGGTTCTTTCCCTGGGTCTGCCCTCCTAAAAGGATGCAGAATGCTTTGATCCACATGGGAAGTATATTCGTAGGGTGGAAAATCCTGCTTTTCTTTAAAAATTCAAAATATTGGTTAGGCTAAGTCACCAGGCATGGCGTGTGACTCAGGATGTGATGAGGTCAGCTCAACTGTCTGGATCTCGGGCATGTGCTGTGGGTGGAAAGAGACTGGCCAAGGCCTTCCTTGAGCATACACGTTCTTTCGTTTTGCCGCCTGTGAGCAGCTCACCCTGTGGCTTTGAGGCTGGGCTTCCTTGGCGAGTGGGAAACCCAATCCTTTGGCCTCTTGCCTTGTTCTGCCACAGAAGAACAGCTGTGGAAGCTGAGAGTCACTGTGAGGCAAGCTGGGGTCTCCAGGACTCCCACGGAGCTAGCCACATCCCCTGAGTGTTAGGGGTGGGCAGGAAAGGGAGGTGAGGATGGGCCACATGCAGGAAGCTGGGAGGGCTGCCCACAGGTACGATTCATGTTCATTTGCTGAAGGTTTCCCGAATGCCAAGTGACCGGTTGCTATTTGCATTGCCAGGAGACACTAGGAATGATTTTTTCTGGAAGCTGCTTTTTAAGTTCCTCTTTTGCATGTCCTAGGTTCTGGCACTGCACAATTGGGTTAGGGACGATGGGTTTGTTGTGAAGAAAATGGAGAATGAAAGCACTGGTGCCTTAACTACCTTTTCATGAACTTTTCAATATGGTCCTTCAGGAATCTTGTAAGACACACCTGGCGATCTGTTCCCAAAAGGTCACAACCTTGAAGACTCTTGTTGTTGTTGTTAAGTGCCGTCGAGTCGTTTCCAGCTCATAGTGACCCTGTAGAGGGTTTACATGGAGTGGCTGGTGAGTTTGAGCCACCCACCTGGTGGTTCAAATGACTTTGCAGTCCCTGTTTATCCCATCGCGCCACACCAGGACTTATAAACCCCAAACCCCGCTACCATTAAGTTGATTCTGACTCATAGCAAGTCTACAGGACAGGGTAGAACTGCTCCTTAGGGGTTTTGAGTCTGTAAATTGTTACAGAGTGGAGAGGCTGGTAGGTTTGAACCTTAAACCTTGCAGTGTGCAGCCTAATGCTTCACCTACAGCACTACCAAGGATCCAATGAAAACCCTATGGATCAGTTTTATTTCATTAGCCATGAGTCGGAGTTCACTCAATGGGCAACTAACAATAACAGCAGATACATTACAGGACGACTAGGCCGTTTATCCCCTCTCCTTTGTGAACACCGACTGGTTGATGTTGTTGTCAAATGCTTTCAAGTCAGTTCTGATACCTAGTGAGCCAACATAGGACTTCTGAGGAGTGACTGGTGGGTTTGAACTACTGGCCTTTTGGTTAACGGTCCAGTGCTTTGCCTGGATTCCTTTCCTCCCTGTCATCTTCATTATTCCTCTAGACTCAGCTTCAGTGACTATCTACCATGAAGCTTGTCCCTAAGCCCTTCTAGCCCTCCATTCTACCATCCTTAGCTGAAGCAAACTTGGCCCGCCAGATTCCTAGGGTACACTGAGCCTCCTTATTCAGTATTGTAATTTATCACCCAAACCCAAATTGTGTATATTCCCACTGAAGAATGAATGTAGGGTACTAGCTATTCTTGTTGTTAAGTGCCATCGAGACAGTTCTTACTCACAGGGACCCTGTCTTGAGTTTCCAAGGAACAGCTGGTGGGTTCGAACAACTGATCTTGCAGTTGTGTTGTTGTTGTTAAGTGCTTGTTGTTAAGTGTTGTTAAGTCGAGTTGTTTCCGACCCATAGCGACCCTGTATAGGGTTTCCAAGAAGTGGTTGGTGAGCTGGAACCACAGACCTTGTGGTTCAAACGACTTTGCAGTCCAGCACATTAGCCCACAGCGCTATACCAGGCAGTTTGGTATTTATCCTGCAAAGCTTAAGTCATCGGTTGGAAAAATTTGTTGTATCAATTTATGCTTGTACCACCAATTTAGGAGAAGGCTTGGAAGAAGCTTCATGATGTTCAATCACAGGGATGTATGAAAATGTAGTTTTTAAGGATTAAATATGAGAGAGCAGGATTTTTCAGAAAAGGGTTAGAGAAATGGAAAGCCCGCCTTCTGAAGTATATATAGTCCTTTGTTGTTAAATTGTTAAGTGTCAGTGAGTCAATTCTGACTCATAGCAATGCTGTATAGGGTTTCTGAGAAGCGGCTGGTGGGTTTGAACTGCTGACCTTGTGGTTCAAATCAACCTTGAGGTCCAGTGCTTTATCCTACAGTGTCACAACGAGACTCTGTATATAGGCGTAGATGGAAGATATGTCGAGAAACAATAGCTCCACAGCTCTGCATTTTTGTTTAGTAAAGATTTCTATGACTTTGGAGCAATACTTTTGACTCACCCTTGTGTATCTGATGTTCTGACAATCTCTTTCCTTTAGCAGGATCATTTAATCTTTTAAAACTATGCACACACACTATACTTGTGAGTAAAATTATCTAATTTTTAATATTATACAATTTTCCTAGCTTTCCCCTCTTTGTAATTCTTTTTATTGATTATACTTTCTTATTCCTACCCCTTCTCTATTCATTCTGAGTTTATAACTCTATGCTGTTGTTGTATAGGTAGTCCAGAAAAACTTTACATGAGCATTTGAGTTTTCTAAGTGTAAAATGTGCCAATAAAATGTTTACCCCTTTCTTGTTGTTGTTGTTGTTAGGTGCCATCAAGTTGGTACTGACCCACAGCGACCTTATGCACAGCAGAATGAAACACTGCTCGATCCTGGGCCAACCTCACTACTGTTGCCACGTTTGAGTCCATCGATGCTGCCACTTGGCCAATCCATCTTGTTGGGGGTCTTCTTCTTTTTCTCTGATCCTCCACCTTGCCAAACATGATAACCTTCTCCTGATAATATGTCCAAAGTATGAGAGATGAAGTTTGGCCATCTTGGCCTCCAAGGAGCACTCTGGTTGTACTTCTTCCAAAACAGATCTATTGGTTCTTTTGGCAGCCCATGGCACTTTCAATATTCTCCTCCAACACCATAACTCAAAAGCATCAATTCTTCTACGTTCTTCCTTATTCACTGTCCAGCTTTTGCATGCATATGAGGTTATTGAAAACACCATGGCTTGGGTCAGGTGCACCTTAGTCTTCAAGCTGACATCTTTGCTCTTCAACACTTTAAAAAGGTCTTGTGCAGCAGATTTGCCTAATGCAATATACATCATTTGGTTTCTTGACTGATGCTTCCATGAGTATTGATAGTTGATCTAAGAAGAATGAAGTCCTTGACAACTGCAATCTTTTCTCCGTTGATAAGAATATTGTTTACTGGTCCAGTGGTGACGATTTTTGTTTTCTCGACATTGAGATGTAATCCATACCAAAGACTGTGCTCTTTGATACGCATCAGTAAATGTTTTAAGTCCTCTTCACTTTCAGAAGCAAAGTTGTATCATCTGCATATCGCAGGTTGTTAATGAGTTTTTCTTCATATAAGCCAGCTGTATCACTCAAGAACGACTTTCTTGAGTGATACAACAATCACTGACTATTTTCATTTAAAGAGTACACCTTATTCGCTTCTGGCCTATTATTTAAATTGCAGGTAATTTAACTTTATTTTTAATTTTTAAAACACAAGCATTTTTTTTGCTATTCTTGTTGGGGTTTATCTAATCATTTACAATTTCCTTTCGTCAGCATTCATTGTATCACAGGCTGTCAATCTGGGATCACATCTCTTACTCCTGAAAAACTTTATTTAGAATTTACTTTGTGAGGGTGGGTGTGTTGGTGACAAATTTCCTCATTTTTTTCCCCCTTTAATTTTCTGTCTGATGGGCTTTTAGTTTATTCTTCCTTATAAGGTATTTTAGCTGGTACACAATTCTGTGTTGATAGTTATTTTATCTCTCAACATTGAAGCAATTCACTCCTGTGTATCTTATACAATTGCCATTGTGAAGTGAGTTTTAGATTTAATTTTTGCCGGTTTGATAATACTTTGTCTTTTTTCTCTCGCTACTTGTAAAATCTTCTATATGTTCTGGCTGGAGTCCTGGTGTGGCACTGTGGGTTAATGCGCCGGACTGCAAAATTGATTTGAACCAAAAGATCGATGGTTCAAGTTCACCAGATGCTCCTCAGAAACCCTTTAAAGGGTTACTATGGGTCGGAACCAACTCAACAGCACTTAATAACAACAACAATATGTTCTGGAGTTCTAGAGTCTCATTAGGACCTATCTAGGTATGGATGTTTTTGTTGATTTTAATCTTATTTGGGATTTGTTGGATTTCATCTGCTTTAGATGTGAATATGTAGATTGAAGTCTTCCATCAGAACAGAAAAACTCGGAGGTTATCATGCAAAATATGTTTCTTCCTCACTATTTCTATAACCTCGTGTGGAACTCTGATGCTATGTTAGACTCCTATGTCTCTTAACTTTTCTTTCATAGTTTTCATCTCTGTGCTGTCATGTCAGTCTGTTTTCTAGATCTGTAAGCCAATTCTCTTGCTCTTCAATGTCTACTGTATTTTTTATTTTAAATAAGTTTACTGTTAAAGTAAGTTTCTTAGTTCTTTCTCAAGTCTGATCAGATATTTTCATGGTCTCTTTCTCCTTAATGTTTTTCATTTCTTCCTTTAAAACATTAAAAATAATCATTTTATAGTCTGTTTCTGGTCATTCCACTGTTGGAAGTCTTTTCAGGTCGAATTTCAGAGTATGTTGCTTTTATTTATTTATTTATTTCCCTGCTTATTTCTCATAGTACTTTGACTAAGGGCATCTTATATTTTCCCCTGATTGTTCATGTATCTTGTAACTGGATCAGTTTTGATCTCTGTGACCAAAGTCAGCCCTGGTTCCTCTAGAAAAGGCATGAATTTGTTTCTATCAAGTCATTAGGATACCATCAGTCTGGTACCATTTTAAACTAAGTTTTTAGCTAGAGGTTTTCAACTTATCAATGTGGTATGAATTAGGGTTCTGAATGACCAGCTGGTAGCTATTAATCCTCTTGGGAGATTTCTTCCCTTTCCAATCAGAACATTTCCAGACAGACAATTCTCTTGCAATTCCTGAGGACTGGAGTGGATTTACTTCCAGTTCATATGTCAAATGAAGATATAATCCTCTTACCTCATTCCTCTCACCCCTTTCCTACAAGAAGTTGTCTAGTTCAGCTCATCTTAGGAAGAAACTGGAAGCTTCCTTCAGTCGCCAGCATTCAAAAAGGCTCTGGCACAAAGCTTAAGTTCCCTTACTTCACTTAGTGATCTCACAAAAGCAGCCAACCTCTGGGCTCTGCTTACATCTTTCTAAAGCTGTATTATCACTTTTATTTACTCTTTGACTTCAGAATATTTCTTACTCATTTGCTACTTCGTTAATACATTTAAGTCCCTTCCAACACTTTAAGTGCTTTTTTAACAGAAGGATCAAAGTAGCCAAACTAACCTACTAACAGAGAGGGGGAGAAGGATACCTAGGGTTCTGGTGCCCATATTTTCCCTCTAGATCAAAAGACATGTAGCCATAACGTCCCACATGGCTGTGTGGTCATCCCAGACCACTATGGAAGGGTCTTTTCGTCTATCCTCATGACTGTCAGATCAAAGTAAGTAGCTGCATGATCAGCTTGACCACAAGAAACACGAGTATTGGGAGAACAGTTGAATTTCATTTGTGGTTCCCTTAGACTAGAGCAGCTACTCTCATCAAAGAGAAAATGGGAAAACTCCTGCTGAAGATTAACATAGTCAGTAAACTCCAGAAGCATTAAGCTCTGTCAGCAAAGCCTAGGGTCTACATGTCAACTGTTCGAATTGAACAATGGCATCTTCTAACTCTTGGACAGGAGTCTAGGCTCCAGAATCATCTGGCCTCATAGACACAACATCCCAGAATTCTGCATTTAGTTTCAGGAAACTCCTGGTTTTGTGAACAATCCTGGGATCATGGAATTTTCCATCTCTTGGCATTCGCTGTTCAGCTTTGACAGCTACATGGCTGATCCTCACTTTAGGAAAACATTTTAAAAGAATTTATTGGACAGTTGATACCATTCTCCACTCAATCAGCAGTGGGACTGGTAAATGTAGAAACTGCCACTCAGGTAATGTTGGAGTGTACCACCCACAGAACTACTGCCCGGGTCTAAGGCCACTGATGGGAACAAGGGGAAATTTGTTTGGAAATGGCTCTGCCAGCCGCTGACCTCAATGACAAATCCTCAGCTTAGAGCTCAGCCCCACCTTGGGAGGCAGAACAGAGGAGCTCTGTTCTGTATCCTGGGGAGGAAGGGTGCTGTGCAAAGGTTAGTGGGCTTCCTACAGAGCCTCCTTTGATGCAAAACCAGTCCACCCAGGACACACTTGCTTGAGAGTGACCAGGCTACCCTGTGAGCCCAGGGGAGCAATTTTGTTCTTATGTGTGCTCTCTGACATGTGATCATTTCAGGGAGGCAACAGTGCTGTTTACATATAATCATCAATTGTGTTTAAAAATATAGAGCTGAATGTTCTAGAGGTTTAGAGCATCCTCTTAGCCTACAAGAGAGGAAGCTGAGCCTAAACAACTAACTAAAGTGACAAGTGTAGAGCCGGGAAAGGTTTAAGGCTGTTGGTCTCAGAACTCTCTGTTCGCTCCATCCCACTCCTCATGTCTGGTGAAGGAATCATACAGCTTGTTGTTGGTGTTGTTGTTAAGTGCCCTCCTATTGGTTCCAACACACAGCAAGCCTGTATAGGGTTTCCAAGGAGTGGCTGGTAAACTTGAACCACCGACTCTGCAGTCTAGCACATTGACCCGCAGCTAATTGGAAAGAATGAAATATGTCTTGAAGTGGTCCCAGAGTATGGATGAATACAGTGTCGAGAAAATAGAAGGTACGTAGTACTTGTGCATTGCCTTAATTTTAGGAGCTTTTAGGAATCACATGTCTGATAGAAAATGCCTATTTACATGTTCAATTCATGCATCTGGGTCTTTCCTGTAGTAGCTATCCAGTGAGTCAATTCACAGAACAGCCAGATCAAAGTGAAGAACACCAATGCCAAGCAATTATCCAAGGTTTGGCAGTTGCATGGGTAGATGCAACTTATTGGAACTTCCAACTAATTTGGTGGTGGTGGTTATGTGCCATGGAGTCACTTCTGACTCACAGCGACCCTGTACAGGGTTTCCAAGGCTATAAATCTTTATGGGAGCAGAAAGCCTCATCTTTCTACCGTGGAACAGCTGGTAGTTTCGAACTGCTGACCTTGCGGTTCACAGCCTGATCCGTAACCACTACACTACCAGAGCTCAGGTCTCTGGGTGGTGCAAATAAATGGTCTCCAATACTAGCCAAAAATATTCTGAACACTTGTCTGATGATCTGCTTCTGAAGGGTCTTTGCTTTGAAAACCCTGTGAATCAGTTATACTTCGTACACATGAGTTCGCTATAAGTCAGAATTGACTTGATAGTTGTTGGTGGCGTTAGGTGCCATTGACTTGGTACCGACTCAGAGCGACCCTATGCACAACAGAATGAAACACTGCCTGGTCTCGGGCCAAGCTCACAATCATTGCTACGTTTGAACCCATTGATGCTGCCACTTGTGAATCCATCTCTTTGGGGATCTTCCTCTTTTTCTCCATCCCTCCACTTTACCAAGCATGATATCCTTCTCCAGTGACTAGTCCCTCCTGACACTATATCCAAAGTATGAAAGATAAACTCTGGCCATCTTGACTTCCAAGGATCACTCTGACTGTATTTCTTCCAACACAGATCTGTTTGTTCTTTTGGCAGCCCATGGTACTTTTCATAGTCTCCTCCAGCACCATAACTCACATGAATCAATTTTACGATCTTCCTTATTCACTATTCAACTTTCACATGCATATGAGGTTATTGAAAATACCAGGGCTTGTGTCAGGTGCACCCTAGTCCTCAAGCTGACATCTTTGCTCTTCAACACTTTAAAGAGGTCTTGTGCAGCAGATTTACCCAATGTAATACACCATTTGATTTTCTGACTGCTGCTTCCATGAGTGTTGATGGTTGATCCAAGAAGAATGAAGTCACTGACAACTTCAATCTTTTCTCCATTTATATGGATGTTATTTATTGGTCCAGTGGTGAGGATTTTTGTTTTCTTTACATTAGCTACTAGTTGATAGTTGTTGTTGTTATTAGGTGCCATTGAGTTGGAACTGACTCATAGTGATCCCATGCACAACAGAACGAAACAATGTCCGATCCTGGGCCAACCTCACTACCGCTGCCACACTTGATGCCATCAATGATGCCACCTGACTAATCCATCTTGTTGGGAGTCTTCCTCTTTTTCTCTGACTCTCCATCTTACCCAGCATGACATCCTTCTCCAGCGACTGTTCCCTCCTGACAATATGTCCAAAGTATGAGAGACGAAGCTTAGCCATCTTGGCCTCCAAGGAGCACTCTGGCTGCACTTCTTCCAAAACAGATCTATTGGTTCTTTTGGCAGCCCATGGCCCTCCAACACCACAACTCAAAGGCATCAATTCTTCTAAGTTTGATAGTTGTTGTTGTTGTTATGTGCCGTGGAGTCGGTCCCAACTCATAGCAACCCTGTATAGGGTTTCTGAGGCTGTAAATCTTTACAGGAGCAGAGAGCCTCATCTTTCTCCCGTGGAACAGCTAGTAGTGTCGAACTGCTGATCTTGCAGTTCACAGCCCAATTCGTAACCACTACACTAAACACCAATTCATGCCAGAGGGTAGGGACAAAATAACCTTCTACTTCCCCAACTAGCTCCATGTCTGAGACAGCTTTGGTTGTAGAGTGTCAAGTGGTGAATGAGAAGGACTCACCTGCACAGCCTTGCACATGCAGAAAAGGCTCCTCTGACCTTTTGTGGACAAGGACGTCACTGGAAATGATGGCAAACAGGGGCTGCACTCTGGAATTGTAGAGAAATGATGGCGCCAAGTGGCTGATCTCCTTGGTTCAGTTTCCTGATTGTCTGTTGCACAGTTTGCCCCTGGCCTTATTTTGGCTGTTGAGATGAAGTGTTTCCACCCTCTTTTTCCACAGATTTAGTCGATTTGATTTCTGTGTGTTCCATCTGGTGAGGTTCTTGTGCATAGTTATTTTTTATGTGTTTCTTTTAAAAAAAGGTATTTTCAATAAAGAAGTCATTGGTCTCTCAAAATTCTATCATGTGATCTATAACATCATTACTATCATCAATGCCATATTATCCAATTACTGATTCTTCCTCTTTGTTTCCAACCATTGAATTCCAATCGCCAATAATTATCAATACATCTTAATCTGTTTCAGACTGAACAAGTTGGGAGAATTGTTAAATTTCATCATCGCTGGCTTTATAGTGGTGCATACATTTGAATAATAGTTGTATTAACTGGTCGTCCTTGTATGTTGTTGTTGTTAGTGCCATAGAGTCAATTCTGACTCATAGGCACAACATACAGCATTTCCAATGCACAGCTAGTGGGTTTGAATGGTCCAGTGCGTATCCTACAATGACATAATGCCACATGTGGGTATTATCCTATCATAGACAGCATTATACTTCAAGAGAGATCTTGAACTATACTTGGTAATGATGAATGTGACACCATTCCTCTTGAATTTGTCATTCCAGGCATAGTAAACTTTGTGATTGTCAGATTCAAAAAGACATTGATCAATACATTTCCATGTCAGTTCACTATATTTAGGATATCAATATTTATGATTCCATTTCATTTTTGACAGTTTTCCTGGTGTGGCGCTGCTGGTTAAAATTGTACCAAAATGTCAGTTTGAACCACAAGGTCAGCGGTTCATACTCACCAGTTGCTCCTCGAAACCCTATACGGGGTTGCTGAGTTGGAACTGACTCGATGGCGCTTAACAACAACAACAACAATGGTGTTTCTGAGGCTGCAGATTTGTACAGAAATAAATTGCTCATCTTTCTCCTATAGAGCAACTGGTGGGTTTGAACCACCAACCTTTCAGTTGTTGTTGTTGTTGTCAGGTGCCATTGAGTCGGAACTGACTCATAGCAACCCCATGCACAGCAGAACGAAACAATGTCCAATCCTGGGTCAACCTCACTACTGCTGCCACACTTGACGTCATCAATGATGCCACCTGGTTGATCCATCTCGTTAGGGGTCTTCCTCTTTTTCTCTGACCCTCCACCCTACCCAGAATGACATCCTTCTCCAGCGACTGTTTCCTCCGGACAATATGTCCAAAGTATGAGAGACGAAGCTTAGCCATCCTGGCCTCCAAGTAGCACTCTGGCTGCACTTCTTCCAAAACAGATCTATTGGTTCTTTTGGCAGTCCATGGCACTTTCAACATTCTCCTCCAACACCACAACTCAAAGGCGTTAATTCTTCTACGATCCTCCTTATTCACTGTCCAGCTTTCCAATCCATATGAGGCTATTGAAAACACAATTGCCTGGGTAAGGCACACCTTAGTCCTCAAGCTGACATCTCTGCTCTTCAATACTTTAAAAAGTTCCTGTGCAGCAGATTTGCCCAATGCAATACGTCATCTGAGCTCTTGACTGCTGCTTCTGCGAGTGTTGATAGTTAATCCAAAAAGAATGAAGTCCTTGACAACTTCAATCTTTTCTCCATTGATAAGAATGTTGTTTATTGGTCCAGTGGTGAGGATTTTTGTTTTCTTGACATTGCTAACCTTTCAGTTAGCAGCCCAATATTTTACATAGTGCCATCGGGAGTCTTGGTGTGGCGCTGTGGGTTAATGCGCCAGACTACAAAGCCGTTTGAACCGCAAGGTCGGTGGTTCAAGCTCACCAGCCACTCCTCGGAAACCCTATACAGGGTCGCTATGGGTCGACTTGATGGCACTTAACAACAACAATGTCAGTGGGGAGTCCTGGTGTAGTGCTGTGGCTTCATGCGCTGGGCTTCAAGGTCGGTTTGAACCACAAGGTCAGCAGTTCAAGCTCAGCAGCCTCTCCTCGGAAACCCTATACAGGGTCGCTATGAGTCGGAACCTACTGGACGGCATTTAACAACAACAATGGTCAGTGTACTCTGAAGAGCTACTGAAATCATATTCTATCTGCTTCCGTAGTCTCACTGGAGTGCATGAAGAAATAGGAATAATGCTAGAGAGAAGTCTTGAAATGTGAATCAGGACATGCCCTCTTCAGACTGTTATAATAAATACGTTTCTTTGGAATTGTAAGCTGTACAAAGTAAATAATTCAAGTTCTAGTCATTGTGATAAATTCTGGAACTATAGAGACTCTAGAATTCGAATGAATTAAACCAGCTTCTAGGCAATTCCTGGACTCCTGGTGTGGACTATAGTGTAAACTCTGGACCTTAAATCATAAAGTCAGCAGTTCAAACCCACCATCTGCTCCTCGGAAACCCTATGCAGGGTCTCTATAAGTCAGAATCAACTCGATGGCACTTAACAGTAACCACAACTCAGTGTAAAGATTTCCCAGGCTAACCTGGCCAGAGCCAGAAGAGAAGTTTGGTGAAGTTGTTATATCGCCATCTGCTGCTGAAAAGGAAAAAAGTACCTAGGAATCTGGGTTGCATTTGTGGGTTTTAAACACTGACTCAAATAATTCAAAGGGAGTAGATATGCAGTTCCTTACAGGGAGGGTCCCTTTGAAGGCTGTTGGATTTTTGGCTTCCTATGGATATTTAGTACACTTGATTAATTTCATTTCAAAAATGTGCATCAAAATTAAAAAGGAATATATAAATAGGGAGGAATCTATGTTAGAACAGGAAACCATGGAAAAGGGCCAGCCACATTCTAGAACCTATGAGAACTTTGTGCAGGATACACGAGATAGTGTCGGTGATAGGAAAGGGCTTGTTAGCCAGCTGTGGACCACAAGCCTGCCGAGGAAGTGAGTAGGGAAGATGCCAGCAAAAGCCACCCCCAAATACTCACTGACTCAGAGTGGCAAGGGCTGGAAATGAGGGTTACCAGGCCCATGCTGTTAGGTGCCACAGAGTCATTTTCTTCCCATAGAAAACCCATGACAGCATAGAACTGCCCCATAAGTTTTGCTGGGCTGTAATCTTCAGGGAAGTAGATCTCCACGTCTTTCTCTCTCAGAATAACTGTGTAGGTTCAAGCCACTGATCTTTCAATTAACCGCTGCATGCTTAAGCATTTGTGTCACCAGGCTCCTAGCGGGAGACGAAAGTTGATTCTACCTCACCTCTGGAAACTGTTCAAGGTGCTAGTGCTCATACACACAAAATGAACCAAATGCTGCTGAGCCTGGCTTCTAAAAAAGGCAGTCATGCCAGTTAGAAAAGAGTGACACGTGCCCCTGAGAAACCTCTACCCTGGAAACCTAACTCTCAGAATGACGGAGCCATCTACGGGTTCCAGGCCAAAGAACCAATGTCCAAAGATTCTATACTCCACCAAACTATCATTCAAGTGTGACCACCACGGAAAGTCATTCTCAGATATGCATATACTCAGCATTCCATGATACAGCTTTCCTGAAAGGAAACACACATAGACACACACACACACATTAAAAACAATGGTAGTAAGTAGAATCTCCACTGAGTAGTATCCAAATCTGTCTAAGCGGGCCTGATGAAACGAAATGCGTATTCATCTCTTGTGATACAATAGTGAATAATTGTTATCAGGACTGCTTGTGAGGGTTGGAAATGTAAAGGTAGACGTTTTGTAGCAAAGAGGGGAGCGATTAACTTTTCAGTCTAGGAGCGGAGGTCCCTGGGACTATCAAGAGAGAAGAGCAGAGAGCGGGACCCTACCCAGAGAAGTAGTGATGCCTGAGATGGAGGCAGAGACGATGATGCGGAGAGATGGAGCAGTTGGGGACTTTAGACATAGAGAAGGAGAGGGGCTGTGTGCTGACAACCGGTGGCAGGCTTGCAGGGTATACCCTTTGGTTGGTTGATGATGCATGGAGGGGATTGTAACCACAACAATGAAACGATATAAGACAGGATGAATGTAAAACGAATGTTCTCCCATGTAAACTATCACATAATTCACAATAAAACATTAAAACAACAACAAAAAGTAAAAATAAAAACAATGGTAGTGAAACCAATATCACTCAATAATTAAATCAAGATCATTGTAGTTAATAGACTTAAAAAATAAACATCAATATAAAAATTGTTGTTGTTGTTAGGTGCCATCCAGTTGGATCCTATGTACAACAAGATGCGATGCTGCTCTATTCAGCACCATTTTCACAATCACTGCTATGTTTGAGCCCATAACCACTGTGTCAGTTCATGTGACTGAGGGTCTTCCTCTTTTTTGCTGAGCCTCGACTTTACCAAATATGATCTTCTCCAAGGACTGGTCTCTCCTGATAATACGTCCAAAATATGAGACAAAGTCTTGCCATCCTGACTTCTAAGGGGGTAATCTGGCTGTACTTCTTCCAAGACAGATTTGTTTATTCTTCTGGTAGTCCGTAGCATATTTAATAATCTTCTTCAACACCATAAGTCAAAGGAATCAATTCTTCAGTCTTCCTTATTCTTTGTCCAATGTTTGCATGCATATGAAGCAATTGAAAAGAGCTTGGCTTGGCTCAGGCCTTCAAAGTGACATCTTGGCTTTTTAACACTGTGAAGAGTTATTTTTGCAGTAGATTTGCCCAATGCAATCCATTATTTGATTTCCTCACTGATGCTTTTATGAGCATTGATTGTAGATACAAATGAAATGAAATACTTGACAACTTTAATCTTTTATCCATTTATCATGATGTTGTTTACTGGCCCAATTGTGAGGATTTTGTTTCCTTTACAAAGTATAGTTACCTAACATTTATTGAATACATATTGTTATTATGTGCCATCGAGTTAGTTCTGAGTCATAGCTACCCTGTATAGGGTTCCTAAGGAGCAGCTGTTGAGTTTGAACCACTGACCTTGCAGTTCTGTGCTTATCTTACAGCACCACCCAAGGACTACAACGTTAATGCTTATTGTAAGCCATTCTTTCGCAAATGCCTCCGGTTTCTCATGACACTCCCGGCTTCTTTTCTCATTTGTTTTCTTCATAGCAATGATCACTCTCTGGAATTATTTTGCACCTTCGTTTGCCTGTTTCTTTTCAGTATGCCTTTACTAAGATGTCCTTTTCCTGAGGACAGTGACCTCATGCGTTTTGTTCACTTTGCAAAGAACCTCATGCATAGCAACTGACATATGCATTCAACGTTTACTGCATAATTCAATATTTCTTGTTGTTGTTAAGTGCCATTGAGCTGGTTCTGACTCATAGCCACTCTGCATAGGGTTTCTTAGGAGTAGCTGGTGGGTTTGAACTACTGACCTTGTGGTTACCAGTCCAGGGCTGATCCTACAGCGCCACACTAGGAGTCCAATTTAATATTTATGCAGTATCTGTTTATTCTTTTAAATGAAATGAATGCATGAATGAATGAATGAATGTCAGTGAAGAGAAATCCTTGTCCATGTTAGAGTCTAAGGTGTCCCTGCATGCTGCAATGGTTAATGCACTTAATAGCTAACTGAAAGGTTGAATGTTCAAGTCCACATAGAAGAAAGAGCTGGTGATTTACTTTGAAAACCCTGTGGAGCACAGGGGTCCCTGTGATCTGTCATCAGCTTGACTGAAACTTTTTTTTTTTTTTTTTAATTGCAGTGCTGTAGGATAAGCACTGGCCTGAAGGTCACTGGAACCGGAGAGTCAGTGGTTCAAACTCACCAGAAACCCTATACAAGGTAGTTATGAGTCAGAACCGACTCGACGGCACCTAACAACAACAACAATCCATCATTTAGGAGTCCTGGTGTAGCATTGTAGGACAAACATTGTACTGTTAACCACAAGATCGGTGGTTAATCCCACCAGTTGCTCCTTGGAAACCCTATATAAGGCACGTAACAATAGCAGTGACCTATAATTTAGTGGTTGAAACAATTTAACAAGTTCTGCCACAGTTGTGACAAAAAAATCCCATTTTTTAAGCATGTGTTTTTATTCTAATTTGCTTGCTGAATTAAAAGCATGGGAACTGTTTTGCAGGAGTCATCCACAACTTCCTCTCAAGAAAAGTCTGGAAAACTAGAAGCACAAAGTAGTACCTTCCTGTTCCCCAAGGCCTGCCATCAAAGGACACGCAGTAACTCGACCAGTAAGTGTCTTGTGACAATGTCTTCAGGAATGAATAATGTTTAACTGTTCCTGAGTATCAGAAATACCAGTGATGTTAGGAGATCTGGGAGAGCAGGGACACCAGAATTGTGGTCAACTTGCCCCCCCTGACAACAGTCTTCATCATGTACAAATACCTGCTCAGCTGGAAGACTTCTGCATTTGTGTTCAGGGTCCAGTGGTTTAGTCAATTCTCTAGTCTCCTGAGGTCCATATTGAAATGACTTGGGGATGCAGAATAGGAGCCATGGACCTCACTCCCGGTCCATCTGCTGGATTGCTCCTTGATGTTGGCAAGGTCATTCCATCTCTCTGGGCCTCCATCAGTTCATCTATAATATGGTGGGGGTAAAAGCTGGAAGATCTTATGATTTTTAGTTGCTGTAAATAGAATAACATTAATATAATGTCATGAAATTTTGTAAAATACAGAAAAACGTGAAGAAAATAAAGCTACAATAAATCTCAATATTTGTTGTTGTTAAGTGCCATCAAGTTGGTTCCAATTCATAGCGATCCTATATAGGGTTTGTGAGACTTTAAATCTTCATGGAAGCTGAAAACCTGAACTTCCTCCCAAGGGGCAACTGGTGGGCTCAAACCTAGGACCTTGTGTTTCACAGCTCAGTGCTTATCATATAGTCTGTTTTAATATTTTCAATTATTTCCCCCTTTCTATGCCTATTGAAAATGAGCACTGATATCTTTCTCTGTCTCTATCTCTCTACATGGGTATATGAAGGCTTCCCAAAGTTCATGGAAAATGCAATGAAAAGATACTAGAATTTTTCCATGAACTGGTTGAAGTCCCCCTTTTGTGTGGATATGTATATATATTTTTCAAACATTAAAAACTCTCTGTAAACACCAATTTTAGTGACTACATATTATTTCATTATGCGAATGTATCATAAGCTTGCTAACTTACACCTATTACTAAGTATTTCAGTTATTTTGTTTTCCAAAAACATAGTCAGCCTTGCAGAATTTGTACATGAAAGTTTAACTTTCTGATGATTCTCTCAGAGAAAATACAAGAGGCACTGGTGTTGTATGGTGGTTAAGGAACCACATTTGGGAGCCAAAGTGCTTGGATTTTGGTCCCCTTCCAGTGCTAATTATCTATGTGACCTTGGGCGCATCTCTGGAACTCCAAACTACACAGTATTCTACTGTAGAATGTACTATCGTTAAATTAAGCATCTCCTGTTTTTGAACAGTTAGTAGCCTTCATATATATGTATATATACACATAAATATACACAGTAAAACTCACTCCTGTCTCACAATTTCTAGACATATGATCATAGTGACATGTGTTAATTTCTTCATGTTGTAGCTATATTCTCATTATTTATAGTTGAGTTGTTTCACTTCCTTTGACTGAATCTGCCTGCTCCCCAACCATTTCATCCATGCTTTATTTTAGCATAGCTGCTCTTACATAGATATGCTCTTGTTTTTGTTAAGTGCCATAGAGTCAGTTCTGACTCATAGCGACTCTGTATAGGGTTTCTGAGGAGTGCTGATGGGTTTGAACCACCAGCCTTATGGTTCGCAGTCCAGTGTTTATCCTATAGATCCACACCAAGAGTTCATAGATATACTAGTATACATATACATCCTAATGTTGAAGAGCAAAGATGTTAGCTTGCTGACTAGGGTACGCCTCACCCAAGCCATGTGTGCATACGTGTGTTGTATGAGTGTGCTGTGTGTACGTGTGTTGCATGAGTATGTTGTGTGTACGTGTGTTATATGAGTGTGCTGTGTGTGTTGTATGAGT
>NW_006408674.1:4051990-4059684 GCF_000296735.1 Chrysochloris asiatica
CATGAGTGTGCTGTGTGCACATATGTTGTATGAGCGTGCTATATCTTTGGGGAAGTTGAATGCTATGCTGGCAGGTCCCACAGGCTCCTGGTTGTAGCTGTTCTGGAACCCTCTGTGTCTCCCTCTTTTCTGTCCTTGGTGGGCATTGAAAATGCCCCAACATCAAGGACTTTGGCTTCCTGATAATTACACATGTCTGATGAGCAGGAGATGCTTACCACCACTTACTGAGTTGAGTGGAGTGTGTGAGAGTCTCATCTGAAATCTTCAGTGTTGTTGTTATTGTTGTTGTTAAGTGTCACTAAGTCAGATCCAACTCATAGTAATCTGTTTTAGGATTTCTGAGGCTGTACATTTTTGTGGGGGCAGAAAATACCCGCTCCTCTTTCTCCCCTGGAACAGCTGGTGGGCTCGAACTATCAACCTTGTGTTTCAAAGTCCAGTACTGCTTATGTCCATTGTGTTCCCCACCGATGCAGGGTAGAAAGCTTAAACACACACACACATAACTGTCATTGAACTAACCCCAATTCACAACGGCCCCGTGTGTATTGGAGTAGAACTGTGTGTGAGTGTGTGTGATTCCATGTTCACATGTGTTGAATAAGTGTGTACGTGTGTGCTCCTTAGAGGTTTCAATGGCTGATTTCTTTGGAGGTAGATTACTGGACCTTTATTCCAAGGTGCCACTAGGTAGATTTGAACCTATAACCTTTCCTTTAGTAGTTGAGTGACTGAAGCATTTATACCATGCAGAGAGTCCAGAAAGCATATATGTATATGTAGATAATAAACGCACTAACCGCGTTCTCTCCTGGTCCCCATTAAGCAGTCAGAACCGAGTGATGAGTGGTGGATGTTGGTAGTTGACAGAGGCTGATTGTTCTAGGCTGCACTTTGTATTTTGAGAACACAAATGATTTTTCTTCTGTTTTTTCCTTCTTCCTACTCAGGTATTAATCCCTACTGCCCAGAAGTGGAGTTTCCCATGACCAAGCACTATGCAACAACCACAGACAGGCAGCCCTATTCTCTGTGTAGTAACAGGAAGTCACTCTCTCAGCAACTGGACTGCCCAGCAGGAAAGGCTGCGGTAAGGATGAGGGAGGGAAACCTGGCCAGGAGGAAGGAAAACGCTGGATTTCTCAGTGACCAAAAGAAAAACCTAGAGAGGAGGGCATCACTTCTGTCTCAAATATGGCCTCCTATAAAAGGAGCTTTGGTAGCGTAGTGGTTATGAATCGGACTGCGAACCGCAAGGTCAGCAGTTCGAAACTAGCAGCTGTTCCCTGTGTTCGGAAACCCTGTGGTGGTGTTGTTAAGTACCGTTGGAGTCGGTTCCGACTCATAGTGACCCTGCATAGGGTTTCCGAGGCTGTAAATCTTTACGGGAGCACAAAGACTCATCTTTCTCCCGCGGAACGCTGATTCTTAACCACTATGCTACCAGAACTCCATCGGAAACGCTGTATAGAGTCTCTCTATGAGTCGGAATCGATGCCTCGGCACACAGTCACCACCACCATAGAAAGGGCACCTCATTAGTAACAGTCATTTACAGAGCGCCCCCTTGTGCCAGTCACTAGCAACTGCTACTACTTCTATGTCCTTAGGTTCTATCCAGGCGACAACTTAAAGCAACCTCATGAGACACACTGGCTTGCTGGTGGTGTGGCGCTGTGGGTTAATGCGCCAGACTGCAAAGCTATTTGAACTGCTAGGTTGGTGGTTCGAGCTCACCAGCTGCTCCTTGGAAACCCTTTACAGGGTCGCTATGGGACAGAATTGACTTGATGGCACTTAACAACAACAAAGTCTGAGTCTGAATTGGCTCAATGGCTCACAAAAACAACAATCTTCATGGGAACAAATTGCCAGGCCTTGCTCCCATGGAGTGCTGTATGCAACTATCAGCCTTTCATTTAGCAGCTGAAACCTTAAGCATTGTGCCACCTAGTCTCTTTCTATGCTGTTAAAAGAATTACCAGTAGAAGAGTTACCTATAGGAACTCATGTGTGAAGGCTCTGAACTCAAGAACCCTTATTTAATCTGTACACCAACCCTGGGCTTGAAACTGTTAAAGAATTAACACAAGTTCGCATTGTTAACAAGAGGCAGAGCTGGCACTTGAACTTATATCTATGACCACAAAGCCTGTACTTTTAGCCTGTATGATCTAGAGACTTGTTTAAGAAATAATCCCTAAACCCTCTAATTTAGAAAGACTATAACATTAGCCTCCATTTACAGTGAGGAAATGAAAGCTTGCCAACGTGAGAAGCTGTCCAAGTTAATACGTCTTGAAACCAAAGTATGCAGAATTGGGTCCAAGTTCTGTGTGACTTCCCAGTCCAGTGTAACCCGTGGCTCACAATGATCCCAGTCACCGCCGTTCATGGAGGTGGCTCAGGACTAAACAGTATTTCTTTCTGTTTTGCACACAAGAACAATACCATGAGTTGGGGTCCGACTCAGTGACTGCTAACAACATTGTTGTTGTTGTAAAGTGCCATCGAGTCAGTTTCTACCCATAGCAACCCCATGTAGGGTTTCTGAGGAGTGACCGGTGAGCTTGAACCACTGACCTTGCGGTTCAAACCAACCTTATAGTCCAGTGCATTAACCCATAGCACCACACCAGGACTCTGCAAACACATTAGCAGTATGATTTTACAGATGAGGAAACTGAGGCATACAGATGTAAAGTCACGTTCCCAAGATCACCAGCTCATAATTGGCAGAGCCAGGGGAAGAACCCAGACTCTACCCATAAGGCCATACTGTCCTCACCAGGGCAGCTTTCTGGGGCACCCAGAATGCACCTCTCTTTGGCACACATTGCTTCTGCAAAGCAATCACCTGCCTGCTACTCCTGGAATCTGCGCTCTGAGTTTTTACATCATCAGGTACCTGCTCGTCTCCCACTGCCCCATGCCAGGCACAAGGAGGACTTAGTAGAAGTGTCTTGAATTCAGCACAGTCTGTGAGACAGCGTCCCTGGCAGTGACTTCCAGCCTCTGCTTGAGACACTGGCCAAAGGAACTTGCTGTCTTGTTGGGCAACATGACCTGTGACATCACCCTTGACTAGTGGAATGAGTTGCTGGCGGTTACTGGTCTGCAGAGACAGCAGCTTTACACAGATGACTTCTGGGGCCACTGGAGCAAGCCCCTCCTCATCTGACCTCCACCTATACCTCACTGACCACACTCTTGCCCTCATGCTGTGTACACTTAGGAGAAAGGGGACTCGGCCTTTCTCCTTTCTGGGCCTTGGCCCTTCTCAGTAAGGCACATGGGGCTCACCTTCAGTCCATCTGCTTCCTTCTTGTAGGGTAATTCCAGACCCACGCGGTCCCTGAGCACAGTTCAGCTCATGCAGCCTTCTGGGGGTTTCCAGGCTTCCGTCATCTCCAACATTGTGCTGATGAAGGGCCAGGCCAAGGTAAGCAAAGACCATCATAGCCAACCCCAACAGAAGATACTGAAGCAACACCAGTTCTGGAGTAGCTGTCATGTCTAGGGACAGATGAGGGTGGAGAATGGTGATTTGAGCTCAGTCTGGGTGGCACAACAGTTAAGTGCTCAAAAGGTTGGCAGTTCAAGCAGTTTTGTGAAAGAACCAAGTAGTTCTGTGGAAGAAAGATCTAGAGATCTGTTTCTATAAAGATTGTTTTTGTTGTGTGCTGTCAAGTTGGTTCCGACCCATAGCGACCCTGTAGAGAGTTTCCAAGGAGCAGCTGGTGAGCTTGAACCACCAACCATGTAGTTCAAATGACTTTGCAGTCTGACGCATTAACCCACAGCACACACCAGGACAGCTTCAAAAACCCTGCCGTCTGGGGCCACTGTGAGCCAGGATAGGCTGCATGGCACCTAACAATGACGCATCGTGATTTGTGTTGTCAGTTGGAACTGCTTGAAAAGTAAGAGCTGCTCTAGCTTACTCTAGGTGACGAAGCTCATCCCAGTGTCTGCCCTGTAGTTATTGTTGGTGTCATCGAGCTGACTCTGACTCAGCACCTGTATGTATCACAGAGGGGAACACTGTTCTATCTGGCGCCATCTTCACCATCGTTGTCAGGTTTGAGCCCATTAAGGGAACACTGTTCTATCTGGCGCCATCTTCACCATCGTTGTCAGGTTTGAGCCCATTGTCACAGCCACTGTATCAATCCATCTCACTGAGGGTCTTTCTCTTTTACCCTAACCCTCCATTTTATCAAGAGAAATGTCCTCCTTCTCCAAGGATTGGTCCCTTCTGATAACATGTCCAAAGTAAGTGAGATGAAGTCTCCCCACCCTTGTTTGTAAGGAGCTCTCTGATTGTACTTCTAAGACCGACTTTTTCCTTCTCCTTATAGTCAATGGTGTATTGAATAGCTCTGGTAGCGTAATGGTTACAAAGTGGGCTGCTAACTTCAAGGTCAGCAATTTGAAACTATCAGACATTCTGCAAAAGAAAGAAGACATGTTCTGCCCCGGTAAAGATTTACAGCCTTGGAAACCCCATACAGGGTCACTATGAGTCAGAACTGACTCCACACATAACCACCACCATGCCAAACCATAATTCAAATGCAATGATTCTTCTTCACTCTTCCTTATTCATTGTGGCCATGGGGGTGCATCTAGAATGTTTCTTTCTACTGTCCCCCAAAGATGTTACTCCATATGTGGTGTCAACCTGCTCACTAAGAGAACATCTGAAAAAAAAACACAGGAAGTTGCTGCAAAATTCTTGACCATTTCTAGCAACACAGGTACTAAAATGCTGAAAGGACAGGTTTTTTAATCCATGTGTTACAGATTAAATTGTGTTCTCCCAAAAGTGATGTTGGAATCCTAAATCCTATACCTGGAAACATAACCTTGTTTGGAAATAGAATTTTTTGTTATGTTTATGACTTCTTATCAGAGCCACTGGGTCCTAAACATAATTCTTCCTGAGTCATCTCTTATAAAAAGAGCAGATAGACATGCCGTGGGCGGGAGGGGCGTGCTGTGTGGTAAAGGAGGCAAATGCATCTATAAGCAGCAGAGAAATTCCAAGTCACCAGAAACTAGGAGAGAACCTCCTGAAAGGAAATGACACAGCCCAGACTCTGATTTGGCCGGAATGGTGAGAATTTGATTTCTGTTTTTTAAAGCCATGCACATTGTAGTATTTTGTTATAGAATTCCTAGAGAACCGAGACATCATCTAATACAACTTTGGTGTGTGGAATGAGGGCAGGATCTGGTGGTTGCTTATGGCCTTGCCAGGGGTGGGGCCCCATCAGACACTTGGATTTCTAGTTCCCTGTCCCCTATGTCCACTCTCTCATGAGAGCTCAGCCAAGAGAGCAAAGTCAGCAATGCTGGGGTTGTTGTTAAGCGCTGTCGAATCGGTTCTGACCCATAGCAACCCTGTACAGGGTTTCTGAGGCTGTAAACCTTTATGGGAGCAGAAAGCCTCATCTTTCTCCCACGGAGCAGCTGGTAGTTTCGAACTGCTGACCTTAAGGTTTGCAGCCCGATTCATAACCACTATGCTACCAGAGCTCCTTTAATGCTGGGGTTAGGGTTTCTCTAATCACCAAGGATAAGTACTGGACTGCTAATCACAAGGTCAGTGGTTCAAACCCATTAGCTGCTCCTTGGAAACCCTATACAAGATCACTATGAGTCAGAACTCACTTGACAGCACTTAACAACAACAATCACCAAGGAGTGATTGTCTCCTATATGGACTTCTCCAAACAGCCTCACTTTCTGATGAGCAAAGCTCAATATCTTCCACCCTAAAAATTAGGTGGTGGTGTTGGGTGACCCCCATCTCATTGTGGGTCTTTTCCTTTTCCTCTGACCCTCCACTTTACCAAACAAGATAGCCTTCTCCAGGGATTGGCCCCTCCTGACAATATGTCTGAAGTATGAGAGACGAAGTTTGGCCATCCTGACCTCCAAGGAACACTCTGGCTGCACTTCTTCCAACACAGATCTGTTGGTTCTTTTGGCAGCCCATGGCACTTTCAATATTCTCCTCCAACACCATAACTCAAATGCATCAATTCTCCTACAGTCTTTCTTATTCACTGTCCAACTTTCACATGCATGTGAGGTTACTGAAAATACCATGGCTGGGGTCAGGATCACCTTAGTCCTCAAATTGACATCTTTGCTTTTCAACACTTTAAAGAGGTCTTGTGCATCAATACATCGCTTGATTTCTTGACTGCTGCTTCCATGAGTGTTGATGGTTGATGAACATGCTGAGTGCATGGGCACTCCTAAATCTCACCTTCTTCTCTTCTTTCCTCAGGGCCTGGGCTTCAGCATTGTCGGGGGAAAGGACAGCATTTATGGCCCCATTGGAATTTATGTCAAAACCATCTTTGCAGGGGGAGCAGCAGCAGCTGATGGAAGGCTGCAGGAAGGTAGATTTCTCATTCCTTTCCCACTCCCAGGTGATGTTTGAAGAACCACGAGCAGAACTGGTGGAACATAGAGGATCCTGGGAATGTAAAATGTGTTTTGAGTCTTCAGAACATGACTGACCTGGATTCTGGGGTCTGTTGATGAAGGAAACAGTTCTGCTGATACCTCCACCATTGAGGATATGTTTGCACACTTGGTCCTGGCATCATTACTGTTGTCTCAGATGGATTCTGCCACCATCCTGGGGCTGGACACTGAATTTATCTGTCTCCTCCATGATTACTGCTGTCTTCTCCTTTCTCTTTAAAGTCCTTTCTCAGTTGCTGGGATTCATTGAAATCTCCTTTCTATTTTTCTCTGCCCTCTCAATACACAACCACAGGAAAGGCAGGTCCAATTCTGATAACAGATGAGCTTAACTAATATTCTCCGACAATCTACTAAATTCTAGGCTCCAAGAGTACAGAAAGGAATCAGACAGGATCCTTCCTTTTGAAGAGCTCCTGGTCTGTCCAGTTGGTTGCCCTTCCTTTCTGTCCACCTCATCCCTCAACTATGGCCTCTTAGCTCTTCACAGGAAAGACACGTGTGACCATCCTGGGAGTGAGTATCGTGGGCAGCAGAGCTTCCTGTTGAGTGCCCGTTTCTATCTTCTCCTAGAGGGTTTCCTTCTCCCAGACCCCAGCTCCATCCCAAAGTCATGTTTGGATGATTGAGCAACAGGTTGGACACAGGAAGAGCTCCAGATTTCAACATAAGTGGCAAAGTTTAAGGGCATACAGTGGTGGAACAGAGGACAGTCAATGTGTGTCAGGGACAGTTTACATGTTGACATTGGAAGAGAAGTGATTTCAGAGTCCCCACTCTCTCTCTCAGTTTCTGTAAGCCAAGCGGGGAATCTAATGTCTTAGGGGTTTAGAAAAACAAAATCAGTGAGAGGTAGATAGGCAGTAGATGAAAGATAGATGGGCAAGAAAAAGAGGAAGAGAAAGAGATTGACTTCAAGGATTCATTTCCAAGATTGTAGGGGCCTGGCAAGTCCTAAATCAAGTCATGGTTTGAAGATTCCTACAGGCTGTGTCTCTCAAAACCCACAGGTCAGGCTACAAGAAGAGTAATGAGTAAGAGTGTTCTGGCATAATGTCCACTTATAGTCTTGAGGCAGAATACACTCTAAGGAGACTCCCTTTTTGCTCTTAAAGTCTTCTGTTTGATTGAGCCCCACCCACATTATGGAAGACAATCTGCTTTACCATAGAAGAATTGATGCTTTT
>NW_006408674.1:4059999-4063160 GCF_000296735.1 Chrysochloris asiatica
AAGGTCGCTATGAGTCGGTACTGACTCGATGGCACCTAACAACAACAACAACAAACCACAACAGTTTTAACTGCTTTATATGCAAGTGAAAGTTAGAATAAGAACGTCACTGTTGTTGAGTGTCATCGAGTTGATTCAGACTCATAGTGACCTATATAGGGTTTCCAGGGAGTGGCTGATGGATTTGAACCACTAACTTTATGGTTAGCAGTCCAGTGCTGATTCTACAGCACCATACCAGGACTCCAGAATAAGAATGAATGAAGAATAATTTATGCATTTGAATTATGGTGTTAGCAAAGAATATTTATACCATGTGGGGCTGTAGGATCTGCACTGGACTGCAAACCACAAGGTCAGCAGTTCAAACCCACCATCTGCTCCTTAGAAACCCTATACCAGGTCTCTATGAGTTGGAACCGACTTGACGGAATTTAACAACAACATCCATGGATTTGCAGAAGAATGAGCAAATCTGTGTTGGAAGAATTACAGCCAGAATGTTCCTTAGAAGTAAGGGTGGCAAGACTTTGACTCCTGTACTTTGGACATGTTATCAGGGGACCAGTTCCTGGAAAAGGACGTTATGCGTGGTAAAGTAGAGGGTCAGCAAAAAAGAGGAAGGCCCTCAACAGGATGAACTGACACGATGCCTGCAATAATGGATTCAAAGCTAGCAATATTTATGAAGATGGAGCAGGACTTGGTGATGTTTTGTTCTGGGGTACATAGGGTTGCTATGTGTTGGAACCAGCTGGACAGGACCTCATAACAATTACCTTATATCACTTCTATCACTTTATATATATTTGGAAAGACTTGTGTTTTACCAAATAAGTGGACATGATAGCCTAGCTAAGTTGGCACAAGTCAACCCTCACGTCTAATCACCTTTATCACCTAAACTGATTAGAGCAGATCTTACTAAACGATGGCCCATGGGTCAACTACGACCACTGTGTGTTTTGTACTGATGAAGAGTAAGAATGAATTTTACATTTTTAAATGGTTGAAAAAAAGCTGAAAAAGAATGTTGTGTGACACAAGAGGTAAATGACATTCAAATTTCAGTGTCGTCAACAAGCTTTACTGGAACACAGCCTCACTCGCTGTCTGGTTGCTTTTGTGCTACAGCAGTGGTATTGGCAGAAAGCTGAGAAGCAGCAACAGACAGTGTCTAAAATATTTACTCTCTGGTCATTTCCAGAAAGTTCCAACACTATGAAGGATTTTCTCGTACCGGATTTTGTTGAGTGGGCAGTGGGGAGCCAGTGATAATTTTTGGAATATAAGAGGTACCTGCTAAGATCAGAAATTGTAGGTGATTTAAGAATCCAAGTGTAGAATGCACTGGACTGGCAGGAGACTGGGAGCAGGTGGCAGGACAGCTAGCTAAGGGTCTGATATAAGAGTCAGGCACTAGCTGCTAACGGCCTGCCCTGGAGCAGTAATGGTGGGAAAAGAAAGGGACTGAACTGGGACCGAAGTAGAGGTGGGAGATGAGGATTGGTAGAGAAGACTTGATGTTTCCAGACTTATCAATTTGAGAAAGATAATGTGTTACACAAGTTAAGCTGTAGTGGAAAAGGAGGGCAGGTACGGAGGGTGCTATTGTTAAGTGATGTCAAGTCAGTTCTGACCCATAACGACCCTATATGGGGTTCTGAGGAGCACTTGGTGAGTTTGAACCACTGACCTTGAAATTCAAACCAACTTTGCAGTCCTGCACATTAACCCATAGCGCTGCAAATGGACTCTGGGGGAGGGTAGTTGTTGTTGTTAAGTGCTGTTGAGTTGTTTCTGACCCATAGCGACCTTGTATAGGATTTCCAAGGAGCAGCTGGTGAGCTTGAACCACCAAACTTGTGGTTCAAACGACTTTGCAGTCCAGTACATTAGCCCACAATGCTACACCAGGACTCCTTAAGGAGTAGAAATTGAACTATCTGAGTGACCACTAGGCAGACCTGTCCAGCAGGCGAATGGAAACTTGGGCAACAGTCTATGAAGAACTGAGTGAAGATTTCAGGGTCATCAACATTTGGAGTCTTGGTTTAGCACTGTAGGATAGGCACTGAGCTATTAACCACAAGGTAAACTGTTCAAACCCACCAGGTGCTGCTCAGAAGCCCTATACAGAGTTGCTGAGTCAGAATCGACTTGGAGGCACATGACAATAGCATATAACTGAAGGTATAGAATGGATGAAGGATAGCAGAGAGCTGAGAAGAGAACTGGGCTAAGTTCTGGTGGAATCGCTAAATTAAGGGGCAGATGGAGACACAGGACTATTAAGAGAAAGGAAGAAATGTGGGAACAGAACACAGAGACCATGCCAATGCTCATTTTACGATTGTTTCCCTTTCAGTATTTAGAGAAAAGATGGGGAGGAGTTGAGGTGGAAAGTAAAGAGAATATTGTGGGGGGTTTTCCTTTCTCAAGGGCAATAATTCCCAAGCAAAGCTTTCTTCCCTCCTTCCTTCCTTCTGCTCTTCATCCTTTCTTTTCCCAGATTTGTGTTGTTGTTGTTAAGTGCCATGTGGTAAAGTAGAGGGTCGGTGTAAAAGAGGAAGGTCCTTATTCCAAGGATAAGCACTGGACTACTAACCACAAGGTTGGCATTTCAAATCCACCAGCCGCTCCTTGGAAAGTCTATACAAAGTTCCTAGAAGTCAGAGCCAACTCCATGGCACTTAACAACAACAACAACAATAGGGTTTCCAAAGAGCCACTGGTGGGTTTGAACCACCGATGTTGTGGTTAGCAAGCCAGTACTTTCCTATAGATCCACTGCAATCATAAACATAGAGGATTTCAATGAGCTAAAACAATTCAACTATTCTTCAATTCCTAACTCTAGTCTCTACAAAGTTCTCAAGATATCTTTCATAACTTCTTCACTTCTTCCAAAAGTAAAGTTTAAGAATCTCTCCTTGAGTTCACAAGGTTTATATCAATTGTCACAAAAGTTTGTTTTCCAGATAGAGACTGATCATGTTTTATTTTTAATCCCTTTCCAAAAAGTGGTTGTGTAAGATTTATTTGGAAAAACCTGAAACTTGCTTTCAGTGTAGAGATGCTAAAACAAATGGAAGAAAAGAGGAGGTTCAAGAGCTGAACAGAAAATTTCAAAGATCAGCTCGAAAAGATAAAGCCAAATA
>NW_006408674.1:4064880-4081628 GCF_000296735.1 Chrysochloris asiatica
GTTTCATTCTGCTGTGCATAAGGTTGCTATGGGTAGGTACCAACTCGATGGCACCTAAAAACAACAACAATCAAATTTTACCAGACTGGGACAAATAAGGATAAGGGTACTCGGTAGAACCCAGTATGCTATGTGGCCTTTTGGAATGCACACCCGTGAAGTATGTTCTTTGCATATATATCTTCCTTCAACACCCATTTAATGATATTGTGATATTTTTTAAATGGGTATGCTTTTACTTCTGGATTTGGTATTTCTCAATTTTTTTTTTTTACAACCTGTTTTCAGTAACCTAATAGACTGAGCAGATTTGAGCCCTTCCCCATGCTGGTAACTTCACTTTATATTTTCATAGACATGGTCTATAAAATATCCCATCTGAATTCAAAAGGAAGAAATAGAAATGCCCAGGTGATAGGAACCAAAGAAAATATCTTAAATCTGATGTGGTAAATTCATGAATTGATATGTTGGCCCAGAAAGCTGCTGATCTGTTTCTATATAGGTCATAGGGGTTAGGGACTAGGATTTGAATTTCATACAGGGAAAGGGGGCATAACTCAGAGGTATAGCTCCGAGGCTCTGAGAACCCACATGAAGCCTCAATCTTTAGAGCTGCCACTAATGAAAAGCTAGTGGGTTCCAGGAAAGCATTCAAGATGCTTATTTCCTTATGGTAATAGAGTAGGGAAAAATCATCTCTCACAAGAAAACAAAGACCCAAATGTCTATCATAGTCAAGCATAAGTACAAATGATTGCTAGTAAGGTTCCAGTTCATACATGTATGGGTTTATTCCAGACAAACTGTGGTAAAGCCTGTCTCTGCCCGAGATGATTACTGTCAATAGTTCTCTTAGTAATGCACTGATTTGAATCTTTTCAAGGTGTTATTAAAAATCCATTTAAAACAGTGGCTTCTTTGGGCTAGTTGAATTCAGAGCAGAGAGATCAGTTCAGAACGTTTATTGGGATCGCAAAGGAATGCTTTTGATGTCTTTTTGAAGGAGATAGGATGATCATCGGGGCTTATTTTGAAGCATTTTTAAGAAAATTGAAAATTGAACTACTGAGAAAAAGGCCTGGGAAGTGGCACTGAGGAATATTTTTTTCATCATAATGCACATGCTAATTCTTGTAGCAAGGGCTGTCCTATGAGAGTTTTATTGGGCAATCTTACCCCTCCATCCTACAGCCCTGATCTTACCCCATCAGACTTCTTTTCATTCCCTAAAATTCAAAGGACATTAAAAAAAAATAATAAACCTGATTTGAGTTTGCTGAGGAGGCCAAACCTGTTGTTTTGAAGTGGTGTAAATCAGAGTCCAGAATCCTTTGCAGAAGGGTGAGAGAGATAGAAACACAATCTTCAGAAGAGGATAGACCTAGATGGAGGCTGTGTCAAGAAATAATAGCTTCACACTTTGATACTTTTTCTTAATAAAGATTTCTATAATTTTGTTGCAATACTTTTGTAATTACACTCATACAGAGGCCTCATTTGTAGTCCCTGTTGAGTACTGCAATCTCCAAGCTGAGAAATTAATATAAAAACTAGTCTTGAGCTAGTGAGACCATAGAGGTGCCTAGTGGAATAAAGGGAATACTCTTTGGTAGCAAACTGTGGAATACGAGATTTCCACATAATAATAATAATGATAATAACTCCCATGAAAATGAGACCACAACAGTTTACTGCATACATATTATATGTTAGTAAATGTTGTTATTGTCGTCAAGTGGGGTCAAGTCGATTCCCACTCATAGCGACCTTGTATAGGGTTTCTGAGGAGTGGCTGGTGAGCTTGAACCGCCAACCTTGTAGTTCAAACTGACTTTGCATTCCAGCGCATTAACCCACAGCACACCAGGGCTCTAAATATCCACTTTTAAATTGGAAGAGGGGCAGCAGAAATAACAGAGAGAAACATTGGCCCTTAAAACTTTAAGGTAAAAGAATAATGTAAAAAAGACTATAGAATCAGTATGTTTAAAATGATTTTTTTAAAGGTAAAAAATGGAATATAAGCTACAAGGAAAGAACAGAGCACAATGAAAAACTATGCGGATGTGGAAAAAAGAACTTTTAGAAATGAACAAAAGCATATTCGTTGGAATTTAGAAACTGAATGGATGGGTTAAACAGCAGATTAGATGCAGTTGCAAGAAGCAGTGAACAGTAGATCTTCCAGCCAGCTACACGGGACAACAGATAAGGAAAGATAAGCATAGAGGTACATCGGGAAGCGGCTGAGAAGTTTCCAGATTCATCTAATAGGAAGAGATGGAAGAAGAATAGAGTGAATTGTTATTGTTAAGTGCCATCAAGGCAGTTCCAACTCACAGAGCCTCTGCAGAGGGTTTCTGAGGAGCAGCTGGTAAGTTTGAACCACCAACCTTGCAGTTACAAGCTGAACTTGAGGTCCGGTGTGTTAGCTCATAATGCTACATCAGGACTCCATAGACTGAATACAGGAGAAGCAATGTACAAAAAGATAGTGGCTAGGAATTTTCCAGAATTGGTTTAAGGCATGAAGAAACACAAAGAGCCTCTTTCAATGCTAGCACATCATAGCAAAACTGCAAAATACCAAAGACAAAAACACAAACAAACCAACCCACCACCACCACCAAAAAGCAACCAGAGCAAAAGGATGACTTATTGTCTTAGTTCTCTAGTGTTTTGATAACAGAAATACCACAAATGGGTGGCTTTAACAAACAGAAATGTATTTTTTCGTAGTTGTTGTTGGTGGTGTCAAGTGCCTTTAAGTCGATTCCGACTCATAGCAACCCTGTATAGGGCTTCTGAGGAGCAGCTAGTAGGTTTGAACTTCCAAATCTTGTGGTTCACAGTCCAGTTCTGATCCTACAGCACTACACCAGGAGTCCTTTTCATAGTCTGAATCCAGAGCCTGGGCTCTGTGGACTTTAGGGGAAGGTCCTTGTCTCTTCAGCGTCTATCCTTGGTGATCTTCCTGTGGTTTGGCATCTATCAATCTTTCTCCATGTCTGCTCACTTGCTTGCTTGTAGAACATCCTTCATATCTCAAAAGAGATCGACTTAAGGCATACTCTGCAATCACATATATTGTCTTGTTAGTATAACAAAGAAAATTCATTTCCAAATGGGATTGTAATATGTTGATTTACAACACATTTTTTGGAGATGAAATTCAATCCATAACAGCTGTCTCCAAGGGAACCCTAATTAGGTAACATGTGTCTTCCCAACAACGATCAAACCTAGAAGTTAGTGTGGAAATATGTGTTTGCATCTGAAGTATCCAGGACAGCATTGAGGATAGAAAAATTGGTCCTAGTGTGGCACTGCAGGATAATGCTCTAGACGGTAAGGTCACTATGAACCTCAAGGTTGGTGGTTCAAACCCACCAGCCACTACTCGGAATCTTTATACAGGGTCACTACAGGTCGAAACCAGCTTGACGGCATGGCACTTAACAACAATAATTATAAACTGAATAAATTGAATGAAGGCAAGACATTGGTTTCCCATCCACATAAAGCTACATTTGTGGATACAGGAAATACTCTCCTCATAGGATTATAGCTTTATGAAGAAATGACTTGGAGACAAACATCCCAAGTCCGATTTCTTTTTTTTTTTTTTTACCATTTGACCTTGGGCCTCTCTGGACTTATTTCTATTACATGGGTCCCACATTACATTCTGGAAACCTCACATCAACCCACATTTATGGAAAACTTTGTAGGCCCCACACAAAATAAGCCAATTATTGACAATTCATGATATGTTCATTAATAAGACAAAGTCTCCATTCCCAGGGAGCTTCCAGCCTGGGTGGGGAGAGACTTTGAAGGTCCCCATTGGCCATTCAAACTGACAAGTGTGTGACAGTGGTAGGCATAGTCTTTAGAAGACCAAGCAGATGAAGGCAGCAGGGGCTGAGAGACTAAGAAGGGCAGGGAAAAGAAAGCGCAAGACACTCTAGTTGAGAAAATATCTCTGAGTAATTACTTAACTGTGTAGGTGTCTTAGTTATCTTGTGTCACTACAGCAGAAATGCCACAGTGGATGATTTTAACACAGAGAATCTTATTTCCTCATAGTTCAGGAGGTTAAAAGTCTGAATCCAAAACCCCAGCTCTGGGGAAAGGTCCTTGTCTCCTTTCAGCATCTGTAAATCCAGCATTCCTTGGAGCTCTCCATGTGTCTTGTCATGAATCCTTCCCTGGTTCTCAGAGCTCCACCGTGCAGGGAGCCGGGACTCCACTCTGGGCTCTTCTTTCTTGATGTTAGCAGGTCCCTCTGATCTCTGCTTATCTCTTCTTTTATCTCTTGTAAGTAAAAAGTGTTGCAGGCCACATCTCAGAGAAACTCCTGTGATGAGATTAAGGGTGGTGCATTCTACCATTCTACCCTTAATCTTTTTTTTTAATTTTAAGTTTTATTGTGAATTGGGTGATAGTTTACATGGGAGAACATCAGCTTTACATTCATCCTATCATACTTCGTTTCATTGCAATGATTACAATCCCCTCCACGCATCATCATTCAACAGCATTTCCTTCCATTCCCTCTGTGTTTTTGTTTGTTTGTTTTGTTTTTAATGTATGCTGAAGGCCTAGAGAGGATACAACCATTCAAACAACCAAAGGGCACACCCTCAAGCCTGCCCCCAAGCCATCAGCACTCAGTCCCTCTTCCTCCCTGAGTCTAGAGTCCCTCGCCGCTACATCTCTCCATATCATCATCTCTGCCTCCATCTCTGGTGTCACTGCTTCTCTGGATAGGGCCCCGCACTCCACTCTTCTCCCTTGATGGTCCCAGGGTCATTCACTCCTGGACTGCTAGATTAACTGTTCCCCTCCTTTTGTTACAAAATATCTATCTTTACATTTGCAACACTTACAATCAATCAGTCCTGATAGCAATTATTCACTATTGCACCACAAGAGTCTTATTCCCAGCTCCTTTCACCAGCCCCATCTGGACAGGTTGGAAACCACTCAATGGAGATTCTACCTTCCCCCACACCCTCTGAAACTAGGCTCCCTTTTTAAAGCTTGTAAACCAGTCACTTTGTGCCTTTGTAGCCCCCCTCCCCCCTCCCCCCATTTTGGGTAGCCAGTGTCTAAGTTGTCTATCCCTGTCTACCCTGTGTATCGAGGGGGTGGAAATGATCCTCTCTGTAAAGTATAGTTCCCTCTTTTGAGTTACTACATCCATAAGTATAGATCAAGTTCATCAAATTGTAGAGGATTACTCTTTTTATCCTCTTCTTTCTTCCTCTAGTGAAGTTCTGATCATCCAGACATTGAAGCCAGGTCAAACGGGTGCTATCTGAAAGTATGGGTGTTCTTGTGCATCTCCCCTCACTTCACATCAGCTGGACGCTTCACTCTCCACTCTAGTCCTCTGTGGCCATGTTCCTGTCCCTGGGTCCAGGAGTCCCCAAGTCTTGCCATACTGCTGGTCAACTAGGTCTCAATCCAGGTGGACCAGTTGAATGTGGTCGGACTTAGCTCACAACTTCATTGCTGCTTTTCCCCGCACTTCCCCTTTTCAGTAGACTAATGTGGTCACCAGCAAGACCACATGCCTGCTTATGTATTCCCCCTGAATCTCAGTCTTGGAAGGGGGTTTGCCCTGAAGGGCCAGACCACTTGCTTTGATGGCTCACCAGTGAATAACTTGCTTGTTCTTGTGGTAGTCAATCAGACTGCCATTATTGTTTTTGATTTTTCCTGCTGGTCTTTGTTTTAAGAAGTATCTTCTGTTCTTCTAACCGCTCCAGGCTGGTCTGCTTGTCCTTTCAAGTGGAAATTTCCCACCTCAGAAGATTCTGGATGGGGGTCTGGATTTCACCTATGGTTTTATGCAATGCAAAGGCTCTGCAGAAAGCATCCTTCACTGGGAAAGTTCTAGGCCCTTTTTAGGCATTCCAATCATTTACAGCCTCAGAAACCCTGTACAGGGTTGTTATGAGTCAGAACCGACTCCATGGCACATAACTACCACCAATCAGTTATAGGATGAAGATGGACTTACAAGCTTTCTATTATGATGTTTCTGGTTATTTCTTTCTCTCCCTCTCAAGTATCTATTTTACAGTAGTAGGCAAGGGAAACCAAGATTTAAAAGACAGCCAAGCATCTTAACATTATTTTCCCCCTTTTCCCCATTCCAACTATGTCTCAATCCCTGTATCCCAGAGCCCTGTTGTTCCAAGGTTGAGCATACATCATTATTTACCTCTGTCCCACTTAGCCCAAGCAAACCTGCATAAATGTTCTCCCATCCGCCTTGTTCTTCCATTCCCCTCCTGCTTCTTAGGTATTGCCCCTGCCTTCAGCACCCTACCCTTAATCTTTTTATTAGCTCATCACGCCTTGGGGAATCATCACATTAGTGCCACATACCATTGCTATTGTTGTTAAGTGCCATCAAGTCGGTTCCAACTGACACGAACCTGCATAGGGTTTCCAAGGAGCAGCTGGTGAGCTTGAACCGCCAATCATTACACATTTGGTTAGTTATGTGCCGTGGAGTTGGTTCGGACTCATAGCGACCCTGTACAGGGTTTCTGAGGCTGTAAATCTTTACGGGAGCAGAAAGCTTCATCTTTCTCCCGCGGAACAGCTGGTAGTTTTGAACTGCTGATCTTGTGGTTAGAAGCCCAATTTGTAACCCCTCTGGTAGAACAGTGGTTACGAATCAGGCTGCTAACCTTAAGGTCGGCAGTTTGAAACTACCAGTGGTTCTGCGGGAGAAAGATGAGGTGGTCTGCTCCTGTAAAGATTTATAGCCTTGGAAACCCTGTGTAGGGTCACTATGAGTCGGAACTGACTCCACGGTACTCAACAACAATGCTACCTACACAGTACATCATAACAAATCTCAAACCACTGAGAATCATGGCCTAGTCAAGCTGACACATAATGTTGGTGTTAAGTGCTATCGAGTCGGTTCTGACTCATAGCAAGCCTGTATAGAGTTTCTGAGGAGCCGCTGCTAAGTTTGAACTTCCAACCTTGTGGTCCAATGCTTATCCTACAGTGCCACACCAGGATTTACACGTTTTAGGGAGACACAATTCAATCCATGACAGTCATCTGCTGTAGAAAATGCAGGTCATGTTGTATCAGGAAATGTTCCACCAGAGCAAACGATGAGAGGGCCAGGAGGTAGGATGGAAAAAGGTGAAGCAAAGAGATGAGTTGAGGACTGGTTGCCTGGCTACCAATCCTGGATCTCATCCTTGAAGATATGAGGTACCAAGGAATGTCCGTTAGCTGTCCTTTATGAGCAATGAATGAGATAATGTTCCTCAAAGTGTTTTGTACATGGCATAAAAATCTGAGCAGATTTGGAAGACTAGCGTTTAAGACAAGAATAATGTCTCTTGATTGGTCTTAGCTACAAGTTCTCCCTCTCTCAACAGGTGATGAAATTCTAGAACTCAATGGTGAATCAATGTCTGGGCTAACACATCAGGATGCTTTGCAGAAATTCAAGGTGACTATCCCTTATCAGAGTATGACCAAACTCTAGAACCTTCAGGCAAATGGATTACCTTTTGTCATTCAAACCTACAAATTTTAGGGATCCATTACATGGGGCACCTAGCTGATACTGACCTTTTACAATACTAATAAGAGAACTTACTAAAAACCTAATCATCAGGATTGTTGTAAGGGATGCTTACACTTCACAACTTACAAAACGGTTTAAAAATATTTTATGTTTTCATATTGATAAATTTATAGATTTTCTTTACATTTTAAGGCAATTCCCAACATATATTTTTGAGTCTCTATCTAGTTAGTTCAAGACCTATTTATCAGTATAGTTAGCTAGTGTGTTGTTGTTGTTGTTAAGTGCCAGCGAGTCAGTTCTGACTCATAGTGACCCCACATAGGGTTTCCAAGACTTTTAATCTTTGTGGGGCAGAAAGTAATCTTTCTTCTGCAGAGTGGCTGGTGGGCTTGAACAGCCAACCTTGTAGTTTGCAGTCCGGTTCCTATCATACGGAGCCACCATGCTCTCCAGCTATCTAGTATAAATATGTATATATGCACACAATTATATCATATGTATATCCATGTAAATAAACACACACACACACACATGACTGCTTTTCTTTAAAACAGTAGCTTACTGCTGCTATTGAAGGAGGCCAGTCTTCCTCACCTCCCCTGAGTTGTTGCTGCATTTCCATCTCAGTCTCTCTTATTTTCAGCAAGCCAAAAAGGGGCTCCTTACCCTCACAGTGCGTACCCGCCTGACAGCCCCACACTCGGGGTCCAGCCACCTGTCCCCGCCTCTGTGCCGCTCTCTGAGCTCCAGCACCTGTGCCACCAAGGACGGCAGCTCCTTCGCTGTGGAAAACCCCGTGGTTCCCACCAGCATTGCCAAGCCCAATTACAGAATCATGGTGGAGGTGTCTCTCAAGAAAGGTAGGTGTGCTGACCTTCTGGCCTGAGAGGGCTCTGCTCACCCTCTACCTGGACCTCCCAAGGCCGAGTCTCTGAGGCTTTCATCCTTTGGAATCAGTTCAGGGGCAGAGGTGTTGTTGAATCACTGAGACTCATAGGGCAGAACAGAAACGCCCTCGTAGAGTTTCCAAGGAAAACAGATTACTACATTTTTTTCTTGTGGATTCAAACTGCCAAACTGTTTGGTTAGCAGCCCAGCAGGTTAATAGTTAGCAGCATTTTTTTTAGGGAGTTCATAGACTACTCCCAGAAATCATGTTCAACAGTTTTAGGAATGGGGCACAGGGACTTGCATTAGAAAGTGTACCCCCAAGTGAGTCTAAGATCTACTAGAGTTAAGAATTTTTGCTTCAGAGTTAGGGTTCCCTTGAAGGGCTCTGACCTTTGATCATGGGCCTGGTCATCCCCAAATATCTTCATCCATATAAGAGGACAACTAGCAAAGGCTCACGGCCTCCTTCCTGGGACCAGCATCAGAAGGTGAAATGTGAATTGCCAGGAAAACCCCAAAAACCAACACACACATAAAGAGGTCTTTCTCTTCCTCCCTGGAAACTCCATCTAGTTCTCTTGCTGGCTGCTTCCCAGGTTCCGGAACTTTCAACGTTGGTAAGCCCCACACCCTCCTCGTCAAAGATTCTGGGAGACCACATCAGCTACATGGCCCTAACACCACATACATGCTGCTACTTTCAAACTTTTACTTTTGCCCTGTCTTTTTCCTATGGGTCCCAGATTCCTCTATCCAACTACCTACTCTGCAAGTCCAGTCAGCTATCTCATGGCATCTCAAGTATAACTTGGGCAAACCCAAGCCCGTGGTTCCCCCATTCCCCTAATCTTGTTCCCTATGTCAATTTTCTCCACTTTGATAAACTGTATCATCACTCACACAGTCACTCCACCCCCAAAAATCTCTGAGTTATTTGATTTCCCTCATCTAATCCACCAGCAAGTCTATCTCCAAGACAGCTTCTACATACATCCTCTGTCGATTTTCCCATGGTGAGTCCAAGCCACCATTGTTTTGCTCAGTAGTAGCATCTTAAATGGTCTGTGTCCTCTTACAGTTTCTCCTCCTCACAGCAGCCAGTCACATATTTTTAAATAGAAATTAGATTAGATCATGTCACTTCCTTGTTCAAAACTCTCCCGTGGCATCCTGTCTCAGTATAGAATAACATCTTTGACTGAGACATCCTTGTTTACAAAGCCTCATTTCATCTGGCCCTTGCTTCCCTCAGTGACATCAACTCACATCACTGTCCTTGTGACCAGCTGTGTTCTGGCTCCACTGGGCTCCTTTCTGGTCTTATACCACCTCTATTTACTCTTGCTCTCAGGACTTTGCATTAACTGTTTCCTCTTCTGAGAATGTTCTGCCCAGTTGGTCCATTCATAGCTCCTGCTCACCATTCACATTTCAGGATAAATGCTGCCTCCTCTGAGGTAGTCCCAGAATTGTCTAGAATATTCCCCACAATATTTATCACTTTCTGATATCTTTCTCTGTCTCTCCATTCCTTTTCTTCTCCTTCCCTTTCTTCTTCCTTTAGTTCCTTCTTCCCTCCCTCCCTTCTTTTCTTCTTAAGGTCTCTGAGAGCAGAGACCTTGTCTTCCCTGACCACCGCTGCTGAACCTAAGGCAGTGTTCTGCACACAGTAAAAAATTAAAAATCAATCAATTGCCATCAAGTCAACCCTGACATATGCAGATCCCATGTGTGCTGGAGTAGAACAGTGCTCCAGAATGATTTTCAATGCCTGAGTTTTGGAAGAAGATCACTGAGATAGTTTCTGAGGCATCTCTGAGTTGACTTAACTTCCCACTAAGCATGTTAACCCTTTATACTACTCAGAGACCTGCCCACAGTAGATGGTCCATATATGTGAGTGGGATAAGAAGGGACACTTGACTCATCCATAATGGGGGTGCTGAGGGTGCTGTAGGATAAACAATAGATTGCTATCCACAGAGTTGGCAGTTCAAACCCACCAACTGCTCTGCAGGAGAAAGATAAGGCTTTCTGCTCCTGTAAGATTTACAGCCTTGGGAACTAGATGGCACATAACAACAACAGCGGAGACTGGTTAGTATCTGCAAAGTTTAACCACAGTCCCCTCACCCTGTTCTGCCTTCCAGAGGCTGGTGTTGGTCTGGGAATCGGTTTGTGCAGCATTCCCTACTTCCAGTGCATCTCGGGCATCTTCGTTCACACTCTCTCTCCAGGGTCTGTGGCCCATTTGGATGGAAGGCTCCGGTACGTCTTGTTGCTCTTTCTGAGAAGAATTCTGATTTACAGAGAAGGGAAGGACCATCTTAGAATGTCAGGGGATTGATTTGGAGATAAGATAGTTAGAACGAATGATCCAGCCAGGATTTAGTGCCTTGTTCCTCAAATCATGGTCCGGGAAAAACAACATCGTCATCACCTGGGAGCTTGTACGAAATGCAGAGTCTCATGCCCACCTCTAGGCCTACTGACTCACATTCTGCATTCTAAGGAGGTCTTACTTAACCAGGTGATTGGCGTGCACATTACAGTTGAAGAAACATTGTCTCTGAAAATACAGGTCCAAAATAGAAAACAAGAAGTAAACACTCTTTAATTCAGATTTAGCTGATCTAGAATTTGTAGTAGCATAAACAGGAGCTTCAGTAAGGTTTACCTGTGTGTTCTATATGGAAAAATAAAGCTTATTAAGCAAATCAGTAGGATAGCCACAATTTCATGGTGGCATAAACAAAGCATTTTTACTTACTCCAGATACATTTCTTGACAAGTAACTTCTAAGGGAAGTACAAATCTAATTTTGTTGTTGTTGTTCAATAATGTATATTTCACAAGGATCTAGATTCTTTGTCATGTTATTTCATCCCAATTTAACTTATTTTTAACACTTTATACTTCTACATTCA
The DNA here is from genome assembly GCF_000296735.1 of Chrysochloris asiatica. Lineage (NCBI taxonomy): Eukaryota > Metazoa > Chordata > Mammalia > Afrosoricida > Chrysochloridae > Chrysochloris > Chrysochloris asiatica. Next base: position 4,076,281 of record NW_006408674.1, read on the forward strand.
TACTACAGATGTATCTTCCTTCACTGGGTTTGGGTTTTGTTTAATCAGGAGAGTTTTGTCCTGTTTATAAAGGTTTTATTATAATTGCAATACATGTTAGGACAAGGCCTGCTTAGGATAAAGTTTCTGAATTAGAGATAGATTTATTGTTGCCATCTGCAAGAAGGTGACAGTTAATTTACTAAATCATGTGCGATATTATCTTAGTCCTAAATGCTCTCCTAGGCCTACAGGAAGGTAGGAATTATTTTGGAAGTTTCTACTTTATTTGGAAGTTGGCGCTAGAGGACAGTGGTCATTCACAAAAATGTGTACTTCCTTGGCAACAGTGAAGATGGGTTTGACTCAGTAGAAATGTAGCACCGGAAGGGACAATGAGATCAATATCAAGAGACCTGAGTTCTAGCCTGGTCATGACAATTAAGAGTTAGGCCGGGGATTGGAAAATATGGTTCTCAGACCCACCACCTCTGTTTGCAAAGAAAGCCCTATTGGGACACAGCCAGTGTTTACATGTTTATATGTAAATATGTTTACATGTTACTGATGACTGCTGTCATGCTACAATGGTAGAGCTGAGTGGTTGTAGAAGAAGCTATATGGTGCCTGTTACACTTTGGCCCATTATTGAAAATGTTTGCCCACTCCTGAGCTAGCTAATATTAGGGAGGTCATTTCACCCTTTGTACCTCAGTTTCCCTATCTATGGAAAAAAAGAAAAAAGGATTTTGTAAGCCTCCATGTTTTGACTGAATCTTGCTTTTCTCTCTTATTTCCTTTTTCTTTTTAGGTTGCTAGTATGCTTTCCTAAGTTGCAACTAGAATGAACTCCCTAGGCTTCTCTTCTCATTTCTTCCCATGGGAACCTCATGAGCACTCCTGCCTGGTGATTCTTTCTTTACCTGTTCACACATTCCCTCCATCCTATCCAGTTCTCCCTCCTAACTGCTCTGTATACAGGGAGACTGAGACCCAAAGAGATGGAGGATGTGATTGGTTATAGGTTTTGTGACAACTGTTGAGCCAAACACTATTTCATGATTTTACTTCCTCGTTGTGTTTAACACCAGCCCCTCAAACTTGGTTAGGCTTTGTTGAAGGAAAAGAGAGGTGGGTGGATAAAGAAAAACCTTTGATAATATGGAATGACTCAGTGGTGGGTCTGAAATAGCTACTTTGCGGATAATGCAGTGAGCGACACCCTCCTTCGGTCTGCTCTGCCCTAAGTTCTATCAGGGGCCTAAGGAGTTATGTCTTGATTTGATTTTTAGGTCTCATCAAAAGGCCCAGCTAGCAACAGGCCCCCAGAGTTGTGACAATTGTTTACTACAAATGGAAATGGAATGAATGAACATGTTTTGTTTATGCCACCATGAAACTGTGGTTATCTTACCAATTGGCTTAATAAACTTTATTTTCCCATATAAAACACACAGGTAAACCTTTACAGAAGCTGCTGTTTATATTACTACAAATTCTAGATCAGCTAAATTTGAATTAAAGAGTGTTTACCTCTTGATTTCTATTTTGGACCTGTATTTTCAGAGACAATGTTTCTTCAACTGTAATGTGCACGCCAATCACCTGGTTAGGTAAGACCTCCTTAGAATGCAGAATGTGAGTCAGTAGGCCTAGAGGTGGGCACGAGACTCTGCATTTCGTACAAGCTTCCAGGTGATGACGATGTTGTTTTTCCCGAATCAAGATTTGAGGAACAAGGCGCTAAATCCTGGTTGGATCATTCATTCTAACTATCTTGTCTCTTCATTGATTCGATGCCAATGACTTCCTATTGGTGCTTTTGCAGGTGTGGTGATGAGATTGTGGAGATCAATGATTCCCCAGTACATTGCATGACGCTAAATGAAGTGCACGCAGTCCTGAGTCACTGCAGTCCTGGCTCTGTTCCCATCATTGTTAGCAGACATCCGGACCCACAGGTAACATCCTGCTGGGTCATCCTCTCCTTCCCAGGATCCCGCTTTCAGTACTGAAACTGGAATGAGGAATAAACGAATGGCTAGGTCTGGGCCTGAACAAATACATATCTGTAGCAGGGGTCCATGGACAAAGTGCTAGACATCAGAGACCATTAGTCTTCAGTTAGGGAAGTTTTTGTAGCTAGGTACAGCCGTAAGGCAGGAAAATATAGACCGAGGTCCCTGCTAGCAGATATAAGAGCATCATTCACCCAGACATTTTTACTCAGTACCCACTAAGTACTGAGGATGCAGCGATAAATGAGTTCATAGTACACAGTCTTATCCTTCCTCTAGAAGCACACGGTCTCCTCAGACTGGCATAGAAATAGTTGCACTATGGGAACCCAGAGGAGAACACAGAACGGAAGGGATTATAAGCAAACTTTTGCCAGGCAAAGACCTTGAGGAAGGTCATTCCAGACAATGGGGACACAAAGATCAAAGGTATCATAGAGTTATGAAGGGGGCTCACGGAAGAAGAGTGGTCAGTTCAATGTGACTGGGATGCAGGGTACTGGGTGAGAATGATGAACATAAAGGTTGCTGAGGCATTGGGGTTACATGGCAGGAGGCTAAGTATTTGTATTCTAGTTTGTGAGAAGTGAAGAGTTAGGGTAGACCTGTAGTCATAACTATAACACATCCATCTGTTTTTTTAACTTGGACCACTTTGTGGAAGACAGAGTGACTGTAACTGGAGGTTGTCAGAGAAGTTGTGAAGAGGAAGGAACAAGATGCTGATGGTCTGCACTAGACAGGAGCTGACAACAGAGGACAGAGAGGAAGGAACAAGATGCTGATGGTCTGCACTAGACAGGAGCTGACAACAGAGGATAGACAGGAAGGAACAACAGGAGACAACATTTGAGAGGAACATATAATCTCTGCTTGCTGATTGGTTCTGGGTAACAGAGAGGGAGGAACCTAGTTTGTTTGGAGTCTACAGGTAGACTTCAGAGACATTGCAGGTTCTGATCCAGACCACCACAATAAAGCAAATACAGAAATTCAGCAAGTCACATGACAATATTTGGTTTCCTATGAAAGTTATGTTTACATTATACTGCGGTCAATCACATGGGCAACAGCATTATGAAAAAGTTTGAAATATTGTGAGAATTATCAAGATAGACACAGAGACATGAAGCAAGCACATGCTGTTGGGGGTAAAAATGACACTGGTAGACTTGTCACAAACTCTCAATTTGCAGAACTTCCCCCAACCCCCTGCAATGTCTGCACAAAAAAGCTAAGTAGAATAACATGAGATATGAATCATGTAGGTTGGAAGACTGAGAGATGGTCACAGCAGAACTAGAACAGAGAATAGATTTGGATGAGCAGATGATTGAAGTGCCTATGGGATCTTTAGATGGAGATGTCCAGGAAGCAATGAAATTTAGGGCTGACCAAGGCTGGCCCAAGAGATCCAGGTTGGAGCTAGATGTGGGCGTTGAAGCCATAAGTATAGAAATAATAGTATGTTAGGGAACTTGCTGATAATCATCCCCGTCACTTATTCAGCCTTGGCATGTGTCAAGAATGTTTGCCAAAGATGTGACACAGACAATCAGATTCAGGTGTCATACAATCCTGTGAACGCAGTACAATGATTTTTTTCCACTTCACAGAGAAGGAGATTGAATCTTGGAGAGGAGAAGAAAGTTATTGATAGAGGAACTAAGAAACAAAACATAGCAAAAACACTGCCATTGAATCCATTTTAACTCCTAGATACCCTGTGGGACAGAGCAGGGAAGTGGGGATTCAGAAGCCTGTGTGTCTGATTACAACCTGTATGCTGAGCAAATAATACGAGAAGCTGGGTTCTATGAAGAAAAACGTGGCATTAGGATTGGAGGAAGACTCATTAACAACCTGAGATATGCAGATGATACAACCTTGCTTGCTGAAAGTGAAGAGGACTTGAAACATTTACTGATGAAGATCAAAAAACACAGCCTTCAATATGGATTACATCTCAATGTCAAGAAAACAAAAATCCTCACCACTGGACCAATAAACAACATTCTTATCAATGGAGAAAAGATTGAAGTTGTCAAGGACTTCATTCTTCTTGGATCAACTATTAACACTCGCGGAAGCAGCAGTCAAGAGATCAGACAACGTATTGCATTGGGCAAATCTGCACAGGAACTTTTTAAAGTATTGAAGAGCAGAGATGTCAGCTTGAGGACTAAGGTGCGCCTGACCCAAGCAAGGGGGTTTCAAAAACCCCAAAAGGATGTGAAAGCTGGACAGTGAATAAGGAAGATCGTAGAAGAATTGATGCCTTTGAGTTGTGGTGTTGGAAAAGAATACTGAAAGTGCCATGGACTGCCAAAAGAACCAATAGATCTGTTTTGGAAGAAGTGCAGCCAGAGTGCTACTTGGAGGCCAGGATAGCTAAGCTTCGTCTCTCATACTTTGGACAAATTGTTCAGAGGAAACAGTTGCTGGAGAAGGATGTCATGCTGGGTAAGGTGGAGGGTGAGAGAAAAAGAGGAAGACCCCTAACGAGATGGATCAGCCAGGTGGCATCATTGATGACGTCAAGTGTGGCAGAGGTAGTGAGGTTGGCCCAGGATCGGACATTGTTTCGTTCTGCTGTGCATGGGGTCGCTATGAGTAGGTTCCGACTCGATGGCACCTGACAAGAACAACTCTTAACTGACTCCCAAATTCCAAAAGAAAAGAGGACAGAGCATGAAATAATGGGAAAGGTCAACATATACCTTGTGCAGTGGAATTAAACCCAGCCCCACTCAACTATCCAGCACTAAAGGTAAACACACTTGTAAACAACAGGTTTTTTCCTTAAGGTAAACAGATGATTAGCCTAAATCCTTGGGCAATAAAAGAAGCAAAAGAACCTTGACGGACTTAACGCCTTTAGGTGCTCTTGATGAACCTGTTGCTATCCAGTCAATTCAAGGAGCTCTGGTAGCATTTGGTGTGGCAGAAAAGAGCTGGCAAAGCATTCTGGTGGGGTAGACCCTGTGTTCATAGACTACACAGGGCAGAGAAGAGAGTGAGCCCTGGGCTTGGCATCAGATTGTCTGGTCCACATCCAGCTCTGAGGTTTGTCTTTGACAACCTTAGACAAGTCAGCCAATATTCCAGAGCCTCTGGTCTCTAACTTGTCTAAGGGTACACACCTAACAACTGGAGAAACTGGGACAGGAAGAAAAGGCTGTTTCACTCTAAAGGTCATACTCTTAACTATGTCTCTAAATTCACTTATCATCTGGAGTCACAACACAAACAGTGGTCATGACTTTGTTATTGATGATGAAGATGTGATGATAGCATTGCCAAGAACAGAAGATTCTTCAGAGGTAAACCATGAAGTTTGGACATATTGTC
>NW_006408674.1:4081881-4111735 GCF_000296735.1 Chrysochloris asiatica
TAAGTCTGCCTAAAATTTTACAATAAGTTTCAGTAAGGAGAAAGTTGAAAAGTCAAATGGGCTTCGGACTTATCTTGAAAATACCGGGGAATCATTGATGCCCAGCACATTTGTAGAAGTAGAATTTGCAGAATATGTTAGAAGGGAAGCAAACAGAATCCAGGAGCCCAGCTCAGGAGCTCATAAAGTACTTGGAGCCTGATGCAGGGTCCTAGTACTCGTTTGAGGCGGTGCTATGATGTTTTCCAGATCTCTGAACAGCAACTCAAAGAAGCCGTAGCCCAGGCTGCAGAGAACATCAAGTTTGGAAAGGAGAGACATCAGTGGAATCTGGAAGGTAAGGAAAATGGTGGACTTGGACTTGAAATATCTTTGCCTTCTTAGAAAGCTTAGAGTTTAACCATTAACTCAGTTTCTATCCCAAAGATGTATAATGAAATCCATCAAAACACAGTAAATAGACTAGAGTTAAATCTGGAAGCCCACCAGTGAAATTTTGCCCACATTTTTGCATTGTTTGTTGTTGTTTTTGCAAGGTGACATAGAGTCAGCACCGACTCATAGCAACCCTATGCAGAATGGAATAATACAATGCCCAATTCTGGGCCAACCTTACAACTGTTGCTACGTTTGAGTCCATTGATGCTGCCACTGTGCCAGTCCATCTCATTGGGGGTCTTCCTCTTTTTCTCCAACCTTCCACTTTACCAAACATGATATCTTTCTCCAGTGACTGGTCCCTCCCTGACAATATGTCCCAAGTATGAGAGACGAAGTCTTGTCATTTTGGCTTCCAAGGAGTATTCTGGCTATACTTCTTCCAACACAGATCTGTTTGTTCTTTTGGCAGTCCATGGCACTTTCAGTATTCTCCTCCAACCACAACTCAAATCATCTACGGTCTTCCTTATTAATTGTCTAGCTTTCACATGCATATGAGATTATTGAAAGTACCATGACTTGCATCAGGTGCACTTTAGTCCTCAAGCTGACATCTTTGCTCTTGGGAGGTACAAAATTTTGCAGATTATCTTGAGCTTGAGTCATTTTAAGTGGGGCAAAAACTCTCCAGGTCTTTATCCATCATTCATTGTTGTCATTTACTAGGTTGTCATCCACACACTAGTCCCTGCAGGCATTTAAGTTCGCTACCCCTAGTCTCTGTAATCCAGGAGCCCTAATGGCTGCTAACTGAGAGCTTGGTGATTTGAACCTACCCAGCATCTCTGCAGCAGAAAGGTCTGGCAATCCGCTTCTGTAAAAATTCCAGCCTAGAAAACCCTATAGAGCAGTTCTACTTTGTCACATGGGGTCACTATGAATCAAAATCAACTCCACCTAACAAGAACCATTTCTAATGATAAAAACATTTAGAAATAATACGATCAATATAATATGCAACATTTATGAAGTTCTTATGTTGTGTTAATTTCTTTTCACACATGATTTCACTGAAGCACCACATTAAGTTTCTACACAAGTTTTGTAGGTAAAAGTGAGGCACTGAGAAGTTAGGGTGCCTCATTCAAAGTCACACCACTGAATACGACGAGGATTTGGGATGGGAACCCAGGCTAGCTGACTTCAGAAACTGGGACACTCACTACCTCAATACCCAACTGATGGGCATTGACCCATCACTAGAACATTCGTATGATAAAATTAACGACATACTGACAAGAAAGTTACACAGTCTGGAGGGACATTCGGAGAAAAGGGAAGAATACAACATTTAATTTCAAGTATTATTGTCTACCTTTCCCATCTACCTAATACACATATACTCAGGAGAAAAATGATAAAGAAACATGCCAAAATTATGACAGCGGTCATCTCTAACTGAGAGGACTGTACATGGTTTTTTACTTCTAAGGTCTTCTTTTTTGTTGCTGAGTTTTCTCTAATGAAAATATGCTATTTTATAATGAAGAAAAAGTAATAGGATTTGGATTTTGAGCTTGGCTGCCTTAGTTCTCTCTTAAGGCAGGTGCTGCCTAAGGGCTCCCCTGCTTGTCTCTGTCTCCCAAGGTGAGCGGAAATTTGGGCAAGAGGCCAGGCTTTACTCTGCTCCTATCCCCTTGACTTGCGATGCTATGAAAGGGACACTTTGGACAATTTCCCACCAGAGAGGAGGACCTTTCAAGCATGGGTAGATGGCATGAGTGCTGGAAAGGATGGGAAGGGGGGCTGTAAGCTGGGAAAAAGGCTGGGTGGGGAGGAGAAGAGAAAGAAGGGGTATGGCTAAGTATCAATGATTTTTATGGCTTCACTTCATTATTGCTGTTGTTGTTAAGTGCCATCTAGTAGGTTCCAACTTATAGCGATCTTGTATAGGGTTTCTAAGGAGCGGCTGGTAAGTTTGAACCACTGACCTTGTGGTTCAAAACGACCTTGAGGAAGAGTGCTTATCCTAAGACGCTACACCAGGACTCCCCACTTCATCATCAGCTAGAGAGAAACGGTCACCTCTTTTTACAAGATTTACAAGATTTAAAGATCCTTCACAGAGAATCTCTTTATCTCTTTGATGTTGTTGTTGTTAAGTGCCGTTGAGTCAGTGTTGACTCATAGCAACCCTATACAGGATTTCTGAGGAGCAGCTTGGTGGGTTTGAACCACTGACCTTGTGGTTCAAACCGACCTTGAAGTCCAGTACATTAACCCACAGTGCCACAGTTTAGGGACACTACAGTTGAGAAAAGGCGTGTTGTAGGTTGGGTCCCCCAAGAGGCTGACTCTGAGATGGGATTTAGTGTGCAGGATATTTATTAGACACTGTCATTGGGATTACCAGGCAGAAGGAATAATGGAGTTGAGTTGACGACCCAACAGCTTCAACCACCCTTGGTGCTCTGGAGCTAAAATGACTCGTTAAAGTTGTCCCAAGTTAGGCAGAAATGGCTGGGCCTTTATAACCCCATCTCCATCAGTCATTGGTTAGGGTCTGCTCCCCATAGTTGGGGCAAGTCCTTCTTTAATAGGCAATATGGGTAGAATATCTCCATGCCCACTCCATGGAGTTTCACAAAGTTTGAATGCTTTTCCCATACCTACAGTCATAGTTTCTCAGGGACCAAGCCCAAGACCAAGCCCAAGGTTTCAAAACCAGTGGTGCCCTGCCTGTGGCTGTCCTGAGCAAGGCCAGGGCTGTTTTAATCTTGGCAAGCTCAGTGTAGTGCTTCACACACAGGTGTCAAAAGGCTGGAGAGCAGCTGGCACGGGCGGCCCACCTCGGAGAAGGAGCAGGAGAAGAACTCAGCACCTCCACAGCGCAGGGCTCAGAAGATCATGGTCCGCTCCAGCAGCGATAGCAGCTACATGTCCGGGTCCCCAGGAGGGAGTCCTCGAAGTGGTGGCAGTGAGCAGCAGCCCCCTGATGTGGAAGTCAGCGCACACAGTTCCCGCCTGCACCTTGGACAGGACAACCAGGTGCTGTCCACGACAGCAGCCAGTCTGCCCCAGGACAGCCCGCCCTTCCCTGGGAGCCAGGATGGCCACCCACCATTGAGGTTGAAAAAATCTTTTGAGATTTTGGTGAGAAAGCCCACATCCTCCAAGCCCAAGCCTCCACCCAGAAAATACTTTAAAAGTGACAGTGACCCCCAAAGGAGTCTGGGAGAGAGAGAGAACTCCGTATGTTCTTCTGGACACACTTTGTCCTCCTGTGGCCAGGTAAGAGCATGTGTCAGGTGGTTGTTCTCGAATATCCACAATATGTTTGTAGTGGAAGAATCAAAGTTTCTCCTGTTCTGTGCTAAATTACCAGAGAGAAGGCGCAGTTAAAACCTCAGTGCTAAAAGCATTGAGTTTTGAAACTTCTTGTTGTTAAAGCTCAGAGTTACCCTGTATAGGGTTTCCAAGGAGTGCTGGGGGCAGATCCAAAATTGAAGTCCAAGATTACTCACTGGTTTCTGGGTACCCACCCACTATTCACTGAGATTTAAGGTCCCTTTCCTACGTGTCATTCCAGAACCCCTGGAGGCCCGTTGCAAGAGGTGAGAGGGATAGAACTCTTTGTTGGTGAATCTCCAGCTTTTCGTTTCCTGGAAGAGTTTTTGTGGGAAGCCCAAAAGCCCTAATTATCAAGTCAGTTCTGACTTGTGGCACACCAGGGGTTGCAGAGCAGAACTGCTTCCTAAGATTTTCTGGCTGTAATGTTTACAAGGTGTCCTGGGTGGCTCTGTGAGTTAATGTGCTGGACTTCAAATCAAGTTTGATCTGCAAGGTGATTCAAGCTCACCAGTTGCTCCTCCTCCGAACCACTATCCCGGGTCGCTACAGGTCAGAACTGACTCAATGATACTTAACAACAACAATAAACAATCTTTACAGAGTCCTGGTGTGGCGCTGTAGGATAAGCACTTGACCATGAGGTTGGTTTGAAATGCAAAGTCAGCAGCTCAAACCCACCAGTTGCTCATTGGAAACCCTACACAGGATTGCTATGCGTCAGAACTGACTCAACAGTACTTAACAACAACAACAGTCTTTACGAGGAGCGAGATAAAGATCACAGCCTAGAAAATCCTATGGAGCAATTCTACTCTGTACCACACGAGGTCGCCACAAGTCAGAACTGACTTCACAGCAATGGGCTGGATTTTGTTTCCGTCTCAAATCTCTCGCTGTTAGACTGCCTTTCACATCCTTACCCCTCCACCTGCTGCACAAGACAGGTGGTTTTTGAAACCTCTGGAAATACCCTCTAACAACCTGTAAGAAGGACTGACCCATTTAGGGAAAGTAAGAAAGCCCCGAGTGGTGGTGGTGGTGGGAGCTGGGGGAGGTGAACGTTGAGTACAGAGACTTGAAAGCAAAGGCAGGGGAGAAGAAAGCCAGGTTACTAAGAATGAAGTGCAGCTGTGCAGAGAGCTGGCAGGATGTGGCCTGTTTAGCAGTGTGTGATCGGGGTGCAGAGGTGGATCTATCCCCCGCTCTTCCTCCTTTAAGTAAAGATTTCATTATCCCTGAGGTTCAAGTGATTTGAGTCTAGAAGTGCACATTTGGTCCGAGGAGGCTGAGAACCTGGGTTAAGACCAGAAAGGGAGGAGTGGAGTTTTCACTGCAAATCTCTGTCCCGGTGAAGCCCATGAGCCAGCCTTGGACTTGTACGAGGGGATTTCAAAAATTTCCTGCAAAATGGAATTAAAAGAGAATGGGATTTCCCCACAAACACTTGGAAACTCCCTTGTAAGGAGCCTGGTGATATTGTGGGTCAGGTGTTGGGCTGCTAGCCACAAGGTTGACAGTTCAAAACTACCAGCCACTCGGCAGGAGAAAGCTGAGGCTGTCTGCTTCTGTTAACATTTAATGTCTTAGAAACACTGTTTAAAATCACCATGAGTCAGAATTGAGCTGATAACAGTAGATTTGGGGGTGTGTTGGTATTCTTATAGGGCAGGGTATATCCCTAAGGGAGGGGCTGGAGGAGGAATCAGGATGTCTTCAGGGAAGGCCAAACAAGGAGCACACATGTGGGCAGCTTCCTCTCATACAACATTGCCTCATCTCAGACACCTGTCTGAAAACACAGGTCCCTCCTGAGTCCCCAGGCTTTGCAGCTCTAAGGACATGATGCCGCTGCTCTCTTCTGTCGATGGACTTTGACCCATGTGGCCAACGGACCCTTCTCCCATTGTCTTTCTCTAGAAGGCACAAAGGACTCTAATATACTTGTCCTGGCCATTGAAGACCACAGAGAAAGCATTATTGCACAACCGAAAACAGGAAGCAGTTTATGTGACGTTACTCTTCTTAAAATTTCCTCGGCCATTCCTGGGGATTTCTCCCTGAGTGTTTTTCTCTTTGACAGCAATGGACCACCCTGCTTTAAGACCAGTCAGTCTGTCTCTCTCTGTCTGTCTATCTATAATAAAATCTGTGAAAGCTAAAACCTAGGCAAGAGTGGAAACTTGTCAGAGAAGGAAAACTCAAAAAGGAGCCATAGAAAATGATAAGACTGCAACCTGTCTTATGAAAGGCAAAAACTTTCATTGACTTCTAGCTCTCACAGGTTTTATCCTATCTATCTGGTGTGGCGCTGTAGGGTTGGATTGCTAGCTGAAAGGTCGGCAGTTCAAACTCACTAGCTACTCCTCGGAAACCCTATACAGGGTCGCTCTGAGTAGGAACGGACTCAGTGGCACTTAACTAGCTTTCTCCCTCCCTGTGTATCAATCTATGTATTTATCTATCTAGCCATCCATCCATCTGCCTCTATATCTATCTATCTATCTACCTCCCTATCTACCTCCATATCTACCTCTCCACCTATCTGTCTATCTATCTATCTATCATTTTTTCTCCCTCCCATCTTTTCTCGCCAAGGTTCCAAGACTCTTTGGAAGATGCTAATGGACAACTCCAAATCTTTCCCATATCAAGGCAACTTAACCTCCACAAGTAAAATACCCTTCTGAATATTTTCGACCAAAGAGAAGTTCTACCTCTTCTAGAATATCAACTCAACAATCACCTGTGTTTAAAATACTCTTTCTCCCCTCCCTGAGAACTCCATATCTCTGTTTTTCTTTTCTCTTTCTGTTTTCTTCTCTCTTTCTTGACCACCAGACACAGTGTCAGGAAACATTACTCAGATAGTAGCATTGGTAGTGGTTATGTGCAGTTCCAACTCACAGCAACCCTGCACAGGGTTACTGAGGCTATAAATCTTTACGGGAGCAGAAATCCTGATCTTTCTCTCATGGAACAGCTGGTAGTTTCGAACTGCTGACCTTGAGGTTAGCAGACCGACTCGTAACCACTATACTACTGGAGCTCCTATGAAAGTCGTTTGTTGTTGTTGTTAGGTGCCATCAAGTAGGTACCGACTCATAGCGACCTTATGCACAGCAGAACGAAACACTGGGCCAACCTCACTACTGTTGCCACGCTTGAGTCCATTGATGCTGCCACTTGGCCAATCCATCTGGTTGGGCGTCTTCCTCTTTTTCTCTGACCCTCCACCTTACCAAACATGATATCCTTCTCCAGTGACTGGTCCCTTCTGACAATATGTCCGAAGCATGAGAGACGAAGTTTAGCCATCTTGGCCTCCAAGGAGCACTCTGGCTGCACTTCTTCCAAAATGGATCTATTGGTTCTTTTTGACAGCCCATGGCACTTTCAATAGTCTCCTTCAACACCATAACTCAAAAGCATCAATTCTTCTACGGTCTTCCTTATTCACTGTCCAGCTTTCGCATGCATATGAGGTTATTGAAAATACCATGGCTTGGGTCAGGCTCATCTTAGTCCTCAAGCTGACATCTTTGCTCTTCAATCTTTAAAAAGGTCGTATTAGAGGCTAATTTAAAACGAGCTTCTATAAAAAGGATGCAACATCAGGTGTGTTGATTCAAAGTCAAAATGCATTTGTGTCTGTTACAAAATGTGGTTTTGTTGACTACTTGTTTGGTACCCAAAGTGCCTCCTTATAGAAAGTCTTATATGTAAAAGGAGAGTTGAAGTCATCTTAGAGTTCAATTGAACTTGAGTAATGTGGGTTTTTTTGGTGTTTTTTTTTTTTTCTGTTAGATGACAGTCTTGTTGTTGTTGTTAAGTGCTGTAGAGTCAGTTACAACTCAGCAACCCTGTATCAGGTTTCCAAGGAGTGACTGGCAGGTTTGAACAACCAACCTTGTAATTAGTAGTTCAGTGCTTATTGTAAAGCGCCAGTTTCCAATGTCTTGAGCAACCCTTGAATTTCAAGGGGCTGTTGCAAGAAATCCAATGATTGCTCTGTGGTGGTTAATCACTCTGTATTTTCAAAACGCTCTCCTAAAGTTCAGTTTCATAATAGCAGAGCTGAGCTGAGGCAGGGAACACTTGTAAATGCATTGTGAACACATGTCAAACTCCTGTGGACCTCTTATTTCCAGGAAATACTTAGGGCAAAAGACACCTGCTATTTCTTTTTTTAGTCTCAATTGCTGCTTTGTTACTCCTTCCTTCCTTTTCTGGAAGGGAGTCTGTAGACTTGTAAAAGAGCCGGTCATTACATCTGGCTCTCAACCCAAGGAAACATGGAGACAGCCTCTTGCTTTGATGTCTTGTAGTACATCAAATACAGGAGGGCCACTCGGCTGATGTCTGTCTGCCTTCTCATGCTTTTCTTCTGAGAAGAGATCATGCTTAGTCTTTCCTTCTGTGTATGTATGTCTCTGGAACATTCTTCTTCTACCTTTCTATCTGGAAGACTCTTTCTCTTTGTTCAGACAAAAATCGCTTGTCTTGAAAATCTTTCTAGACAAGGACTGGTGTGCCCTCCTTCCTCTGAGCTCTGAGAGCATCCAATTTGTGCTACATTATAATCCAGACTTGAATGGAATAAGAGATATCTATGTGGTGCCTGCTCTTGCTCTTTATTAAAACCTGGCTGTTTTATGAAAGAGCCTGAAACTGTACCCAGGCTTGGTGGAGAGGGGTGCAGCTCTGCACTGGATTGATAATGTCACCTTGGGGGTTGCAAAGGGGGGCAATGGCACAGATGCTGAGTGTATGTCATCTTTTGATGTGTCCTTGCTAAATACTGAACAGCTACTGACATAATGTTCCTGCGAGTGTTCTAACCTGAGTTTAGTAGACTACATGGGTCATGAAGGCAGTAAGGAGGGAGGAACAACTCTCTCCAAAATGCTGTTGATGAAGCTCCCATCTAAGACGCTTCATCCGCCCTCCATTCCCAGTCAAAGTGTGTCTTGCCTTCTCACAGCCAAAGGCTACCGTTCTGACACAGTCTCGCTTCCTGTTTACACCACAGGAAGCAAGAGAGCTGCTGCCACCTCAGTCACTTCAGGAAGGCGCAGTAGGGGGGACCCCCTACACCCTTGCCTGCTGTCCGGGACCTGGAGTTGCCCTGAAGACTACAGCTTCCACAGAGGGTGAGCCAGGCAGGAGAGCCAGCCCAGGTAGGGTTTCATTTAGACCTTCCAGAAGAAAGGGCCTCTGGACAAAGACCCAGCAGCTAGGCAAGAATGTGAGTTTGGCCTGAGGACGGGGGTGTTCTGTGCTGACAAGATGACTGGGCTGATGAGCAGTCAAAGGTCTCCAGGGGCTGTGGGAGGCAAGACAGAAGAGATGCTACCAGAGGCCCTGGTGGGACCCCTGCTAACTGGGTTAGTGATGTTGTTGTTATTGAGGTGGTGGTTCTGGTAACGGAACACAGTTGGACCTAGAAAATCCACTGGAGGGTGGAACCCATGGGGATTGGTCCAAAGATACCGGCACTCACCATCCTGGAATACTGCCTTCAGCGTGTTGCCTTCAGTATTTCCAAGACTGAGTATGCTGTGCCAGAAAAGCCTCAAGAGTAGCTTTGGCTACCACTAGCCAGCCCTTTACTCTTCTTGAGCCCTAGATTCTGCAGCTGTAAAATGCCAGAGATTGGGCCAGAGAGTCTCTGGAAACGCGTTTAGTTCTAAAACTCTAATATGCTATGAAGTTAATTCTTACCTCTGGTTCTTTGATCCTATCTGTTGGCATGTCAGTCAGGTAATAGCACCTGGCCATACCCAATGAGGGGTTTACCACTCTGCTAATCTAATCTAAAATCCTTCTTGCTGTTCAGCCTTGAGTTAGAATTTAGGAAGAAAAACAACTTTAAGGTATAACGCACAGCTATTGCCTTGTTTCTTCTCTCTAGTGCATCAGAACTCCCCAATCAAACACCCAGTGCTTAAGAGGCAGGCTCGGATGGACTATAGTCTTGACGTCACAGCTGAAGACCCTTGGGTTAGAATTTCTGACTGCATCAAAAACTTGTTCAGCCCCATCATGACTGAGAGCCATGGACACTTGCCGCTACAGTCCAGCGTCCAGTTGGGTGAAGATGGGACGCAGGACCGCCCAGATGGGGCCCTGCCCAAACTGGATGCTTCCAAAGGTGCTCCCAAAGTTTACAAGACAGAGGACAATGGCCCTGCGAAGAAGGGTCCTCCTGTGGCCCCCAAGCCAGCCTGGTTTCGCCAAAGCTTGAAAGGTTTGCAGAGCCGTGCTCCAGACCCCAAAAGATGGCCCAATGCAGCCTCATCTTCCCAGCCAATGCCTGTACCCAGGGAGCAGTCTGGGCCACACCCACGGGCCTCCTCCTCCATCAAGCAGAGGATCAGTTCATTTGAAACCTTTGGCTCCTCTCAACTTCCAGAGAGAGGATTCCAGAGACTGAGCTTCCAGCCCCACTCTAGAGAGGCAGCAAAAGCTTCTGGAAGGCAGGATGGAGCACAGGTTTCTAGCCTCTGTGTGCAAGGGGCTCCGTCCATTGTTGAGCAACAGCGGTCAGAGAAAGAGCAGCTGCCTCCAGGTGCCCCTGCAGCCTCAGAGGCCAGTGACACAGGTGTGTCTGTGTCCCCTCTGCCAGCGCTGCAGCCCCCTCAGAAGACCCTCCCACCTGGCCCAGATCCTTTCCTGAGACTGCTGTCAGCACCAACTGAGGAGTCACAAAGCCTCTTTGTCAAGACACCGAGCCAGAGGGCTCAGAGCTTCCCTCTGACCAGAACCCAGTCCTGTGAGGTGAAGCCATTGGATGAAAAGACGAGTAAACTCTACTCGATCAGCAGCCAAGTGTCATCTGCCGTCATGAAATCCTTGCTCTGCCTTTCATCTTCAGTCTCTTGTGGCCAGACTCCTTGCATTCCCAAGGAAGGAGCCTCTCCAATATCACCGTCCAATGAAGAGCCAGCGGCAAACAGTTTCACTGAAATGCCTGCCTCGGACACGGGGTACTCGCTCAAGTGAGTTCCTTCGCCGGAAGCTTCTCTCCATCTTTCTCACTTTTCTTTCTTTAACAATCCTATATATCTTTTTTTAAAGTGAAGGTGTACAGAGAAAGTCATCATTTTACATTGAACAAATCATGCACTTCAGTTCAATGACTGCATTCCCCTCATAGTGGCGTCAGTTTTCCTTGGGTTTCCACTCACCCTCCTGAATGTTGTCCTTAGGAAACACTGCTCTTCTGATCTTCAGTGATAGGTTGACCAGTCAGTCCATGGTGTGCACACTTCACTACTGTTGCTGTCTCCCCGTAAGTATCTACTGTTGGCTAGGAATTGAGCCATGAGGCTGAGTTCAGTTTCAGACCTGAAGATTGATCAAGGGCCATAGTCTGGACTTCTTCCAGCCTCTTTCTGACCAGTAAATCTGGTACTCTTTTATAATTTTGAGTTTTGTTACACACTTTTTCCCTCCCAATCCAGGACCTTCTAATGCGATCCCTATCAGAACAGTTGGTAATGGTGGCTGGGTACCATCTAGTTCTTCTGGTCTCAGGATCATGGGCACTGATATTCACATGGTCCATTGGTCCCCTGGATAATTGATACCAAGACCCTATCATTTTCATCACTCTTCTTTTCTCAGCACAGAGAGAGACCAATAGCTGTACCTTTAAGATCCCAGATGCAACTCACCGAAGTAAGATGGATAGTACTGTCTTTGTGGACTGTGTGATGACAATTGACCATGGTGTCCCCTGAGACTATGGTCCTGAGCCCCCAGATCCAGAAGCTCATTCCTTCAAGGTGTTTGGTAATGTCTAGGAAGTATTCAGACCTTTGTCACCTGTATGCTTTACCACCTTCATGGATATGTAAATACCATGTACAAATATCCTCCAAAACCTCTTTAAATCTGGGTATACTCCCACTGTGCCTCCCATATCCACTCAACCTATCTCTGTCCATGTATCTACCAATAGATCACTTTATTGCAGGATTGTGTATTTAACATGTATATATGTCTAGATGGAGTCTTGGTGTGGCACTGTGAGTCAATGCGCTGGAATGCAAAGTCAGTTTGAACTGTAAGGTCAGTGGTTCAAGCATACCAGCTGCTCCTTGGAAATCCTATACAGGGTCGCTATGGGTCAGAACTGACTCAGGGGATCTTAACAACAACCACAAAAATGTGTATATGCCCTTTGACTCATACACTGCTCCCTATGTGTCTTCTGCCAAACTCCCTTTTGTTGTATATTGCCCACCCCCCTCCAAATTAACACGTGCCTGCCCTACACCTATGTGTCAGAGCTGACTCGACAGCACTTAACAACAACAACAACAACAACCCTACAGCTAGTAAATATTCTCTCTCTTCACTCCCACCTCTGGTAACCATCAAAGAATGATTTTTATTTTCAAGCATGAAAACTATTTCTTGACTTTTTACAATACTTGTCTCATACAGTATTTGTCTTCTTATGTTTGACTAATTTCACTTAGTAAAGTGTCCTTCAGGTTCATCCAATGTATGAGGGGTTTCACAGATTCACCTATATTCTTCCACATTGCATGGTATTCCATTGTGTGTTTGTTTATCCATCCTTCTATTGATGGGCATTTAGGATGTCTCCATCTTTTTCTATTGTGAGTAGTGAGGCAATGAACATGTATATATATCTATACATCTCTATCTATCTATCTATCTATCTATCTATCTATCTATCTATCTATCTATCTATGTTATTAAGTGCCATTGAGTCAATTCTGACCCATAGTGACCCTATAGAGGATTTCCAAAGAGCAGCAATCCCTCTATTTAGTAGAGATCCTTAAGAGCTGTGAAATGAATCTATATATATGTTGTTGTTGTTGTTAAGTACCATGGAGAGTCAGTTCCGACTCATAGTGACCCTGCACAGGGTTTCCAAGGCTGTAAATCTTTACGGGAGCAGAAAGCCTCATCTTTCTCCTGCAGAACAGCTAGTAGTTTCGAACTGCTGACCTTGAGGTTGGCAGCCCAACTCGCAACCACTACGCTGCCAGAACTCCATATATATTTCATTTAATTATTTCATTAATTCATCTCACAGCTCCTATTTCTTAAGGATCTCTACTAGTAGAGGGATTGCTGGGTCATATGGGATTTCTATTTCCAACTTTTTGAGACAGAACTATACTTTTTTCTACAGTGGTTGCATCATTTTATAGTCCTACCAGCCATGTAGGAGGGTCCCAGTTTCTCCAGGCAAAGTGGGCACCACGTGTCAGTGCCGGGGGAGACAGCAGCTGCGGAAGATGAAAGAGATAAGAGTGTGTCTGAAAGGGCATCTGCCTCAGTTGCTGGGCACCAAGGTTGTGCTCTGACTGTAGCTCTAATACTTGTTGTTGTTAGCTGCCCCGGAGTGGACTCCAACTCATTGTGACCACATGTACAGCAAAAGAACATGCTGCCTGGTCCTGGGCCATCTTCATGATTTTTAGTCTGTTGCAGTCCATCATTGTGCCCATGGGGCATTTTGAGTGTCTTCCAACTGGGGAGCTCATTTTCAGCACTATATAGTATTCGACAGTGATCCACAGGGTTTTTGTTGGCTAATTTGGGGAAGTAGGTTGCCAGGTCTTTCTTTCACGTCTTAGTTTGGAAGTGCTGCTGAAAATCATCCACCATGGATGACCCTGTTGGTATTTGAGACACCAGAGGCATAGCTTCCAGCATCACAGCAGCCAATGAGTCACCACAGTATGAGAAACGGACAGATGAGTGGAGGTGGCATTAGTGTGGACGTGTCTGAAGCATTAGATGCCCTTCATGGTGAGGAACAGAGATCTACAACATAGACATTGGAGTCAGACACACAATGCTCTATAATGCTGAATCCTGGATCTTAGTCTTTCATTGTCGGGTGGCCATAGATAAGTTATTTACTCTCTAAGCTCCAATTATGGAGTCCTGGTGATGCTGTGACATGTAGCACTGGACTGCTAACCACAGGGTTGCAAGTTCAAACCCACCAGCCTCTCTGTGGGAGAAAAAAAAGGCCTTTTGTTCCTGTAAAGATTTACAGCCTAAGAAACTCTGTTTCTCATCTGTATAGTGTATGGATGCTAGTATCTACTTGTAAGTTCTGCTGCATCCAGTAATAGACTATATCACATCTGAAATAGAGTAATTTTGCAATAAATGTGAGCTTTTGTTAATATCATTATTTCTACAATGTGATGTTTCTTCCTCTAAAAGCCTTTCAGAGCTCAGAGAATACACAGAGGGCCTGGCAGAGCCCAAGGAGACCAGTGACTGGACCCATACTTCCCCTCAGTCTGGTCAATCCGTCATCTCTCTGCTGAGCACAGAGGAACTGAAAACGCTCATAGAAGAAGTGAAGATTCTGGACGAAGCGACATTAAAGGTAGATTTCCTTTGTACACATTTGTCAGGGACCAGGACCTGACTGCAGGCTGTGTGGTCACCTCAGTGGCCGGTGGGAAGCAGTCTGAGTATCCCAGAGCTCCCAAGAGTGAACACCAGACCCGGGTTATGTCGGTGCTAGAGGGACATTATGAACCTTGGCCACAGATCTTCCTGGAAGGGAACTTCTTTTATTGCATCTTATGTGCTTGTATCTGCTTTCTCGTCCTTCAATATACTGTCTTATTGCATCTTATAAACTGTTTAATATGTGAGCAAGGCGAGGCTCAGGGTTTGGTCTGTGCTTGGTCAGAGTCCGGGTTTTCTGTCTGCAGGTTTGGTGCTATTTCCATAGCCTGGTGTGAGTCTCCAGCTAGCAGCTCTATGGGAATACGCTGTATGGCCTGAGAACACTGTGTCTGTCTAATGACAACTGTCACACCACACAGCTCTCATAGTTCTGCTGCTGAGGTGACTGACCTCAGGCCAGCCAAGTCATTCTGAAAGTCCCACTTTCTATATGGTTTCTGAGCATGACCAGAAAGTGTGTGGAAAGGGCAGAGGTGGGGCCCAGCACTCTGTAGAGTGCAGGATATTGGGCTCTGTGCCCTCCTGGGCTTTTGTATCTGATTCCTGCGGACTGAGCTAACAGCACAAGGAGATGCTCTGTTTCTATATAAGGCTGCATGGTGGTGGGAATTTCCAGGTCAGGGAGATTCCTTCTCTGTGCTCTAACTCTTCGCACACTGGGCTCAACACCCCTACACCACTTATTGGCTCAAATGAACAATGAAGGCAAAAGTGTGTTAACAACCAAGAGCTGACCTGCCTAGAGCCTTCTTTGGAGAGCACTTGCTTTTAAACTTTAGAATTGCTACAGGGCTAATGAGCTGATATGTGGGTAAACACTGGGAGCACTGGGCTAGTGTTGGGATAGGAGGGCAGTGAAGTGCATTCCTCCATTTAGGTCTGGTTGTTGTTGTGAAGTGCTGACACATAGCAACCCTGTATAGGGTTTCCAAGGAGCGACTGGTGAGCTTGAACCGCCAACCTTGTGGCTCACACGGACTTTGCAGTCCAGTGTATTACCCCACAGCACCACACCTGGACTCCTTTTAGGACTCTGTAGGTCTTGGGAACTCCCAATCAAAGGATCTCAGAGACAAGCCAGGCTTTGAGAAAGTGAGTCCTTTGACTTAAATGTTTTCTCTAGAACCAAGGTGCAAACTGCGGTGACCTTAGATCTAAGAGGACCTGCAGGTGTATTTCATTTGGTCCCCAAGGTGTCTGTTTGTTTTTAATTATCTAATTCAAAACCAGGGCTTGAAGCAGTTCATTTCCGGTTCCACCTCCTGTTGAGAATTTGCATCTCCTCCCGGATATATGGAAGCTGGATCTAGACTTTAAAGGAGGTCCTCCTAAGGATCATCTGGGGATCTTATTCAAATGTAGATTCTGATTCCCTGTATTTAGGGTGGGAATGCAAACTCCCAGGAGTACATGGAACCAGATTCGAGGCTCCATTCTACACATTACAAATCCTGACTCAAAACCTGTTTCTCAGCTCTGCCTTTCCCAGCACGCTCCTGTGTAGCAGCTGTCCCCTTCAGAGCAGAAGAGGCATTCTTTAACATTCTCATTGCCAAGTGTCATGCATCTGCCCATTTTGCTCATGGAAGCTAATTTCCTGACTCCTGGAGGCATGTCAGTTTGAGACCCTAGTCCTGAATTGGAGAGGGCAGGGACCTCTGACTCAAGGGAAGCTGAGAGCTGTCCAGGCAGAGGTGTACAGTGTCCTGTGTGCGTTCATGAACGCGTGTCCAGGTAAGATGTCAGCTGGGAGGAACAGAAAGCAAGAAAGAGCCACCAAACCTCCAAAACTGTCGACCCCTAGCTTTGTGAGCCTACGGTCCTAAAACCTTACCTCATGCCACTGAGGTCAGAAAAGGTAAAGATGCAGTCTCTCAAGCGCTAGGGTTTCCACATGACAAATGTCTGCCTACAGGAGTGTGGGTGTGAAGGGGAAGTGTGTGAGAGGACAAGAAAAACGTTAGCTTTTCATGATAAGCATCTTGAGATTTTTGGAGGCAAGACACACCACAATGAGTTGGGCTGATAGGACCCTTTTACTGAATAGCTTGTGTGGCTGCAGGAGGAAGTGGACACTACCCTTCCTGCCCCTTCAAGCCTTAGGAACTAGCAGATCAAATCATGTGGAAAGTGTCTATGACAACCAAGATATCAAGGTACACATATTTAGTAATAAATTATATCTGTATCATGAAAAGAATAAGAACAGTGTTTGCTGATAAGTGCACATGTTTTTCTGTTAAGCTTCCCTTGACTCTTGAAAGTGTAGTCCTTCCTCTGTAGATGATGAAACTGAAGTTTGAGGTGACGTAGCTTGTAGCATGGACATGATGGGATTTGAGATCAAATCGGTCTGACTTTAATAGATATTTAAAATCACTAATACTATTACCTTAAGATATTGTACACACACATCTTCCTCTTCTGCAGCAATTAGACAGCATCCACGTCACCATCTTGCACAAGGAGGAAGGAGCTGGCCTCGGGTTCAGCTTGGCAGGAGGAGTGGATCTAGAAAACAAAGTGATCACGGTGAGTAGCCCAGTAATGGGGGCAGGTCAGAGGCAGAGGCTGGGGCTGAAGGAGGGCGCCACTTGCCAGGAAGGGACAGAAGATGGATGACACCAATCCATTGGGGAACGGGGCTGCCTTTTCCAAGAAGCAGCCTCCCCACCTTGTTCTGTCCTCCCCACCTTGACTATCTGCAGAAAGAGTCCCCTGTATGACCCCATATGTGACTCACATCACAATCCTAGTTTTAATGAAGGTCTCTGCATACCCCCAAAACTTTGATATAACAAAAGAAATCCAGATTATTATCCTCACAGCACAACTATTGAACAGAACTTTGGGAGGTGGAGGCCCAAATGTCTACAATTTTGAAGATTCTGGAAAGAGATTTAAAAATTTTATACTAGGTTTTATTCAATAGCTTAGCTTACTCTTTTGAAAGTACGGATCATTTTGAAGACATGGACCATTAAACATTTAGACAAGGAGGTTTATGACCACAGAGGCAGTTTTAGAAAACTTTATAGTCAGGATTGGCAACTTGATCAGGCAACGTGGCACAGAACACCTTCATTGTCACCTGGATATAAAAGCTCTTCATCTGAAGAGAAACAGCCATCACCTGCATAGAATGGCATTTCAACTGTATAGAAAGGGGCCTTGAGGAAGCAGGGTCCTGTAAATCCAGTTGCCATCAAGTTGACGCTAACTCATGGTGACCCCATGTGCGTTAGAATAGAACTGGGCTCCATGTGACTTTCAATGGCTGATTTTTCAGAAGTAGACCACCAGGGCTTTCTTCTGAGGTACCTGGGGGTGGACTCGAACTTCTGATCTTTTGGTTAGCAGCTGAGCACTTAGCTATTAGCACCATCCAGGGAGACGGCTGTTTTCCTGTTTTCACCTACTTGAAGAAGGAAAAGGCTCAGCTGGACAAGTGTGAAGCTGAGGTGACGGTTGGTTGAGACTGGGATGCAGGGGGCAAGCTGATGAGAACAAGCAGCAGCCACTGCCTTCACACTGTGCACACTCAGAGGCCCCAGCCCATGTTCGCTTTACACCTATAGAGGCTGGGGCAGGTGTGGGGAGGGGAGCAGAACTGGATGTTTTCCTGTGGACCTGCTTTATTTGATCCTGGCTATTTGATCAGCGTTGGCTGCTACCCTCTGCCCTGTGTTTCCGGTTACCTGTACTTGGCCCAGGGGGTTTCTAATCATGCTGTGATAGGCTGTGAGACAGCTGCCCCTCTCTCTAAAGCCAAGTATGCTGTTGTTTCCACACAGCGATGTTGTCCCGGGGTGCCCTTTATGTGGGTGTGCTGGGCACGTTATTATTCCAGCTCACAGCTCCAGCCAGCATAAAGCACACCACAATGCCTTGCAATAATGACTTGGGACATCCCTGCCAGTCATTCAGAATCAACAGTGTGAGCAGCAACTTCCTTAATCTCTTTCCAAGTTCTCTACCCTGATTATGCACATAAAACCCCTAAGTCCCTCTTTCTGTCACTAACCACATAGAGAAGTGTTGTGAAGACATTCCTGGGGTTGCAGTTCACTTTCTAGTTGAAGAGAAGGAAGCAGAGTGTGCGTATAGGAATAGCCCTTTGGTTCTGCCCTTAAATCGAGATTTCCCTCCACAGTGTTCAGTTGTCTGACCAGAGGCAAAGTAGCAGCTGTGTATATCAACTGATTGTATGAACCCGGAAGACCCAGTGTACATTGACTGAACATACGCATAAGAGTGTCTTCCTCTTTCCGTGTTTGAGCATGCCTGTTCCTCTTTAGACCCATTAAAAGGGAAGTAACACGGAGCACCACCCATGAGCAAGCACCATGCAGGACCCTCATTGGTGTGTCTCTAAAGTGTCTTTCCAACACGTTGAGGTGGGAAATGGGTAGTGTTTCTGCTTAGTGTATAGATGAGTGACAGACTTGAGACTTACAACAGAGGTTCTGCTTCATACTTAGGTCTTGTAGGCTGGGGACTGAGACCACATCTGACCACATCATAGAAGTTCTCCAACACCAAAACAAGTTAGAGAAAAAAGAAGAGTCTTGTTGCCCATTTGAGGGATTGCCCATGTAAGCAATCACTGAATACTCTTAACTGTGTCCATTGGAATTTGCCTTTCACCCTTAGCTGGTACTGCTGCAACACAGATACCTCTGTGTTGTTGTTGTTGTTGTTAAAAGCCGTCGAGTTGTTTCTGACCCAAAGTGACTCTGTATAGGACTTCTGAGGAGTGGCTAATGAGCTTGAACTACCGACTTTGCAGTTCAAACTGACCTTGCAGTCGAGCACATTAACCTGCAGAGTCACACCAGGACTTTAAAGAACACATTTCCTCATAGTCTGGAGGCTGAAAGTCCAGTTGACAGCCTGGGCCTTGACTTCTTCCTTGTCAGAAGGCCCAGGTGTTCCTTGGCTCTTGGGCTTGTAGACAACTCTCACACAGCATCTGTCTCTGTCTCTAATCTAGTTTAAGAGGAACATCCCTGCTATGACCACATTACCATAACAAAGGGAAACACCTATTTCCAAACAGGATCATGTATCAACAGGGACAAGGGCCAGGAATTTAGCACATATTTTAGCAGGTCACAACTCAGTCTAAGACGAGGCTTCCTGCTTCCGTAAACATTTACAGCCTCAGAAACCCTACCCAGGTCGCTATGAGTCAGAACCGACTGCATGGCACACCACCACGCACCTGAGCTGACTGATTGGAGATTTCTGGATCCTGACCTTCTTTGGTTTGCTCAGGTTCACCGAGTGTTCCCAAATGGGTTGGCCTCCCAGGAAGGGACTATTCAAAAGGGCAACGAGGTCCTGTCCATCAATGGGAAGTCTCTCAAAGGGGCCACACATACGGATGCCCTGGCCATCCTCCGCCAAGCTCGGGACCCGCGGCAAGCCGTGATTGTCACAAGAAAACCAGCCTTAGAGGTCACTCCCGACTTGAATTCCTCCAGCGACTCAGCAGCCTCAACCTCTGTAGCCAGTGATGTTTCTGCAGACGCGAGTGAGTTCTCCCAATCCTGGGGGGCTGCTCTGTCATCTGTGTGTGCTGCCCAGTGGGTTGCCTGAGATGTTTGTGTATAGGTGTGCATGTGTGTGCATGCATTTGCATATGCATGTCACATGTGCATACAGGTACATGTAAAAGGCTGCATCAGCCAGGGATCACACGGCATCCAGGGTGTATGTCCCCAGGGAGGGAGTGGCGAGTCTCCTGACGAAAGTGCCCTTGTCTTTCTCAGTAGCAGAGGCCACAGTCTGTACAGTGACATTGGAGAAGAACTCTGCAGGACTGGGCTTCAGTCTGGAAGGAGGAAAGGGCTCCCTCCATGGAGACAAGCCTCTCACCGTGAACAGGATTTTCAAAGGTGTGTCCATGTCTGACTATGCAGTGTCTCCACTGTGGCTAGCCAGGCCACAGGTCACTTCCCAGCAGCTGCTAGGCCACACCACACTGATTTTCCATAGTTCATGTCTTCTTGAGAAGGCATACAGACCTTCCTAGAGCTCAATTCTGCTCATCCTGCCTTTTCTCCTGAGCTCAAACATCCCCTTAGCCCCTTTATTTTACTGAAATATTTTCAGCAGCTGAGCTCTGGGCTTGATGTAGCTTAGCAGGGCTGCCACTAAGCGAGACAACTGAGGCACTGGCGAGTAAAATGTTCTTGTTGTTATGAAGTGCCATTGAGTCAGTTCTGATCCATAGTGACCCTGTATAGGGTTTCCAAGGAGCAGCTGGTGAGCTTGAACCACCGACCTTATGGTTCAAACTCACTTTGCAGTCCAGCACATTAGCCCACAGCACCACACCAGGACTCCTGTGTAAAATGTAAGTGGGTATAAAATGTAAGGGAGTACCCAATTACTCAGTAATCAAGATATGTAACATCTCAATACAATATATGTATTGTTGTTGTTATTAGGTGTCATCGAGTCAGTACTGACTCATAGTAACATTATGGACAGCAGAACGAAACACTGCCCGATCCTGAGCCAACCTCACTATCGTTGCCACGCTTGAGCTCATTGATGCTGCCACTTTGCCAATCCATCTCACTGGGGGTCTTCCTCTTTTTCTCTGACCCTCCATATATTAAGAAGCTCTGGTAGCGCAGTGGTTATGAGTCAGACTGCTAATCTCAAGGTCAGCAGTTTGAAACTAACAGCTGTTCCATGAGAGAAAGATGAGGCTTTCTGCTCCAGTAAAGATTTACAGCCTCGGAAACCCTATACAGGGTCACTGTGAGTCAGAACCGACTCCATGGCACACCACCACTACCATTATATATATATTTTAACCTATATGGAGTCCTGGTGTGGCACTATAGGATAAGTACTGGACTTCTAACTGCAAGGTCGGTGGATCAAACCCACCAGCTGCTTCTCAGAAACCCTATACAAGGTCACAATGAGTTGGAACCAACTTGATGGCACTTTATAACAGTAACAATAATAGTTCCTGTTATAAATGTAAACATGACTTTTATTTCCCGCACATATATTTTGGAGGGGAGGGCAATAGTCTTGGGATTCCTCCAGCCTCTTTCTGACCAATAAATCCAATTTGTTTTTAATAATTTTTAATTTTGTTCTACATTTCCTCACACTAGCCCAGACCTTCTAATGGGATTCTTTTCAGAACAGTTGGCAGAGGTAGCCAGGCACCAATAATAGAATATTCTTAAAGAATGAAAATGAATGACTTAAACTCCATGATAAATAACATATCAAAGCTTTCAGTAAAGACACTGTCTGCCCCTGCACTTGGCAGTGCTCAGCCTTATCTGCCTTCTCTGATCCCGGACCTGTTGGCTCCTGCCTTTATTGAAAAAGGTGATACTCTATTTATTATGACTGGGGGTAGAGATCATTGGATTTACCTGTGAAGACCATGAATGAACTTGTTGTTCCTCAAGCTGGAAGCCCCCAAGTCACAAAGCAAGGAATTGTGGAGAGATAACTGATGGACAGGGAACCAGATGGTCTGGTTCTAGGCCCCACTCTGCCTCTGCCTTGCAGAATGGCCCTGCTTCTCCAAGCCTGAGGCTCCTCCTCTTTAACCCATCAAGGTTTGTGTGTGGTAGCTGCTGATAGGTCAACTGCAACTGTTGCCAGTTTCCCTGATGTGTCAGTTACCTAGCGCTGCTACAAACACACACTGGCTAGCTTAAAACAACAGAAATGTATTTTCTCACAGTTCTGCAGACCTGAAGTCTGAACTCAGGGTGTTTCTCTGAAAGCTCCAGAGACGATCCTTCCTTGCTTCTTCCAACTTCCGTGGCTCGTGGCAGCGTAACTCTAATCGCTGCTTGTGTCTTCATCTGTCTCGCCATCTCTGTGTATCTTCTTTTTTACAAGGACTCCCGTAGTGAAGACTCACCCCAAAGACTTTATGTTAACTAATTACATCCGCAGATGACATTATTTCCAAATAAGGTCACATTCACAGGTATAAGAGTTAGTACTTCAACATACAGATTTTGTTGTTGTTGTTAAGTGCTGTTGAATCAGTTCTGACTCATAGTGACCCTGTGTAGGGTTTCTGAGGAGCGGCTGATGGGTTTGAACTGCCGACCTTGTGATTGAAAGTCCTATACAGACCCTACAGTGCCACACTCAACCCATGACATTGGGAATCCATGTTAACTCTAATTCTGGAAACGATAGTTTTAACTTTTGAAGGTCAGCTTGGAGTGAGCATGGGATCAGAGTCAAGAGACATGGATTCTAGTGTTAGTTCTGCCATTTATGGCCGTGTGACCATCCTGATCATTAAACAGGAAGGAGCCTGTCCACTGCTGGACCATGTGGTGTTTAGGAAAGCAGATTCTAGTGCCAGGAAGTATGGGTTTAAGCTCAGTCCCCATGACTCAGCAGCACTAACACTTTGGTGAGTGACTTTTTTGTTTCCTCAACAGTAAAAAAGAAACCTTCAAAGGGTGTACCCCACAGGGATACCGTCATAAACATAAATCCTACTATGTAATCATTGCTCAACACATTTTAGCCATCTTTTTTATGATCATCATTTTTATTTTCTGTTCTTATACAGTATAGGTGAAGATCATTGTACCATGTGGATGGGAGCTTTCTTCTTTGCATATCAACAGGATTATAGCACTGTGTCCATGGGCAGCTCAGGTCCCCACAGCACAAAGGTGTGGGGACCATGCATGCTTATGGCTTCTTTACACAGGTCCAGGGGCCTTCTCCAGGCCATTCAGAGCCAAACACAGCACAGAGATGGATTCATGAAGATTTCATTAGCTCCCTTTCCTATCATTTCATGCTGATGATCTAATTAGGAGGGGAAAGACCACACATTACGGGGTGGGGGCTGAGTTGTGTCCGAGACTTGGTGGATGAGTCAGTTACCTTGAGTCCTCTACCCAGTGGACCCGCAGCCAGGCTCTGGTTTGAGGTTCTAAAATCTCTTTCCCCTAAGGACAGCATGGGTCTCTCCTATCCTAAGGTTCTAGTTACCACTGATGAGATGCCTTGTTTAAAACTGCCAAATGATGGGTCCTCTGTTCTCTTCCCAGCCATCCTGGCTCCTCAGGGACCACGGGTAGGAAGGAACTTCTTCCGACGCCCTGTAGCCTATGAACCCCATTATCATCTTCTTCTCTCTCATTCCAGGAACAGCCTCAGAGCAGAGTGAGACGGTCCAGCCAGGAGATGAGATCCTACAGCTAGCCAGCATTGCTGTGCAGGGCCTCACGCGGCTCGAAGCCTGGAACATCATCAAGGCCTTGCCTGATGGACCTGTGACTATTGTCATTAGGAGAAAAGGCCTGCAGTCTGAGGGGACCACAGCAGCTGGAGAAGCCTAGGCAGAGTGCCACTGCTGATGCCCAAAGCTCGTAGCATGCTGCTCCCCACAGCCTCTGAGTCTCAGGGTCTCTGTTAACCCTACCCTCCAGATAAGGAAAAGCACAGATGTGCTTTGTGGTGGCTGTTGCCCAGATTGGGACTTCTGGGACCATCCAGCAAGAGGACTGCCTCAAACATAATGTCAGAGTCAGACTGGGGTGACTTGACACAACTGTACTCTGTGTATAGAAAGCTTAATGATAATAATATGGTGCCACGAATAAAATGGATCTATTACGATTTGACATGAAATCCATGTCGTACTTTGCAAAGTCTTCCAAGCACTATAGCTGTGTGACAGCCTTCCACCAAACAGCAGCATTTATTCTCGTCAGTCTGCAATGTGGGCAAGATTTGGCTCAGTTGGAGCAACTCAAAATCCGGGAACTGGCGTCATCTGAAGCGTCCTTCACTCACATGTCTAGCCCTTGATGTTGGCTGTTGACTCCTGAGAGCTAGGCTGGGCTGTTGGTGTGAACATTTATGTGTGGGTGGTCTCTCCATGTGGTCTGGATTTCCTCACAAGATGGTAGCTGGATTCTAAAGGTAAAAGTCCCCAGAGTGACAGAGCCAAGTAGAAGCTGCACTCTATTTATGAGTTTGCCTTGGAAGCCACAGAGCGTCATGATCATGGTATGCTATTGACCAGAGCTAGCACAAGGCTGCCCAGGAGTAAGGGAAGGGAAATATCAATGGAGCCAGTTTTGGAAAAGAAAATATTTGCTAAACTAATTTTGATTGGGTTGGAGAAGTACGCCTAAGCAAAAGTAGAACTAGGTGATAGAGAAAGTAAGCAAGAAGGAGTCTGGGTGACACTCAATATGTTTGTTGTTGCTGTTATTAAGTGCCATTGAGTCAATTCCGACACATAGTGACCCTGTGTAGGGTTTCCGAGGAGTAGCTGGTGAGCTTGAACTGCCAACCTTGCAGTTCAAACGGCTTTGCAGTCTGGCGCATTAACCCACAGCGCCACACCAGGACTCCCAATATGTTTAGGTGTGTCAATAGCATGAACCAGCATGAGTATGAGAAGGTAAAGGGAAAATTGCTACCATTAACCTACCACATGGCATCAAATGGACATTGTCTTTAGTGACCACAATAGCTTCAACAACTCAGAGCATTGTGCCATTGTATCCACAAGGACACCAGGGCCCAGAGAGAGTAAAGTGACTTGTGTAGCTAGCTAGTGACTGGAAAGGCAGTGACACGGAGTCCTTGTCCGACTAACAGGTCAACGGGGTCTTAAGTACCGAATATTGTAAGGAAAC
Organism: Chrysochloris asiatica; assembly: GCF_000296735.1. NCBI lineage: Eukaryota > Metazoa > Chordata > Mammalia > Afrosoricida > Chrysochloridae > Chrysochloris > Chrysochloris asiatica. The sequence continues at coordinate 4,106,772 of NW_006408674.1, forward strand.
TCCCTCCACGTTCCTGACCAGAGGGATAGTTGTTCACTTCTTAATGCCTGATTGCCAAGATCAGGGTAAAGAATCACCAGCGCACCTTGCCCTATCTGTTCCTGTGCAATAAGCGTGTGGGACAAGGTCTGGCGGCCACCACAAATGCCACATGCAAAGTAACTATTCCCAGCCAATGTCACTGGGCCATGTTAATGTTAACCATTTCTGGATCCATAGAGCAATTCTTCTCTGACACGTGGCAACCCCACTCGTACCAGAGTCGAACTGTTGGTTTTTATAACGTTTTCAATGACTGCTTTTTCAGATGTAGATTGTCAGTTCTCTCTTTTGAGATGATTCAGAGTGGACTTCAACATCCAACCTTTTGGTTAGCACACAAGTGTGTTAAACTTTTGAATTACCAAGGAACGCCCCTTAGAAGCTAAGACTCTTCTTAGATGCTAAGAATCTATTTCCTGCTGGAGGGTCCTAATCTTTATGCAAACCCTTTTAGAAACTTCACGCTGGGTGTCCGCTCATTGTCTATTTCATCCTGAGAAACAAAGGGCATAGTTGTGTCCTGCTTCTGTTGTCTTGTGTCCCATTCTAAACTTTGTCAACCAGTTGCTGTAGATAAGAGCTTAGAGGCACAACGTGTGTCCACATTTTAGACTTAATAAAAACATTGAGAATCAACGTGGTCTAACAAAGAAAGGTGTGTGCCAATTCAACACACAGCCCCCAGATCTTCCTGTGTGCCTGTCCAGGGGTTGGCAATGAGACATACTCCTTGTTTTCCAGATTGTCACCATGTGTGCCCACAGTGACATTTCCTATAAGTGAGCATTGTTTTGGGTCCTATTAAGTAGCCAAGTGATGCATCTGGACCAATCGATGGAAGAACATTGCTTTCCATGAAGAATTAAAGGTGCCAGAGTGGATGCTCAACCAGTCAACCATGTGCCTGAGACATGGAGAAAGATTTTCTAGAAAACCAGATAAACCAAGTATGTGGGTGGGCAGAGGTGGTCTGGGGACTAAATGACCATGCTTTGCTCAGAAGTACCTCTTCCTGTCTGTCTCTGGCCTGTTTCAGAAAGTGTCCTCCTCCCCGAGGCCAATGAGGCCACTACTACCGCCCAGGTTCCTGATCTCCAAGCCACGCGGGTCTTTAGGTCAGGAGTCATGTTGGTAAGAGGGTCCTCAAACAAAAGCTCATCCACTCCAGAATGCTGGGTTTACATTTCCTCAGCTGACATCTCAAATGCTTTCCATTCATCCTCAAAGAGTGCAAAGCTCACAGGTAACTCTTGCCATTCTAGCCTCACGGTCCATGAAAACGAATCCTCCTCAGGGCCTCTTCCGGGCAGCACTAGTTCTTGGTACTTTTTACTAATTCATACACTATCTCATTTGCATATACTCTCAAGAAGCAGAGTACACTGGAATCGGAATTTCAGTTCCTGTATTTTCTTTTAAAGATACTAAGTCAATGCGCAGAAGTGGTTAAGTGGCCCAAGGGTGCAATTTCTAAGAGGCAGGGCTTAAACCAGGGCGTATGTGTTTGGCTCCTTGTCCTCTGCTCAGATCAGTTTCATGTGACACTAGCAGACACAGGGACAGCACATCTAGAGGGCCCCATAGGATGCCTTGGGGAGACTGGCCTTCCATCTAGCTAGACAGGGTTGGGCAAAGAGACTCCATCTTGATAAACACTCCCACCTTCTGGGGTCTGACCCTGAGAAGCAGGAATAAAAGTTCTCCTTGACCACTGCAACTAGAATTGGCTTAATTTGGGAGATGAACTCGAGGCACCAAGCAAAAACCAGTTCCCATTGAGTCAACTGATTTGCATGCCCCCATGTGTGTCTGAGCAGAACTGTGTCCCATCAGGTTTTCAATGGCTGAATTTCAGAAGTAATTTTATAGCCCTCTCTTCTGAAACACCACTGGATGGACTCAGATCTCCATCCTTTAGGTTAGCAGTCAAATGCATTAATCATTTACACCATCCAGGGACACCTCTGGCATAGAGATGAGACCTACTAAGTGCTTACTGAATGAATGGATGCACAAAAGCTAACCAAATTCAAGATCCCAGTAAAGATTCCTTGGTAAGAAAAGGCAGCTCTCTGTATGATCTTTTATTAATATTTATTATGTTGAATGATCTTAATAGCATGTCTTCATTAGAACACAGAAAGAAATGAGCTTTCCGCCCAGTTGACACTGAGCTCTTGTGTTTTAAAGCTTAGGTCCTGGCATCTTCAGAAGAGAATCACCCAGAACACAAAGACTGGGAAGTAAGTTATTAGGGCATGTTGTGTTAGTGCCCTTGAGCTGGTTCTGACTCATAGTGAATCTATATAATACAGTTTCTGAGGAGTGACTGGTGGGTTTGAACAGCCGACCTTGTGGTTAGCAGCCCAGTGCTTATTCTACGGCACCACCCCAGGACTATGGCACTAGGGAACTGTTTTTCATTTGGAAGCACAAAGGCTGAAGATGGAAATGTCTGGTATAGGCAATGACATGAAGGGGCTCTGATCAGATATGAGGGATGTTCCTTACAAGGAAGAAGGTGGGACTGAGCTGAGGTTACTAGAAGGCCCTAGAGAATCCCTGATTGGAGAGAGGAAAACAAAGTCATGTGAGTGCCGCGACCCCTCAAAGGTGGCCAGGCTGTGCTTTCTGGTTCCGATGATGTATGCAGTGGACATCAGCCTGCTGCATTGTGCACTGCATCCAAGCCTCGAGGGGGGAGTCCAGCCAACCTTGCTGGAGTGAGGACTGCTTTTCCATTCTTGCTGTTGGCAGACATGTGATAGACCACTAGTCTTCACTAAAGAGGGTAAGAAAGGGCAAATACCCAAGGGAAGGAAGGTGTCTAGTTACAAAGAAGAGCAGCTTGCTCAGTTCAGAAGCACTTCCTAAGAGAACTCACCCCCAAGGCTGTTGATTGTACCTGGGACAGATCCAAACCTCTGGGCTTTCTCGGGAGGCATGTCAGTTTACTCCCAGAGGGAAAAAAGAAGGAAAGCAATTGATGTGAATAGAAGATATAGCAAAAGAAGCACAGAAAACATTTTTTCCTTAAGCCTTATCCCATCTTGTAAATCATCATTTCCCAAGTCGACATCTTTTTAAGGGGGCTGGGAGAATGTTGCACAGTGCTCGAAAAACATATACCAGAATCCACAGTGCAGGTCTGAGAGAGTTCTAGATGATACAAAGGCAACAGAACCTGGTTTTCGGTACTGATGGGGTTTCTTTTTGATAAGCAGGGATATACAACTTGATAGTGACTTACAGATAAAGGCTTTGGACCAGACAACATCACATGGAGCCTGGGTAGAGTCCCTGAGAGGTGGCCCGGGTTCTGACCAAGGAACCATGCTTGGATAATGGGCAGAGAGCACGCAGAACACATGGATGTCACATCCCACACAACCTCTGATTGGAAGGAGGAAACGGGGGTGCTGGGTGGCATCCTCAGAGAATGTCCGGTTGGTTGCCATGTTCCATAATGCAAAACAGACCCTCAGTTCTTCCAGGATCTCTAGTGGTCTAACACTTGGCACTCCTCCATACGTTGGATAAGTTCCTCTCCAACCAGTGTCCACGTCATGCTTGGAATTTTGTCACTGCTGTCTGAAGGTTAACGTAAAACGTAGCCATGCTGCGGGGGAAGAAAGATTCCACCACCGTCTGTGGGAGGTAACCACTGAGGTCGGTCTGGAAGAATGTGACCAGGTGAGTCTTGTTGGGCTCCCTGTGAAAGCAAAAACACAGCTGTCTTGTGTGTCCACAGAGAAGGCTCGAGGGACAAGGGCCAGGGCGGGAGCCCAGTCCAGTTAGGAATGCCCAAACATAATGAGTTTCTCTAATCCCTAATGGATCCATGAGTCATTGTCCGGGGATTGACTCTACACCTGCTTCTTTTCTGGATGGGTATGTGCACCTGTCCTCCCGCCCCCAGCAGAGAGCAGGCACAGATATTGTCCTCTGTCCACATGCAGGGTCCTGAAGCCTTTACAAGGGGTTGGCAACGTTCAAACTACTTTTTAGAAGACTAAGATGGTTTTTGTCTTTTTTGTTGTGATCTCTCACACGGGTAACAGGATGTTTTCCAAAGATTCCCTGGTAATGTGATTTCACCGCAGATTAAATGTAAATGCATGCGTGAACTTCTAGGACCCTGAGGTTAAAGAGATTTGAAAAAATGCAAACAAAAATGGTGCTCTTCTCATTATTTTTATGCTTTGAGAAATTGAGTTATTTCCCATAAAAATGTGACATATTATTTACATGCTATGGATTTATTGTTATCTGAAAATAAATGAAATATTTCCAGTTTTAATTTTTAGTTCAGAACATGCCTATAGATGTTGTTGTGAAGTGCCGTTGAGTCAATTCTGACTTGTAGCAACCTTGTATAGGGTTTCCAAGGAGCAACTGGTGAACTTGAACCACCTACCTTGCAGTTCTGCTGGATTGTGTGACTTGGAACTATAGTCCTAGCACCTTCAAACAGGTATATGTCGGCAAGCTATAATTCTTGGATAAATGGTTTCTGAATGCTGCCCCTGAGTGGCTTCATCAAAACTACCTAGGCAGGTGTGAGTTACAAATCCTGGCTCTTAGGGCACAACCAACTCTAATGACTCAGTGTATCTGGAGGGGTTGCCTAGAAATCTGTTCCCAAGGCTCTCCTTCTCCTCCCAGAGTTCTGAGGCACCACCATGACTGGGTACCATGGAACTAAACTGCCTGTGCAGACTTCTCTTTCGGGTAGAAACATCAATAGGTAGATGAGAAAATTTGTTCAGAAATTAAGTTCCCCTCTGGGTGAGCACTAGGCCGTATGGGAGGGGAAACAAGGCTGAGAGTGTGTGGGAAGAAGCAAACTCAACAGATTACAGAGTGGCAACAGTAATGAAGGCAAACTCAACAGATTACAGAGTGGCAACAGTAATGAAGGC
>NW_006408674.1:4111835-4120154 GCF_000296735.1 Chrysochloris asiatica
GCAAACTCAACAGATTACAGAGTGGCAACAGTAATGAAGGCAAACTCAACAGATTACAGAGTGGCAACAGTAATGAAGGCTGCTAGTGCACAGCATTGTGGGACATGGAGTCCTGGTGCAGCGCTGTGAGATAATGCACTGGACTACAAGGTCAGTGGTTCAAACTCACCAGCTGCTTCTTGGAAATTGTGAGTGGACAACACTTAACAACAATAGTTATGGAACCTCAGCCGAGTGAGAAAAGCGGGCTGAGAGAGGTGGTGGTACAAGTTACCTGGTCTCCTCATAAAGTAGGCTGGGATCAGGAGGCCCACTAACAGTGTGTCTTAAGGACAGATTAAGATGACAAGTGTAATGTACTTACACTTCCTGTGCACAGAGAGCCAATAACCAAACCCCTTGTTGTCAAAACTGATTCAGACTCGCAGCAAGCCCATGCGTTACAGAGTAGAACTGCTCTGTGGGATTTTCTTGGCCGGAATCTTTACAGAAGCAGATAGCCAAGAGCGCTTCCACTTCAAACAGACTCCTCCACCTTGAAAACAACCCCAAATCAGCTTCAGAAGTTCTACACAGGATCCAGGGTCCCCAGGAGTCACAACCAACACCATAGCACATAACCACCACCTGAGAAGTAACAACCAACAACCCTGAGCCGCTGTGACCCAGAGCAACACCATCTCTCACCCAGAGCACCGTGAATCCCCCATTTGTCCCTTTGTCCCTTACATTCTAGATTCATCACAGCACCCAATGTGGTCCTGTGAAAACTGAAACCAGAGCACATCCCACTTGCCCAAAACTCCCAACAGCTTCCTATCTAATCGAGGGGAAAATACCCTCGTCTTTGCTCATCTGTTCTAGCCACACAGCCTCTGTGCTGACTTGTAATGTTCTCACTTCAGGGAGTTTGGAGCTGCGCAGCTGTATGCTAGGAACACACCTTCAAATAAGCCACAGCCCCGATTTAGCCCTTTTTTCAAATGTCATCTACCAGTGAGGCTTTTGCTGACTCCTATATAGTCACTTTTGATAGCATAGTGGTTACCAGTTGGGTTGCTAACTTCAAGGTCAGAAATTCGAATCTAGCAGCTGTTCCACGGGAGAAAAATGAGGCTTTCTGATCTTGTAAGGATTTACAGCCTCGGAAACTCTATACAGGGTCGCTATGAGTCGGAACCGACTCCACGGCACACCATCACTACCACTTTCCCTGGCATCTGCATCTGACTGTAGTTTTCTCCAAAGCACTTACCAACATCTGATCATTACGACGATCTGATCATTACAAAAATCTGATATTTCTTGTGTGTTTTCTTTTGCCTGTCTCCCACTGCTCACACTAGAGCCTAAACTCCAAGAAACGTTTATCTGTTTTGAGAAGTCTGTATATGGATGGTTGTTGTTAGGTGCCTAAGTCGGCTACAACGCATAGCGACCCTGTGCACGAGAAGGAAACTGCCCAGTCCTGTGCCATCCTCACAGCCGTTATATTTGTGTCACTGTTGCTGTCAGTGTATCAGTTCATCTCACTGGGGGTTTCCCTGTTTCGTCAACTCTCTACTTTACCATGCATGATGTCCTTCTCCGGGGACTGGTCCTGCCTAACAACACATCCAGAGTTCATGAGACAAGTCTCATCAAGACAAGAGTGTCTTCCAATATATGGATTAGGAGCATAGGTTCTAATGATGTTGCTGTGAAGTGCCGTCAAGTCAGTTCCAACCCATAGCCACCCTGTCTAGGGTTTCCGAGGAGCAGCTGGTGAGCTTGGACTGCTGACTTTGCAGTTCAAACGGCTTTACAGTCTGGTGCATTAACCCACAGCGCCACACCAGGACTCCAGGTTATAATGATTGTTGTTGTTGTTGTTAGGTGCCATTGAGTCAGTACTGACTCATAGCGACCCCATGCACAGCAGAACGAAACAATGTCCGATCCTGGGCCAACCTCACTATTGTTGCCACACTTGAGTCCATCAATGATGCCACTTGGCCAATCCATCTCGTTGGGGGTCTTCCTCTTTTTCTCTGATCCTCCATCTTACCAAGCATGACATCCTTCTCCAACGACTGTTCCCTCCTGACAATATGTCCGAAGTATGGGAGACGAAGTTTGGCCATCTTGGCCTCTACGGAGCACTCTGGCTGCACTTCTCCCAAAACAGATCTACTGGTTCTTTTGGCAGCTCATGGCACTTTCAATATTCTCCTCCAATACCATAATTCAAAGGCATCAATTCTTCTACGGCCTTCCTTATTCACTGTCCAGCTTTCAAATCCATAGGAGGTTATTGAAAATACCTAATGATAGGTGCCTGGATTTAAATTCTGGCTTGATTATGTCCAAACCATGTGATCTTGGAGTCCTGGTATAACACTGAAGGATAATGCACTGGACTGCAAGGTCAGTTTGAACCACAAGGTTGGTGGTTCAAACCCACGAGCCACTTGTCAGAAATCCTGGACATGGTTGTTATGAGTCAGAACCAACTGGACAGCACTTAACAACAACCATGTGACCTTGGGCATTCTATTTAAGCTCTCTGGGCTCCAATTTCCTGATCTAAACTATGAGAATAAAACAGCACCTGAGGGTTGTTGACTGAGTAAGCATAAGCACATTTATGTCAGGTAAATAGAGTAGCACTATGGGTCTGCTGCTCTGGTAGAGTAGTGGTTATGAATCGGGCTGCGAACCTTAAGGTCAGCGGTTCGAAACTACCAGCCGCTCCACGGGAGAAAGATGAGGCTTTCTACTCCCGTAAAGATTTACACCCTCGGAAACCCTGTACAGGGTCGCTATGGGTCGGAACCGACTCGACGGCACTTAACAACCACAACAACAATGGGTCTGCTGCAGCAGCTGTTAGATCAGAGGGCGTGGAACAAGATTGAATTTGTAAAATAAGGAATTCTTACCTCGGTGGGTTTCACATCCAACGTCTTATGAGAAGAGCTCTGCATATGGCAGGATTCAACATCAGGCTTTCGTGGGGACAGAAGGCACTTTTCATCCAGCTGCTGAGAGCTGGAAGAGCAAGCCTTGTGGCAAAACCTGCACACTAGCTGGGATTGGCAGAAACCCCTGACCCTAATCACTCCACCTGCAAAATTCACACAATCCTCTTTGCTACCTGGCATGAGAGGTGAGTTTCATAGCGCGGTGCATGACCTACAAATGAGACAGCCACAGAAATTAGCCTCCGGGAAGAAGGAGCTCTGCCTCTTAGTCTGAAAACCACTCTCCATCCGAATCATGGGATCTGAATCACAGGAGGGTGGGTCCCAACACCTGGTTTTCCAGGTAGGAGAAGAAGAGACGGAGGCAGAGGCCAGTGCCCTCAACCCAAGTCATCGGGGAAGTGACATTCCTGTGTCTGAGGAACAAAAATTGGATGCAAGAGTATGTGTGTATGTGAGATGGAGCCCATGATGGTATTTTCAAATGCATAAAATGTTGCTATGTTTAAGAACCATCTTTTCAGAGATGCTTAGTGTGGCACAGAGGTGCTGGGTCTGGCTGATTAGGAAAATGTTACAGCACCAAGGCCCATCTCCTGGGGTTATGTATGGAGGACACAGCTCTTCCCACCCTAGTAGATGTACAGGAACTCCAAGGTTGCATCCCTTCAGGTTTTATTCCTTTCACTGTTCACCTGGGTGGCTCCCAGGGTCCACTAGTGATTCAAACTGTACAAAAAGCTCCTGCTAACACCCAGCCATGACTGTGGGAAAATGGGAACTGACCCGTCCCCGTACTCAGTTCTGCTGCTGGCTCATGGCGGGGCCTCTTATCACTCTTCAGTGCCTGGGCACTTTGACCCATTCCTTGTCTGAGGTGATGAGCATTGGCTGGAACATGGGGTGGGGACAACGATCCTCTCTCCTTCAGCTGCTCCAGACTGGTGGATCATGCTCAAAGAGCACCTGAGAGAATACCTGGGACCCAGGCCATGCTTTGGCAATCTCCCAGCCTTTGACCCTGAACAGAGAGCCTCAGTTTCCTCGTTTGCTCGGTGACACCTGCCCTAGCTGATTTAGGAAGCTGGAGGAAGGAATTTTTCAAATCCATTTGTGTCTTCCCACAATTATTTTCCATTTGCCAAGTACTGATTTCTAGTGTGGGACTCCTGGGGCAGTGCTATAGGATCAGCAATCACCGAGTTTGCAGTTCGAACCCACCAGCTGCTCCCTGGTAACCCCATACAGGGTCACTCTGAGATGGAACTGACTTGATGGCACTTAACAACAACAGTCATGTATTAGAAGGTATTTCAAGGTCAGCAGTTCAAAACTACTGTGGTACAGTGAGTTAAGCATTGGGCTTTAACTGAAAGGTTGGCTGTTCAAACCCACCAGTTGATTCACAGGAGAAAGTTGAGGCTCTTTGCTTCCATAATGATTTAGTCAGTTATACAGGAAACCCTATTCAGGATGGCCAGACTTTGTCTCTCATACTTCAGATTTATTATTAGGAGGGACCAATCCCTCAAGAAGGACATCATGCTTGGTAAAATAGAGGGTCAGCCAAAAAGAGGAAGACCCCCTAACAAGATATATTGGCACAATGGCACCAACAGTGGGCTCAAGTGAAGCAACAATTGTGAGATCGGCACACAGTAGTTCACTCTGTTGTGCATAAGGTCACTAAGAGTTAGTACTGACTTGACTGTACCTAATAACAACATTCAGGATCACTGTGAGTTGGAATTGCCTGGTGGCAGTGGGTTTGGGTGGTGAAGCAGTTAAGTGCTCTGCTGTTAAACTGAAAGGTTGAACCCACCAGTCGCACCTCAAATGTAGAGCCTTCAGAACCTTATGGGACAGTCCCACTGAGTCCTACCTGTCACTATGATGAGGAATTGACTCAGTGGCAGCAGGTTTTTTCACGTGTCATGTATTATGTCACTGATGTGAATGCTATTCTATTATACAGCATCAAGGTCTAAAGAGCTGTGGGACATTTTTATTCCTGTGACTGCCAATTGATGTGCCCGTGGTAATGGCGCGATTACAGCTTAGCATGAGGAACGTCATTCAATTTAGAATATTAGTCTTACCCTGGCAGAGGTTCACAGAAGCAGCCACAAGGGTGGTTAAATCCTCTCACATAACCGGATTTCGGAGGGCATAACGGATAGTCAACATGGGTAGCTGGAAGACAGAGAAAATGGTCAGTGAACTAGAACTATAGACAGTCAGGCCATGGCCACAGAACTGTCTTGTGTTGGGCACCCATAGTGCATGCAGACCCAAATACCTGGGGCGGGGGAGTCAACAAAGAGATTATTACTTGACACTGAGTTCCTTCCTACACGCTGTCTACCCAATGTCACTTACAACTGTACACATACACACGCATACACAATCACCCAACACATGCTCATACACACTCATAGACACACACACTCTTATAGATCTAACCACATATGAGGGGGCTTAAAAAATGTCATGGAAAATTCCATTCTTTGAATTCCACTTTTTCATGAATTTTCTGAAGCCCTGTCATGCATGTATACAAGATCATATACACACACATACAAACTCATACACTCATGCACACACATAAACTATGCACACACAAAAACTCATCCACACACTTGCAAACTCATCCACTCATCCACACACATACAAACTCATACACATACAAACTCATACACACACTCACCCAGCACATACTCACATGCACTCATTCATAAGACTCATTCATACATATGTATGCACACATGAGCACTAACATACGTACACACTCACATATTCATCCATACAAAACTCACACACACACACATTCAACCCTATAATCACATGCTCACTCATACACACTCACACACCTGGCTTCACCAAGCCTGCCCGGATACTGGTTGTGGTGGTTGTTGGTGATGTGCTATGGAGTCGGTTCTGACTCATAACGACCCTGCAGATGTTTTCTGAAGCTGTAAATCTTTACAGGAGAAAAAGCCTCATCTTTCTCCCGTTGAATGACTGCTAGTTTTGAACTGCTGACCTTGAGGTTAGCAGCCCAACTCATAACCACTACACTATAATGCTGTTAAGTTAAGGCTTGGGGATGGGTTGGCGGAGGAAGATGCCTCCTCTCAAATCACAGCCAACAGAGCTGTCTACCACAACATGGAGACTCAGAGAAATACGTTCTCAGGAGGAGGTAGTGTAAAAGGCCCATGGCAGGAACTCTGCTCCTCTCTGAGGAAAAGGAACAGCATCACAGTCCTCCCACGACAGCACCCCACTCCCATGGGTTCCCCAAATTGCTTCATCCTGAGCTTGTGTGAAGTCCAACTCAAACCTGCAAGTGCAAACTCTGAGCCTCAGCCGACATTTCAAAAGGTAAAATGATACAAACTAAGACTTTTAAGATGAGGTGACTACATGGTGACTCTTCCACCTCAGACCCCTGTGGCACAGAATCCCCCCAAATGCCACCAAGGGTGCAGAACAGAAGCAGGGCCCTGGGAGCACTTTCCTCTGGTAACTGAGGAAGCCCAGTGTCCGCTGAGAGCCCAGTGTCCCCCAAACCTAAGCAGCAGCTCCGCATTGCTCACCATTCGTGCTGATGGTCCCATCCTCGTATTTTCTGATGAGCACCAAGTCCACAAAATCTCTGGGAGAAATGATCTTCATGGCAGCTGAGGGGGTGGAGGTTCTGCTAACGCACAGTGTCTGCCAAAGCAAAGGTGAGCCCAGCTGCATCTGACAGGCAGACATCTTATCCCTGCCCGTACCCCATCCTGGGCTCATCAACCCACTCTTTACCCCAGGGTCTGTATAGCAGGAACAGCATTGACAGTGGGTTGGCACTATGAAATTGAGAGTCAAGGATGAGGCTCCCCAAATGAGCCAAGTTTTACTGAAATATATATAGCCCCTTTTGTAAAACCGAACACTGGTGCTGGTTGCTTACGGCCATTTAACTACTTTAAGTAATGTCTGAAGAGGGCTCAGGAGTTGCTATTTATTGAATCTCCACTGGAGTGCTGGTGTGGCACCATAGGATAAGCACTGGGTCACAAAGTTGGTTCAGACTCACCAGCCGCTCCTCGGAAATCCTTTACAGGGTTGCTATGAGTTGGAACCAACTCGATGGCACCACACAGCAACAACAATATAAGGAACTGGTGGTACCAAAGTTCTCTATTGTCCCTGCCAACTCTGAAAAGTAGATATTCAAGCCCATTTGAAAGGTGAAGAAACTGAGGCTTGGAGAAGTTCATGAACATACCCACAAAGCTCACAGTGGAAATGGAATTTGAGGAAGGTCAGACTTAGGGTGAAGCAAGAAAGGCAAGTTAGGGCTCAACATTTAAGGAGGCACAATAAAATACTGTGTGCCAATCTCACAACCGTTGCTACACTTGAGCCCATTGTTGCTGCTTTTTTAAGGCCAACCCTGCAGTTGCAATGCCTCCTTAAAAGTTGTGCCCTAGGTAGCTCTCCACTTTCACCTTAGTCCTGGCCCTAGCAGGACACACCTCTTGAATCTCACCCAATTTCAAAGGCTTCTGTCTGCTACTCTGTACTTGTAAAGTAAGGACACTCCAAACCTAAAACCTACCCTGTGCGTTATCCTCTTGCCCTCTCCTCCAGCAGAACACCACCCACCCCCCTGCTCCCCACTGCTGTATCAGGCTCATGGTGGAGAAGTGAAGTCAGGTTTTGAGGGAGAAAGTCTGGGGGTGAGAGGGGCCCAGAAAAGGTCTCTTCCTCCTCCTCCTTTGGTGTTAAGACTTGGGGCACTCTGGAAAACATTTTGGCTGAGACAACTCTGACCTAAGAGTTCGATCTTCAGGGTGAGCATACCACCACCCCCCTCCCTCCATGAGGGAACATGAACACTTTCAATGGAGAGTCTATGACTCTGTTTCCAGACCAGACAACCTCCACATGTTGTTCTTCCTAAAATGACCCATCCACGAGCAGGCTGCACGTTCCTATAAGATCCCCATTCCCATATGCCCCTCTCCTGCTGGAAAACTCAAGCATGCTCTCCCGACCCCAACACCCCTATCTGGGATTTTTCCATCACACATTGTATAAAATCTCCAGGGTGCCCGAGGGACACTTGGGAATACTGGCTTCCATATTTTATCAGGGCACAAGACACTGGTACCAGAGTTTCATGTCTTCCCCCCCTTTGTCAAGTATACCAAGGGAGCCTTACTGTGGTGCTGACTGATAACCGAAAGGTCAGTAGTTCAAACCTACCAGCTACTCTTGGAAACCCTGTACAGGGTCGCTATGAGTCGGAACAGACTTGATGGCACACAATAACAAGTATACGAGATATATATATATATATATA
>NW_006408674.1:4120721-4123977 GCF_000296735.1 Chrysochloris asiatica
TTTTTTAATGACCATACTGAAAAAACAAAGCAAAAAACTCCCAGAGTTTACAAATGAGGAAACTGTAGCACCAAAGCCACCACTTGGCACGGCTCCACAGCTGGCAAAGAATCCTGATTCCCTGGCCAAGGCTCACTTCATTCACTAATGTCCTCATCAAGGAGTAACCTTTCAAACTAGTGCTGATTTGCAAAAGCCAGACACCTCCCTAAGAACCCCAGAGCCCACATAGGGTGGCACACCTCCACCAGCTGCTGCCAGGTTTACTCAGCTCTGGGAAGGGTTTCTCTGACTCTCTGGAACACATCACCTCCTACTCTCATATCTGAGCTAGATGGTGCAAGCAGAGGGCTGCCTGTGCTTGCTGTGATTACGCTTCTACTGGTCACAGACACTCCAAACCACCCCCACACCACTACCACTGCAGTGGGGTTACTACAGCAGGGCCCAGGCACTGTCTTTGGAAAGACTTACATCACTAATGCTTTCTAGGATTTCAAAAGTGCTCACGTTCGCATCCCATTTCTCTCGTAGGCCTCCAGCAACCGGCTTTATACACTCCCAGACGGTTTCTGGAGTTCCCAACACATCACCTTCTCCTCGGTACCTAAAGCACAAAAAGAAATCTGACCCCCAGGCATTGTTCAAATTGTCTTTTCTTTGCGGTTATCTATAAAGACTAGGGAGTACCCTGAGTGGTGTGAATGGTTAACACTACTAAACAAAAAGTTAGAGGTTCAAGTTCACCCAAAGGCACCTTGGAAGAAAGGTCTGGGGATCTATGTATGAAAAATCAGTCATTGGAAATTCTATGGAGCACAGTTCTGCTCTGACACACATGGGATCTCCATGTTGACTCAGGAGCAACTGGTTTTATCAGGACCAGAGGGGGCACCATGCCATGTCAGCCATCTCTCTTTAGGACAACAGGCTTATAGGGGAATTTGTTGTTGTTGTTAAGTACCGTGGAGTCGGTTCCGACTCATAGCGACCCTGCACAGGGTTTCCGAGGCTATAAATCTTTATGGAAGCAGAAAGCCTCATCTTTCTCCCGCGGAAAGGCTGGTAGTTTAGAACTGCCGACCTTGAGGTTAGCAGCCCGATTCCTAACCACTACGATACCAGAGCTAGCTGACATTTATCAGCCCACCTCTCTGTAGGCTTGCAGAAAAAGAAAGTTCAGTTCACAAGAAACTGTTTTGCTGAAAATGATTTTGTTCAAAACAGAAGGTAATTGTGTTCTGGAAAACGACTCTGGTGAATTGGCCCCTGGGTGTAAATTGGAACCTTTCAGGAAGCTGACTATCAGAAAGGGTGCGGCAGCTCTGACACTTTAAACAAGGCATGCACTTACAGGTTCCCTGGAAACTCCACAGATGGCCTCCAGGAAACCGAAACTCCATTCTGTCAAGAGGCATAGAATCGTAGAATTTTAGAGCTAGAAAGGTGCTGGGTCATCAGCGGAAGCAAGCCTGTTTTATAGAAGAGGAGTTGGAGAGATAGATCTTCCAAAGTCACCCAGCCCAGGCTAGCCCTGTACTAGCTGCCTCCCACTGCAGAACGGGATGGACAAAGGACTCTTCCCTGGCTGACTCCAAGACCTGTGGGTGATTTCCTTAATAGCTGCATTCTGTTCCCTTGAGTAATTTAGAGCTATTTGTTAAAAGTAGGTGGTGACAAATAAGCAAAACGTATTCCCCTCGCACCTTCTGGGAACAACAAAGAGAGGGGCTTGGGGAATAATGAACAAGGGAAAGGCTTCCAAGCCTGGTGTTTTGGGTATCAAATCTAAGTGATCTTGGGTGAGATACTCACTCAACGAAAGGGGCAGATACTTACCTCCTGGGGTCACTGTAAGCACAGTTAGGCATAATGATTATTAAGGAAGCAACCACCAATGGATTCCCAACCTCATTCCAGCCCCGGGAGACAGGGGTGCCAAGAAAATCAAGAGGGGAGCCACGACCCCTTCCCACCCAGCTTCTGACTCACGCCTTCCCGGCAAATCTTCCACCCAGACGTGTCTCGCCTGTAAAGCAGCAACTTGTCGGCCACCGCCTCGCTTATCTGCGCGGCCAGAGCCCGGTCCATTGTGTCGGGAGGTGCGTGTGACCGTGGAGTCGCGCGGGTGGTGCGCAGCGGTGGCGGCGGCGGCACCTGGAACTGGGCAACCCGTAAACTCGGAGCCACGCCCTAGGGTCCTCCTCCGCCTCTCGATTGGTTCATTCTCTCCCCCTCGGATCCCGCCCCGCTCAGGGATTGGCAGAATCGGAGACCTCCGGGTCAGGCAGTGTGGGTCTGGCCACAGCCGGGACTGGTCCAGGACTCGCTAGGCACAGTCCTGCTAGATCCGCCGGCCCCTTGTCTGTCGGGTTGTGGGAGGGGCCTTGGAGCCTGGAGATTGCGAGGGCCAAGGGTGGAGACATTAGTGGGCCTGGCCAAATCAGAGGCTTGTTGAAGCAAAGCGGACTTTTGTCCTGCGCGCGCAAAGGCTTCAACCAGGCAGGAAGATAGTGAAATTTGCGTCGGAAATAACCTTCAAGGGCGGCTGCTGCAGGCTAGGGAGAGTGCATTTGGGGGGAGCCTGGAGCAGATGGGGCGGAGGGAGAGGAGAAGAAGGACACACATTAGAGTTTAGCGGTCTCTGCGACCAATTGTGGAAGCTGAAGATGACGAATCATGACTCCCACCTTCTGGTTTAGGCAAGTGATAGCTTAGTTGGGAGATGGGCTTGAGGGTGAATTTAGTTCTGGACATTTTAACTGGAGGTGTCTGAGGGACATCTAGGTGGAGTTGCCCTGGAGACAGTGAGATGCTCTGGCATGTTATCTCACTGAAACCACCAGCCAGCTACTTAGTAAGGCTGCACAAGGTTGCCAGGTATCTGAACCGACTGGATGGTACTTAACAACAACACTGTGTAGGAGACATTGAGCTGTGCGGAGTGGGAGTGAGTGAGACCTCGGGGAGTGCGTGGGGTCAGACCCCCCAGAATGGGAATAGCAGGGAAATCAATTAAATACTTGGAAAGGCCCTTCCCAGTGTCTGTGTTTGTGTATGTGAGTGTGTGTGTGCTTAGTGATTCACTTAAAAGCTTGAAAGAAAGATTTGGAAGAGTGTTGTTGTTATGTGCTCTCAAGTCTGTTCCTACTCATGGTGGTGGTGTGGCCGTGGAGTCGGTTCTGACTCACAGTGACCCTGTACAGGGTTTCGGAGGCTGTAAATCTTTACGGAGCAGAAAGCCTCATCTTTCTCC
>NW_006408674.1:4132107-4133233 GCF_000296735.1 Chrysochloris asiatica
ACAATAGCAAAAAGATGGAGACAGCCTAAGTGCCCATCAATGGAAGAATGGATAAATAAACTTTGGTACATACACACAATGGAATATTATAACATCTTGAAGAAAGCTGTAAGCCACCACAAAACATGGATGAACCGTGAGGATATTACACTGAGTGCAATTAGTCACAAAAGGACAAATATTGCATAAGACCATTGTTGTAAAAGCTTGAGAAACGATACCCATACTAAAAGGGGGAGGGGGGGGAGATTCTTTGTTGATTACCGTGGGGTAGGGGATTTGGGGAAGGCAGAGGGAGGCACCGGTAGAGCACAGGGGAGTGGGCAGACACATCATAGTTCCAGTGTTTGGGAGGCAATACACAAGAAGGGGGAGGGGCTGGAAGAACAAGATAGATAGGGGAACACTGAGACAGGTTTGTATGGGCTAAACAGGACAGAGGTAAATAGTGATGCATGCTCAACCGTGATACAATAGGGCTCTGTGATACATGGATCTAGGCATAGTGTGAATAGATAAGAGGGGAAATAATGTTAAGATACTTGACTGTCTTATGAATATTGGTTTCCTTTGCCTACTACTGTAAAACAGACACATGAGTGGGATAGAAAGGAATAACAGGACACATGATTATGGGAAGCTTGTAGGCCCGTCGTTAGCCTATAACTGATTGGAATACCTAAAAGGGGTTCTAGAACTTGCCCAGTGAAATAGGTTTCTTGTGCAGCCTTTACAGAGCATAGGACCTTAGGTAGAATCCCGAGCCCCATGCAGAACCTTCTGAGGTGGGATAGTCCCACTAGAATGGACAAACAGACCAGTCTGGAACAGCTAGAACAACAGAAGATACATCTTCAAAGAAAGATCATCAGGAAAAACTCAAAACAAAAATAGAAGTATGACTGGCTACTACAAGAATAAGCAAGGTGTTTGCCAGGAAGCCTTCAAGGCAAGCAATCAAGTTCCTTCAGGACAAACCCCCCTTTAAGACTGAAACTCAAAGGGAACACATGAGCACAGATGTAAGCTTTCTGATGACCACATTGGTCTACTGGTGAGTGGAACAGGGGGAAAGGCAGCAATGAAGAATGGGCTGAGTTTAACCATGTTCCAAAGACTCCCATAA
>NW_006408674.1:4133333-4135892 GCF_000296735.1 Chrysochloris asiatica
CGAGGGTGTAAATCTTTACGGGAGTAGAAAGCCTCATCTTTCTCCCGCGGAGCGGCTGGTAGTTTCGAACCGCTGACCTTAAGGTTCGCAGCTCGATTCGTAGCCACTTCGCTACCAGAGCTCCTTAACTCATTAAAAACTAGAGATATGCACATGATTGCTTACTGGAAGTAAATAAGATTAAAACACTTACTGATGAAGATCAAAGACTATATAGCCTTCAGTATGGGTTGCACCTCAAGGTAAAGAAAACAAAAAAATCCTCACAAATGGACCAATAAATACCATCATGATAAGTGGAGAAAAGACTGAAGTTGTCAAAGACTTCAATTTACTTAGATTCCGACGAAGATAGACTAAGGAGAGATGGACTACTTCTGAATATTTAGTCCCTGAAAACCTTATGAATAGCAGTGGAACACTGTCAGCACCAGAATATTGAATATTGAGACATGATGAAGAACACCAAAATGTTGTCAGATATGTGCTGGAAGATGAGCCCTTCAGGTTGGAAGACACTCCAAATATGACTGGGGAAGAGTTACCTCCTCAAAGTAGAGTTGACTCTGAAGATACAGTATGGACTTGATGGCACCTACCAACAAGAAACATTTAACAGGTTTTTACATATACCAAAATGGAACATGAAGGATTGACATTCAACCTTGCAAGAAGCTATAATCTTTGTCCCCACCCCCCCTCCCCCCAGGAAATGAGAAGCGCTGGCTGTGTGAAATGTTTGGAGAACTGTTTATCATGGAGACTTGTGCAAAATTGGCAATGGGAGGCTCTCGCCTATCCAGGCAGCCCCGGGGCAGGTCTCTAGTCATTTTTGCTTCTGGAGGCTGCACGGGCAAAGCAAGATTGGTGGCTAGTGATCTATTTTGCAATCTGGTGGAAGCTGCGATTCAGAACTGAGAAATGAGGGCTGACTAAACTTATGAACTCCACAGGCCAGAGGCCCTCACAGAGCTGTCCTCTGTTCAGGCAAGTAATACAGACTCCTACATCTGCTTGCGAGCTAACTACTCACCTAATAACTTGTTTTTACTCAGCACTTACTGCTCACCAGCTCCTGTCCTAAACACTTTGCATGTGTTATTAAATTTAATCCCCATAAGAATACCACAGCATCATGAGACAGAAACCATTATTCTCATTTTACAGGTTCAGAAGAGGATATGGAACTAGAGTCACATAATGTGTCCAAGGTCACACAAGTAACAAGGGCGGAGCTTTAGTTTCTCTTTCCAAAGCCCACATTTGTACTCACAATACCTCCTACTTCCTATGAGAATATGCAGTGTCTACCATGAAATGATGGTGTTGACTAAGAATATGGAGGATTACAGGGACTGCCAGAAGAACAAACACATCTATGTTGGAAGAAGTGCAGTCCGAATGCTCCTGAGAGTGAGAATGGCAACACTTGGTCTCATGTTCTTTGGCTATGTTTTTAGGAGGAACCAGTCTCTAGTGAAGGACGGCATGCTTAGTCAAGTAGAAGGGCAGTGAAAACGAGGAAGACCACCCACCCACCCACCCCCAGTGAGGTGGACTGATACAGTGGCTACAGGAATGGACTCAAACAACACAACAATTGTGAAGATAACACAGAACCGGACAGCATTCTGTTCTGATCTGAGTCTGGTGGGGGGGAGAGGGGATTACTATGAGTCAGACATGGCATCTAACAACAGCAAGTCCAGCAAATAAGCAATTTTAGAAGAAAAAAATATAAAACAACAAAGCCCTGCAAAGTCTAAATAGAACACACACACAAATGCACACCACAGAAGAGCTGCAATAAACGAATGGAAGGTAGTCTTTCAGGGAATTAAAAAAAACCCACCTTTTCCTAGCCATCCTTGCATTCATAACAAAGGAAACACATAAAGGAGATCAAGTATCCTCAGGTGAGTAAGATCATTTTAAGTGTCACCTTATCAAGTGAAATTCACTCTATGTTTAATGCATGTACCTGTTCTGGACTCATAGGCATAAGAGGAGTTGGCCAGGTAGGTGTGCTTAGGAGAGATTTTTAATCCTCAGTAATGGTTTAGCCAAAGGGCAAAGACACTCCCCTCACTTAATGACCATTTTTTCCACTGTTATTAAAAGACAAAGGAATAATGGGAAAGCACGGTGATTCAGAGATACATTGACAGTGTACGCTTGCAGCTCTCTGTTGCATCAACTTTTGTTAAAGGCTTGATGAGTTCAGAGAACGGGGCCGAATGACTGCTTGACAGTGAAGCTTACAGTCTGGAGCTCATGACAAACTGTTTGGCCATGATGAACGCTACTGTGAACAGAAAAATGAGCTGAGGTACTGAGTACGCAATTAGTTCACAAAGGAGAAAATGGCCAATCGACATGGAGAAAGATGCTAGCAATCAAAGAAATGTGAAGCAATTCAAATAGTAAGATATAATTTTTTTCACCAGATTGGCAAAAACGATACAGTGTGACAATTATGAGTTTTGGTGATACAGTAAGACAAATCCCCCCTTCCTCCTCTGCAGAGCCATGTGCCTGGTTCTGGATGTTGCTGCTGTT
>NW_006408674.1:4135992-4139858 GCF_000296735.1 Chrysochloris asiatica
AGAGTAAATTGCTATAATTTGATAAGCTTGATCTATACTCATGGAGGTAGTAGTTCTAAATACCAACAGAGAGGGAAGGAGTCTATACATTAAGTATCAATGCTATCCCCTTCTGTATACCGGGTAGATAGGGATGGGCAACTTAGACATTGGCTACCTAAAATGAGGGGGCAATAAAGGCACGAAGATACTGGCTTACAACGTTTCTAGAGGGAGTTTGGTTTAAGAGTGGCAGAGATGGGGGTGGGGGGAAGAAAGAGCCCCCATTGAATAGTTTTCATCTTGTCTAGATCGTTCTGGTAAAAAGAGATGGGATAAGATAAACTTTCAGGCAAAAACCAGCATAATAGATAAAGATGGACATTATCTCATGATTAAAAGGACAATTGAACAAGATGACATAATCATAATAAATATCTATGCTCCCAATGAAAGAGCTCCAAAGTACATAAAGCAAACTCTAATAGATTTGAAGCAAGGAATAGACAAATCTACAATAATAATGAGCAATTTTAATATCTCACTTTAGAAAATGTTGTTAAGTATCGTGGAGTCAGTTCTGACTCATAGTGACCCTGCACAGGGTTTTTGAGGCTGCAAATCTTCATGGGAACAGAAAGCCTCATCTTTCTCCCGCGGAACAGCTGGTAGTTTTGAACTGCTACCAGAGCTCCTTTATGATTCAATAGTGAGTAATTATTATCATGACTAATTGCGACTGTCACAATAGTAAAGGTAGAGGTTTTGTAATAAAAACAGGTGAGTAGTTAGATCTTTTTAAAGTGTTGAAGAAAGACGTCAGCTTGAGAACTAAGGTGTGCCTGACCCAAGCCTTGGTATTTTCAATAACCTCATATGCCTGAAAAAGCTGGACAGTGAATAAAGATGACCGTAGAAGAATTCATGCATTTGAGTTATGGTGTTGGAGGAGAATATTAAAAGTGCCATGGGCTACCAAAAGAACCAATAGACCTGTTTTGGAAGAAGTACAGCCAAAGTGCTCCTTGGAGGCCAAGATGGCCAAACTTAGTCTCTCATACTTTGGACATATTGTCAGGAGGGACCAGTCTCTGGAGAAGGATCTCATGTTTGGTAAGATGGAGGGTTAGAGAAAAAGAGGAAGACTCCCAACGAGATGGACTGGCCAAGTGGCAGCATCGATGGACTCAAGAGTGGCAACAGTAGTGAGGTTGGCCCAGGATCGGGCAGTGTTTTGTTCTGCTGTGCACAGGGTTGCTATGAGTCAGTACCGACTTGATGGCACCTAACAACAACAACAAGAAGTTAATATTACAGTCCAGAAACAGAGGACCCTAGGACCATCAAGGGAGAAGAGCACAAGCGGAATGCAAGACTTTATCTAGAAAAGCAGCAACACCAGAGATGGAGGCAGAGATGGGGTCATGGAGAGGGGGAGCAGTTGAAGTCTATAGATTCATGGGAAGAGAGGGAGTAAGAGCTGGTGGCCAGGAGGCAGACTTGCAGAATGTGCCCTTTGGTGGTATAAATTATTATATATGCCTGAGTGTTTTTTTAAAAAAAAGATCTAAAATAAATATAGAGAAATACTGTTAACTGATGGAACATAGAAGGGATTATAATCATTGTAATGAAACAAAGTATATGATTTGTTGAATGTAAAACTCAAAACTTTCATTCAATTCACAATAAAAACTTTAAAAACAACAACCAAAAAACATAACTATGTACCCCGAGACATGCAGCATCAGGTGTTGTTAGTTGTCATTGTCTTAGTGAAAATAACAGAAACAATCTGGTAGAAATATAAAGATGTTATTGAAGGATAGAATTATTTCCAAATGTATGACACTCTCCATTGGATATGCTTGGACTTGAGACTATGATGGGATTCACCCTCATTGCTCATGTTATGTGGCTAAACGAAGGGATACCTTATCAGATGAATCCTTTTAAAACCTTACAAGCCTCATTGCTCATGTTATGTGGCTAAACGAAGGGGTACCTTATCAGATGAATCCTTTTAAAACCTTACAAGCCTCCCTGAAAAATAAAAGAGAAAGAGTTGAGATTCAAATCTAGAGTAATACTGTCTTGTTGGCTTTGAAGAAACAAGCAGTCATGTTGTGTAGAGAACCGTGTAGCAGGGAAAGGCAAACCTTGTCTAGCAATGAACTGGCTCACTCTTACAACCACAAGGAAATGAATTCTGGCAACAACCATGTGAGCTTGAAGAGGACTCCAAGTCTCAGATAAGATGCCAGCTGTGGCCACCAATTTGATTATAGTCTGATGAGACCCTAAGCAGAGAACCCAACTAAGCCATGTTCAGACACCTGACCCATGGAAACTGTGAAATCATAAATGTACATTGCTTTAAACTGCTACATTGGTTATGAAGCAATAGAAAAAAAAAATACTGTATCTTTCATGTGTCAGTTACTTGGGAGGCAGAAATGAATAGAACATTCTACTCTTCCTCCAAAAGCCGCTCAGTCAGGTGAAGGAGAGTGGAAAACGAACAGATACAATTCTGAGTGGAAAGAGTTGTATAGACTTTGAAGGAGTGCACATTTCTGGGTAAACATAGCAGCATGAAGCCATGCTATTGCTGTTATTAAATGCTGTCAAGTCTCTTCTGAATCATAACAACCCTGTATAGGGTTTCCAAGGAGCAGCTGGTGGGGTTGAACTACTGACCTTGCAGTTTAAACTGACTTTGTGGTCCAGTGCATTATCCAGCAGCACCACCCCAGGACTCCTATCAGGACAGACTAGCCCCTTGATAAAGACATTGTGCTTGGTACAGTAGAGGGTCTGCGAAAAGGAGGAAGACCCATGACTCCTGACTACAAGCTTGAAAACACACTGCTGTCAAAATGTCAGCAAACGTTAGCAAAGGAACAAAATGATAACAGCTAAAAGAAATGATTGGAGAAGAGATTCCTTCTTCCAGTGGAAGCTGGATGGTAGAAAGAAAAGTGCAACAATTGTGAGAAAGCAGAACGTCCAGCCAGAAGAGAAGGAAGCTCAAAACCAGTGCAGTTATACCCCTAACAAGCCTGGAGCTAAAGGTGAATGCACAGAGGAATTAGAATGGAGGACTGGCCCAGAGTTGAGAGAATAATGTTCTTTCTCTTGATTCCAGGAGAAGTTCTGGAGGGTTGCTTTTAGTGGCCTTGAGGACACAAGGGTCAGCAGAGGGCAGAAGTGTCAAGCTAGAAATAGGGAGGGGAGTCAAATTGAAAGTGTTTTGGTGTAGCGCTGTAGGATAAGCATTGGACTGCTAAGCACAAGGTTGGACGTTCAAACCCACCAGTGGCTCCTTAGTGTACTCTTTGGTTGTTGCATAACCTGGACCCTAACCCTACCTTTTATACCCTATACTTGACAGCACTTAACAGCTACAACAAAGGTCAGTAAGAATGGCAGCTCCTCTCTACTAGGGAGCTCTAAGTGCATTGGCAGCCAGGCTCAGTCCCACCAGGGGAGAGACCACAGGAGGATTCTTTGCAGGAGTAAAGACAGAGATACAAGGAGATATATATGGAATCCCCTGGGAAATGGCTGAGCTGGCCACTACACCTCCACAGCGATGACCATGAATTGAGTGTGGCACTGTGGGTTAATGTGCTGGACTGCAAGGTTAGTTTGAACTGCAAGGTCACCGGTTCAAGCTCACCACGCCCTCCTTGGAAACCCTATACAGGGTTGGTATGGGTTGGAACTGACTTGATGATGCGTAACAACAACAACAACCAAAGAGTGCATCTTTGCAGTGTTTCATTCTTGAAGGTGAGCAGAGAACAAAGGCATTATTTTAAAAAAGTAATTTATTTTTGTTGTTGTTGAGAACATACACAGCATAAACGTTCTTTGAAAAAAAA
>NW_006408674.1:4144343-4163367 GCF_000296735.1 Chrysochloris asiatica
GGACATTGTTTCGTTCTGCTGTGCATGGGGTCGCTAAGAGTCGGTTCCAACTCGATGGCACCTGACAACAACAACAATATCCTCTGAGAAATAAGAGAAGATATTACATTCACAGACTAGGACAGAGTTCTGAAACGAAACACTCAGAAAATGATCATTACAAAAGCTCTTGCAAATAAACAATTAGTTCGCTGACATAGAAATATGCCCAGAGTTCTTAGACAGTAGACAGAACATTAAACCCATTGTGGGTCAAGGACTGACTCCTGCTCTAAGTCCTAGCAGAGGAGTAGGAAGTGGTCATCTGGAGGCCCTGGAAAATGTCATTCTAGACAAGGGAACCCACCTGAGAGAAGGCATCGTGATGACAGGTACACATCGGTTTGGTGGAGGGGGCTGACTCTATCTACACTGTAGACAATACAGAATCACAGAAAGAATGTGATGAGGGAATCACACATTGAGTTGTGTGTTTCCAAAGGATCTTTTTGACATTGAGTAAGGCAGACTGGTGTGGTGCTGTAGGTTAATGTGTCAGACTGCAAAGCTGTTTGAACTGCAAGGTCGGAGGTTCAAGCTCACCGGCTGCTCCTTGGAACCCCTATACAGGGTCACTATGGGTCGGAACTGACTTGATGGCACTTAAACAACAAGGCAGACTGGAAGGGTTAAACTTGGAGCCGTAGAAACTCCTTAGGAGACTGGGGTACAACGGTAGAGATAATGACAACAGGAGATGTGCAAGGCTTGAGATATGTTTAATAGATGGACAAAGCTTCATCATTAATGCACTGGGTGGGATGAGGGAAGAAGACAACAAAAGAGCCAGACTCATGCCCAAGATGTCAAGCTTGGGTGACTGAGTGGGTGAGCCATAAGTTTTGGATACAAGTCTCACAGTATTGGTACAATGAGTAGATTAAACTGAGAGATGAGTCTTAAGCTCTTTCTCGAAAGCACACCTCACAGTTGTAGTAATATTACATATTAATGTTTCCTTCATCCATAATGCTGATCCCTGGTTTAAGAAACGCCTTCCATTTCACAGCCTGTCACTTAATGAGATGGAGTCCTGGAGTGGTACTGTAGGATAATGCAGTGATCTGCAAAGTTGGTTTGAAAAGCAAGGAAGGCAGTTCAAACCCACCAGCTGCTCCTCAGAGACCCTACACAAGGGCAATATGGAATTCACCATAGAGCTAGTTTATTAAGGGGTGCTGTTGTTACGTGCCATCGAGTGTGTTCCAACTCATAGCGACCCTGTGTAGGGTTTCTGAAGAGTGGATGGACAGTTCAAACCCACCAGCTGCTTCTGGGAAACCCTATACAGGGTCGCTATGAGTTGGAACCAACTTGATAACACTTAACAACATCAACATATATATATGGCTCAAAGACAAGTATCTTCTTAATTCCAGACCTCCCTGGATGAGAATTTTATTTTATTTTTTATTAGTCTAACTTTTACTTAAATTTTTTATTATTTTTGTTGTAGATTGGGTGAACATTCACAGTGTAAATTAGTTTTCCATTCAAAAACAGTTGTATACATTTTGCTTTGTGACATTGGTCACAGCCCCTTCAGTGTGACAACACACTTCCCACTTCCTCCCGGCTTCCTGCCTCTTTGTTTATTCTTTCCTATGTCTTCAGCGTAGTGGTTACGAATTGGGCTGCGAACCTTAAGGTCAGCGGTTCGAAACTACCAGCCGCTCCACGGGAGAAAGATGAGGCTTTCTACTCCCGTAAGGATTTACACCCTCGGAAACCCTGTACAGGGTCGCTATGGGTCGGAACCGACTCGACGGCACTTAACAACAACAACAACATGTCTTCCTGCCTTCTGACTTTGTCCTGATGAAAATGCAGCCCTTTCAGTCTCATGTGGTTGACTGTGATGAATTCCTCCCTAGAATTTTACAGGTCTGACTATTGTTTGGTTGAAAACTGATCCTTGGAGGTCGGTTCTGTTCTAGGGTTTGAGGGTGTCTGGCGCCGTGGGTTAATAAGCGAGACTGCAAAGCCATTTGAACTGCAAGGTTGTTGGTTCAAGCTCACCAGCGTCTCCTTGGAAACCCTATACAGGGTCTCCATGGGTCAGAACCGACTCAACGGCACTTAACAACAACAACCACAAGGGTATCTAGGACTCCTGGTGTGGCGCAGTGGGTTAATGTGCCAGACTGCAAAGCCATTTGAACTGCAAGGTCAGTAGTTCAAGCTCACCAGCCACTCCTCGGAAACCCTATACAGGGTCGCTATGGGTTGGAAACTACTCGACAGCACTTAACAACAACAACAACAACAAGGGTATCTAAGTGGGTT
This sequence comes from Chrysochloris asiatica, assembly GCF_000296735.1. Taxonomy (NCBI): domain Eukaryota; kingdom Metazoa; phylum Chordata; class Mammalia; order Afrosoricida; family Chrysochloridae; genus Chrysochloris; species Chrysochloris asiatica. The sequence goes on from NW_006408674.1 coordinate 4,146,669, forward strand.
CCACCAGTTTCTAACAGACCAGTAGGTCTGGTCTTTTTATAATTTGAAATTTTGTTCTACATACTTCTTTTTCTACCTTTCTGTCCAGGATCGTCTATTGTGCCCCTGATCAGAGTGGTTTATAGTGGTAGTCCGACACTGTCTAGTCTCAGGGCAGCGGAGGCTCTGGTTTGGAAGGTCCAATTGTCCTTTCAATTAAGAGTTTCCTTGACTCTGATTTTCTCCACTCTTCTTTGCTCTGAATGAGGAGAGACCAACAGTTCGATCTTAAATGGTCACTCACAAAATGTTAACATTGCTGTGGCTACTCACCAAAATAGGACCTAGAACATTGTCTTTGCAGACTGTGTTATACCAATTGACCTAGAGAACCCCTAAGACTGTGGTCCTAAGACCCAGTGATTCATTCCCTCAAGGTGCTTAGTAATGGCTAGGGAGTTTTTGTAACTTTGCACCCTGTATGTTCCATTCTATCCGTGGGTACATCAGCAGCACATACAAATAGATATCTAGAAATATCCCCTGCCAAACCCAAACCTATAACTGGTCTTGGGTGTAGTTCCATTTGACTCCCCACACCTGTTCATCCTGTATGTGTCCCTAAGTATCTAATCGTGGATAATAGTTACTATGGTCACTGCAGGATCGTCTGTATAATAATATTTGCCTTTATGGTCTTTCAATCTTGTGCAGTATCCAGTCACTTCCTTGGCTATTGGTCACGTTTTACTGCCCTCCCCCTTATTGAATAGTGCGTTTCCTTTCACGCAAGTTAATACAGGATTTTAAAAGACTTTATTATTCATGCCGGCTTTCACTTCTCTAGTTCATATCACCTAAAACAACCGAAGATCCCGGATGACAAATCCAAGGTCCCATGCCAAAAGAACTGTGAAAGGAAGGCTTGGAGGTAGAAAGTTCCAAAGCGTCCTTGAAGTGTGAGGCCCCTGTTCAGACACCACCGAGGCCACAGACTTCGCGCAGATTTCTTCTACCCTTTGCTTCAGGGAAATGATAAAATATTTATCTTTGATGCATTTTGACTTTGTTTCTTCGACCCTGGAACTTGGCGTGATAATGAACCCGAGTTGTCTATTTTATAAAATGAAATCCCTCCTAATGAGACAGCAGCTGGGTATATATTAGAGTGAAGGATTCTGGATCCAGAGATGTCCGGGTTTTCTCCCACTCAGCCATTCCAGAAGGGTGTGGTCTAGGAAGCACTGACTGGCATCTTTGTGCCTCAGGCTCCTCCCTTAATACAAAGAGGAATTTTATTGTACATTGTTTTTTTCTACCTCTCTGTCCAGGACCTTCTATTGTGATCCTGATGAGAGTGTTTTGCTGTGGTGGTCGGATACCTAGTTCACAGAGTTATTGAGAAGACGGGATAAAAGAATATAGATAAAATACTATGGTAAACTGCTATTATTGATATCTGCCCAGTTCTTTCTCTGCTTCCACATTTCCCCTGACCCAGCTTTCCTTTGAGCAGCAGTTCTTTCTCAGTACATATTTGTTATGGTTGTCAAAGAATGACAATCCAAAACACTCTGCCTCATGGGCTATGGGTACAGAAGTACACCATAGCAGGTCAGTTCTAGTGACTGCCTTTCTGCATGATGGGGTCAGAAGATGGACATGCGATCCAAGCCAGACCAATCACAGACCTCCTCAGGGTTTATATGCATTGAAATGAGGATTAACAACTGCTCTTTCCTCTGGATGATGTAAAGCTTGCATTCTCTGTGGCTGGAAATGCCCTTTCCACTTACTTACATCAGGAAGCCTGTTGGCAGGAGGATAAAATGTAGGTCAACAGAAACAGGAAGAGAAGTGAGAGATGAAAAGACAAGCATTATGCAGATACATGGATCCTTGGCTACAGCTGAGTTTCAGTCTCGCTTGATTCTTCATCCTTCTCAGTTGAGCCAATAAAGTCCCTAAGGAACTGTGTTGCTTCCAATTGAGCATCTGGACTAATTCGTTTAGATATACAAGTCAGTAAATAGAGGGGTCCTGGTGTGGTGCTGCAGGTTAAGTTCTGGACTGTGAACCACAAAGTCATCAGTTCAAACCCACCAGCTGCTCCTCAGAAATGCTATACAAGCTTGCTAAGAGTCTGAAACTAGTCAAAGGCACAACAACAAAGCAGATTACAGTTACTCCGGTCACTGCTAAACCGGTTTATTCATATAAAGGAAGCACAATGATATCTTAAAGGGCAGTTGCCTAGTTTCCAGGAGCTCATTAGGAAGGGTTGAATTGTATACATTGAAAGAGCTCATGCAATTCATCCAGTTCACTTCTATTGTGATCGTGGAGGGCAGGCGCAGATCTGTCAGCTTAGGCATTTACCATCTAGATGAGAGGTCTGGCTTGCCTGTGATTTGCAGACACCCCAGATAGAGGTAAAGGACTGACGTTTTCTAAAATGATTATGACCTAAGGGGCTAGAGGTGCTGCTATGGATTCCGTACATTCTTGTCTCTTTAGAATAGACAGTTGTAGCTGTGTGAACGTCAGGACCTCAGCCAGTAACTGACATGACTGGACATGCTCCACATAGTCTGTGAAACCGGCCAGGTATGTTCACCTGTCTTTCCATAAGGGAAGGGATTATACACGGAATGTGCTTCAGGTCAACACGCCAACGCCAGCACTCCATCCAATAGGAGCCTCTCTGAACAAATGGGATACCAGAGGGAGCCCTTAGACATTTGAACAAATTAGGTCATTCAGGTCTGTGGTCAGCTCCTGCCTAGATTTGGCCTTCCTCCTGGCCAGTTGGCCCACAGATCTTGGGATCTTAGTTTGATGGTGGGTGACTTGAAGGTACTGGTCAGTGCTGCTGTTCTGCTGGTCACTACTGGACGCTGCTGACATGGAGTCAGATTCTGTGAGGGATGGCTCACACTTGGACTTCACTCTTGGCTTCAGAGGGTACTGTGGGTATTGGATATGCCTGGAGCGTGGCTTTTTGTGCACATACATTGACCTGTCCAGATAACTCTCAAAACCATCATTCCAAGACTTACAATGTCTTCTTTCTTGGTCTGCGGGAGTTAGACTCTGACTTAGTGACTTTTCACCGGCATAAAACTGAGGAGCCCAGTGGAGGTCTGTAAGGGAACGTGGGTGCAAAGACTGCTTGATCAAATCTCTCCTCAGCATCTCCTCCTCTTCCTCACTCAGCTGTGGAGAGCGAGGCTGGTGAGGGAGCCAGGGCACATATTGTCGCAAATTTCTGGAGTACATTTCTACAATGTCACCTGAAGCATTTATCTTGAAATGTCTTTCTGGCCGGAAGACTGGGTGGGACTTTTTGTGAGAGTCACGTTCATTCATGTTATAGTATCTGGGAGCATGAGACCCACGGCCACGAGCCACCAAGCCTGAGGTCCCTGGTCTGTGGAGAGCAGGGCTACTTTGCCGAAAGTCTTTTCGATAAAGTGGCTCAGAATGAGCAGCATCTCCCACCTGCTTCTTAAACATCACGGGGGTGTAGGGTCTGTTCTTGCGAATGTCACCTGTGCTTCCACATGGATCACATGGGTCCCTGTGGAGACAGAGAGGATTACAAAGCCATGGTCAGTACTGTGAGCTACGATGACAGTTCCACCAGCACTTTCATCCAACCAGGTTCTAGAATTGTTATGGATGGAATTATCCCCACCCTACCCCAAATGTATGTTGGAATCCTAGCCTCTACGTTGTTGTTGTGAAGTGCCGTCGCGTCAGTTCGAACCCATAGTGACCCTCTAGAGGGTTTCCAAGGAGTGGCTGGTGAGCTTGAACCACCAACCTTGTAAATCAAACCAACTATGCAGTCTAGTGCATTAACCACAGCGCCACACCAGGACTCCGTTAAGCTCTATTGTTGTTGTTGTTAAGTGCCTTTGAGTCGGTTCTGACCCATAGCGACCCTGAACAGGGTTTCCAAGGCTGTAAATCTTTACAGGAGTAGAAAGCCTCATCTTTCTCTGGCAGAGCAGCTGGTAGTTTCAAACTGCTGACCTTGAGGTTTGCAGCCCAATTTGTAACCACTACGCTACCAGAGCTACTTGTTAACCTCTATAGCTTTGCATATAATCCCACTTGGGACTAGGTTTTTCGTTGCTATATTCATGAGGTATGGCACTGCGGGTTATTGTGCTGGACTGCAAGGTTGGTTTGAACCACAATGTCAGAGGTTCAAGCTCACCAACTGCTTCTCGGAAACCTTATTCAGGGTGGCTGTGAGTCAGAACCAGGGTTCAGCAAAAAACAAAAGCAACGTATCAGTGTAGGAGTCCTGGTGTGGCGCTGTAGGATAAGCACTAGACCGTAAGGCCAATTTGAACCACAAGGTCGGAGGTTCAAACTCACTAGCTGCTCCTCAGAAACCCTATATAGGGTTGCTATGAGTCAAAATTGACTCAACAGCACTTAACAAAAACAACAATATATCAGTGGAGGATGTGACCTAAGCCAACCACTTTTGAGAAATTAAAGAGTAGATTAGGAGAAGAACACAAGGCATAGAAAAAGATAGATGTCAAACCACATGAAAATCTGCAAGGAACTGAGGAACAGAGATTGTAAAGAGATAAAGAACACCCCCACCCCCCCACCCCAGAACTAACAGAGCTAGAAAATCTTCCATTACAACCGGCACCCTGAATTCAAACTTTTAGCTTCCAAAACTATGAGAAAATAAATTTCTGTTTGTTAAAACTGCCCACTTGTGAGACTTCTTTTGTTTCAGAACTAAGGAGCTAAGGCAAAATGGTCCATGGGTGTTTTATGGATTGTGTACAGATACATGTGGGGAACTCGGTTACACAGGCTTCTTTAACTGATGGAAATCTCAGAGTCCACAGCACTGTGACTCTCCATGAAGCGTGTAGGGAGGCCTGATTACCAGCTCTTTCTCCCCTGGAGCTGCTGGATACGTCTGAACTGCCAGCCTTCAGTGGGCAACTGAGTGCTTACCAATCAGGGCTGCTTTTTATCCCCATAAAGCTCTGGGCCGCAAGGTCGGTTTGAACCACAAGGTCAGTGGTTCAAACTCAACAGCCACTCCTTGGAAAACTTATACAGGGTCACTATGAGTTGGAACTGACCTGATGCCACGAAACAACAGCAACCAGCTATTACAATGTGTCTCATGGTTTTCTAGAAGAACTGGAGTTTCAAGACCATGGCCTCTTGAAGCTGTTCCGGCCTCTAAGTTCCCAGAGGCCCCTTGCTTGGACACCCTGGCATTTGGCCATCAGTAGCAGCATGTTGAAAGGAACTCTGGTAGCATAGTGGTTACGAATCGGACTGTGAACCTTAAGGTCAGCAGTTCGAAACTACCAGCTGTTCTGCGGGGGAAAGATGAGGCTTTCTGCTCCCATAAAGATTTATAGCCTGGGAAACCCTGTACAGGGTCACTATGGGTCAGAATCGATTCAACAGCACTTAATAACAAAGCAGCATGTTGAAGGCAGTCTGGTCCCCGGCACGTTGCAGTTAAAGCTCACCTGTGAGTGTCATATGCCTGCCGAGGCTTGGCGATGCCGGGAAGAGGTGAGCTGAGACTCCAGTGTCTTGTCCTGGGACTCTGGGTCACGGGTTGGCTGATGGTCTCTATATTGCCACTGTGGCTGTTTGGTGCATCAAAATTGACCACGTCAAAATTGACCACGCTTCCATTGTGTTGGGGTGTGGCGGAGTGAACAGAGGACAGGTAACTGACTATATCATTGTCCTTTGGAAGCCTCTTGATGCTTTCCTCCTGGGTCTGGATTCGAGCTGCAGGTGAAGGAAGAACCAGTGAGGAGATCATCATTAAGGTTCCTGGTGTGGCACTGAGGGATAATGCGCTGGACTGCAGGGTCAGTTTGAGCCTCAAGGTCGGTAGTTCAAACCCACCAGTCGCTCCTCAGAAACCCTATAGAGGGTGGCTATGAGTTGGAGTCAACTCAACAATACTTAACAACAACAACAACATATGGGCTAGTTTAGCTGGAAACATTTTATGACTTCTAACATTTGCGTCTATAAACAATTTTGCTTACTTGCAAATACACATAATCTGTGGACAACAATAAATTCATAATTCAAATTATTTAATCACAGAAAGTTGGTACTGAAAGGGACTATAAACCTAAAAAAATATCCAAATGTATCATCTCAATTCCAATGCATGGTGGTCCATGTGCTGTTGAATGGAACCCACAGGATTTTCTTGGCTATAATCCTGGTGTGGCACTGTGGGTTAATGCGCCAGACTGCAAAGCTGTTTGGACTGCAAGATCGACAGTTCAAGCTCACCAGCCATTCCTATGAAACCCTATACAGGGTCACTATGGGTCAGAACCGACTCAACGGCACTTCACAACAACACAACAATCTTCATGGAAATGGATTTCCAGGTCTTTCTACTTTGACATCATTGGTTTACTAGTCAAGAGTAAACTGTTTTCACCACTCACGTGCAAACTACCAGCATCTTGGGTGGCGGCGGTGGTGGTGGTGGTGTGCCCTCAGGTCAGTTCCGACTCATAGCGACCCTGCACAGGGTTTCTGAGGCTATAAATCTTTACGGGAGAAGAAAGCCTCATCTTTCTCCCGTGGAACAGCTGGTAGTTTCAAACTGCTGTGGTTAGCAGCTTAGCTCATAAGCCATTACACTTCCAGAGCTCCTCAATGACCTGGGAGGGATTATTAAAAAAAACAACCAAAAAACCACAAAACCCCACTGCCATTCAGCTAATTCTAATTCATAATGATCCTCTATGAGGTTTCTGAGACTTTAATCTTTATGTGAGCAGACAGCTTCATCTTTCCCTCGAGGAGTGATTGGTAGCTTTGAACTATCGACATTTTGGTGGTGACTGTGTGTCAGAGTTGGTTCTGACTCATAGTGACCCTGTATAGGGTTTCTGAGGCTACAAATCTTTATGGTAGCAGAAATCTTTATGTTCTCCCACCAAGCAATTGGTAGATTTAAACTGCTGACCTTGTGGTTAGCAGTCCGGCTGGTAATTCACTACACTACCAGGACTCCTCTTGATTACTATGTTGTTGTTACTGTTGTTAAGTGTCCTCGAGGCAGTTCTGACTCATGAGTCTGTGTAGGTGTCTGAGGGGCAGCTGGTAACTATGAGCCACAAACCTTACTGTTCAAACCTACCTTGATGTGCTGGACTTACCCTGCAGCACATCACCAGGACTCTGGACTCTGCCCTCTGAGGTCCCCGTGAGGGACAGAATGGTATTACTCAGCTTTAGGGCTCTGGTTCTTTGTACAATGGGTATAGTTATTGTTGTTGTTATGTGCTGTGGAGTCGGTTCCGACTCATAGCGACCCTGCACAGGGTTTCTGAGGCTGTAAATCTTTACAGGAGCAGAAAGCCTCATCTTTCTCCCGCAGAACCGCTGGAAGTTTCGAACTGCTGACCTTGCGGCTTGCAGCCCAATTCGTAACCACTATGCTACCATAAAGCTTATATGACAATTGCTAGGTTTTGAAAAGAGTTCATGTATCATTCTGAAAAAATGATGTCACTTGGAACTGAGAAAACTAACAGTGGGCAGTGCTATCGTTAAGGAGTTCTGGTAGCGTAGTGGTTACGAATCGGGCTGAGAACCTTAAGGTCAGCAGTTCGAAGCTACCTGCTGTTCCGCTGGAGAAAGATGAGGCTTTCTGCTGCCATAAAGATTTGCAGCCTCAGAAACCCTATACAGGGTTTCTATGAGTTGGAATCAACTCCATGGCACTTAACAACAACAACATAGAGTTTTCTATAAAGATTTACAGCCTCAGAAACCCTGTACAGGGTCACTGTGAATCAGAACCGACTCCTTGGCACAGAACAACAACAACAACAGTGCTATTGTTACCTTAAGAAAGTCTATGTAGACTTTGGTTTTTGATGGGTGATCTGACCAAAACTTAATTACACCCAATTGGCAATTAGAGTGGGTTTTATAGCAAGAGCCAGAAGTCTCCTGCTATTATAATTTTCATTTATTCGCTTCTCTCTAAGAAGCTAAATGGAAAAGCAAGAGCCTAAGGCTCCAAGATTCTTACTCAAGAAAAGTAATAGGTTCCCTCTAATTAGTTAAATGAGACTTACCCATTTCCTCTGGGCAGAGTTATAGCTCTGTTTGCACCTCCCAGGATTTGGTAATGCACCTTAAATGGCTATATTTTTAAATGCCCACCAACTGAGCTATCAGATCTCTGCATGCTATTGTATACTTACCTTCTACCATTTGGGCAACCTTTTTCTTATCTTCAGATCGTGCCTAAAATGTAAATGGTAATCATAGGTTTGTTTTGGAATTAGCAGGAAGCAGTAACAAACCCCATTCTTGGAGGAACTTAAAAGAGGGATCTTCCATTGTTCATATCTTGGGTCATGACTGAACTACTACTACACCTTGGGGAAAGTGTGTTCTAGGCTCAGCCTAGTCATTGAATGAATAAGGACAGGTACCTGAGAACTAAAGTTTTGTGCCTCACCAGTTTTATTTTTAAGTACAGCTATTTGGTGTCATCTTTAACATCAAAATAAAACGGTTTGCCATCCAGTTGATTCTGACTCATGGGGACCTAACACATGCCAGAGTAGAAGTGTGCTTCATCTGGAACTCAAACCCTAGCTCTTAAAGCAGTCAGAAATGGTTTCCATTCACAATTTCTCCTCCTCCGCTGCAAGGGCTGGTTTCTCAGAAGACAATCGCTGTTTTCTTAGAAGGAGATTGCCAGGACTTTCTTCTGAGGCACTTCTGGGAAGACTCAAATTTAGATACTGACAATGATGGTTTCTTTGATTCACAAACAAATGAAACTATGGATCAGCAACACAGAAGATACATGTCTCCACAAAAATGTCTTTTGTGACTTCCAATGATTCCTACTTTGACTATTTATAAAAATGAGTTAGCATTTCTTTGTACAAATTGATGTGTGTGAAAGCTTTTGCTTTTGTTTTTTAACTGAAAAAAGGTGGAAGTAGTTTTTTTGCATGGGAATTTGACTCTTGGATAAGGCACTTGAGACACCCAAGATGCAAAATTTAAGGCATTGCTCATTGTCAAGGTTGCTCATTGTTAAGGCGTTGCTCATTGTCAAGGTTGCTCATTGTTAAGGCGTTGCTCATTGTCAGGGCTGGCACAGTCTTGAAAGTGAATGTTCCTTAAGCTTAGCAGCCTGGTGGTGCAGTTATTGTTGTTGTCCTTGCTGTCTGCTGCCCTCCAATCAATGTTTGATTCATGGGGACCTCATGGGACAGAACTGATAGTGTAGTGGTTACGAATCGGGCTGCTAACCTCAAGGTTGGCAGTTCAAAACTACCAGCTGTTCTTCAGGAGAAAGATGAGGTGTTCTGCTCCCATAAAAATTTACAGCCTTGGAAACCCTGTGCAGGGTCGCTATGAGTCAGAACCAACTACACGGCACATAACAACAACAACAACAATCTTTATGGAAGCTGATTTCCAGGTTTTCTGTGGTGTTACTAGGTGGCTTTGAACCACCATCTTTCAGTTTGCAGCAGAGGAAGAGAAATTGCGGAAGGTTTGGGGCACATGTGTCTTCCTCTGACTGCATTGAGAGACAGGGTTTGTGCCTCCAAAGGCAGAGTGGGTAATCCAGCCAGAATCTAAAGGATGTGAGAGGGGTAAGTCTGGGGATAAACAGTGCCATTGGGCTCAGAGGTCCAAGCCAACCCAGGAGAGCATGCACCCTGCGGCGTGGTGTGCCCGCAGAGAGAGCTGAAGTGCTCAGAGCTGCATAATCAAGGCCCCTTGGAGAGGAGGCCAGAACAGAAAAGCACTAGCAGGCTTGTTTCTGTTGACTGTCCCTGGATATTCAGAAGGATACCTCTGAATCATCCTGGGGTATGTGACCTTGTACCACTGGGGTGTGCAAGAGTCTTGGTGAATGGAAACTATGACCTCATTGGCACGCTGACACAGGATTGTGGAACTCAGGTCATACTTGCATTTTGGATCTGCATTTTGAGTTGGTGGTTGCTGAGCTTTAAGGACCTTGCGATGCTCTGCAGGTAATAGATCAGCATGCTGAAACAGACAACACAAGGGGAGAAAACACATCAACAGGCTGGCACTTTTCACACCATGGACCCTGCTCAGCTGGTCGTCAGGAACAAGGGGTCCCCAGGCCAGCTGTGGGCCAACAATGACCCTTCCCCCAGACAAATACACCCATGAGTGCCCAAGGTGCAGAGCACTGGGAAGAAGCTGATTTTCTTTTCCTTTTCCTCCTTTGTACAGCAACCTCAGGTGGCCTGCATCTGGAATTCTGGCTTAGCAAGAAGGAACGAGGGGAGATGGATTTTACAATGAATGTATCATACTGGATCCTTTTATAGTTTCTCCTCTAGACAGAAACAAGCAAAAGGCACTCAGTGGAATTGTGAAATTCCTTGTAAAGATGATTTAAATGTCTGGAGAATACCCAGTTGATGATGAGCCTATTCTGACTCATGCTGATCCCATGTGTTACTGATCAGACTGTTCCCTACATGGGTCTTTCTTGGCTGTGATCTTTACAGAAGCAGATCCCCAGGTCTTTCTCCCGAGGTGCCAACAGGTGAGTTCAAGCTGCAACCTTTTGGTTAGTGTTGTTGTTGTTAAGTGCCATCCAGTCAGTTTTAATTCACAGCAACCTTGTACAGGGCTTCTGAGGAGCAGCTGGTGGATTTGAACTGCCAACCTTGTGATTAACAGTCCTGTGCTTATCCTCCAGTGTCACACCAGGACTCCAGAGAAATCCCAACCGACAACTGATCTCTACTGACAAGCACTGCAGTTAGCAGCATTATTTTTGCTATGTGCCATCCAGTCATTGTGATTCATAAAGACCTTGTACAGGGTTCCCAGGGCTTCTGGTGTGGCGCTGTGGGTTAATGTGCTGGGCTGCAAAGTAGTTTGAACTGCAAGGTTGGTGGTTCAAGCTTACCAGTTGTTCCTTGGAAACCCTAAACAGGGTCGCTCTGGGTCTTAACAACAGCAACATAGGGTTTGGCACTTAACAGAATGGCACTTAACAACAACAACAACAACATAGGGTTTCCAAGGAGCAGCTGGCTAACAGTCCAGTATTTATCCTAGAGCACTCAGTGCAAATCATCTGCATCACCCAGAAGCCTTTCTGGAGAATAAGATAATGACAATAATGACCTTGAGCTCTGATGTCAGTGATTGGTCACATGTTAATGAACCAGAAAGTACCTGAATGGGAGCTGAAAGTTCACCCTCCCATCCCTCTCTGAGACCTGTAACTCCTTGACTAGTGACTTGTTCCTGTGGTATGTGACTCAGAATCCTTGCCTACCTCATCAGACTCTATAAGTTATGTTGGAATGAATGAATGAAGTTTCTGTAGTTATTGCAAAACTGCATTTTCTTGTTAGCCAAGTGTGTGTAAGCCCCCACAGCTGGCATGGAAGTTTGGGTGTTGCACTCACAAAAGCAGCAGTACTGCAGGCAGGATAACCACAGGGCTGCTGATGTACCCAACCACGGTGCGGAACCACACGGGAAAGTCGTTCTCGATTGTCTCTGACACGATGTCATAGATCTTCTCTTGTCCACTGAGGGCAGAGAAACGTGGCGCCAGAGTTAGCTGCTTTGGCCAGAAGGATACTGCAAGACATCCCCATATGGCTTGATGCTTAGATAGACTACAATCCTCACAGTCAGTGACAAAATCAGAGTAAATACTGAATGTAAAAGATACTTAACATTCCTAAAAGTACTTCATCCTGAGCATCCATCTAATCAACATGTAAATCTCATGGTAGGTCAGTAATCACATCGTGTGTGTGAGTGTGCGTGTTGGTGGAGGACATATGTGTATTTTACTGCTCTACACAAGTAGAGACTCTTAAGTGTTACAGACATTTTGGTAACAGGGTAAGCCAGGAAGATAATTGAGTAGAAGTCTTCCCACTACAGCCGATTCAATGAAGGAATGAATTAACTTGAACTGTAAGGTTGGTGGTTCAAGCTCACCAGCTACTCCACGGAAACCCTATACAGGGTCACTATGAGTCGGAACTGACTCAACGGCACTTAACAACAACAATTACATATTTATGTAGGCTGTTGGTGGTATTAGGTACGGTTGAGTCTATTTTCAACTCACAGCAACCCCATGTGACAAAGTAGACTTAGCCCATAATGTTTTGTTGGCTGTCATGGTGTGGCGCTGTAGGATAAGCACTGGTCTACTAACTGCAGCTCAAACCCATCAGCCACTTCTTGGAAACCCTGCATAGGGTTGTTATGAGTTAGCACTTGCCAAAATACCAAATAATAGTCTTTATGGGAGTATAGTTCCAGCTCTTTCTCCTACTGAGTCTCTTTGTTGTTGTTGTTATATGCCATTGAGTCAGTGAGCCGTCCAGTGCTTATCCTACAGCACCATACCAGGAGTCCTCTGGGTAGCACCAAATCCCCAATCTTTCAGTTGCCAGCTGAGCACCGAGCTGTTACACCACAATCACCCCTTGTATTTATATACAAATAAGTATATTTATCAATTTTATGTATTTATAAAACTGTATACTTGTATAACTGGGCAGAGTTGATAGAGCTAAAATCACTTACCTGAATGGGCCACAGTTTAGAGAGGGCTTGTACCGGACAATAGCAAACATGGTGGGCAGCATGCACAGGAAAAGCATAAACAGGAGCATTGATAAGTAGAAGTTATTGGATCTGCAAAGAAACCAAACATGTGTGAGTTCATTCCTTGACCAGTTGTCAAGAATGCATGTTCAAGGAACCGGCACAGAATAATGGTAGCCTTGGCTCTTTGTAAACACAAAAACCTTTCTCCCATTGCTGCTTAGGACTGGATCTGAGTCATATATGGTCACATGCTCACAGGAACTTGACTGATAACCCAACCCAGACTAAGATGACATAGATTTACCAGCCAGCAAATCTAACAGGCATTTTCTGAGCACCTGTTTACCCCTGGCTGCCACCCACTGAGCAAAACTCTTGGGAAAATCTTAAGACTTTTGCCCCACTCACCCAGTCTCTATCAAATGGTTTCCTTTCCTGTTCCCAGCCTTGAACTTGTCTCATGTCAGGATGGTTTGACTCCTTGGATTATGCTTCTTGACTGTCTTGCTTGGGTGTGGTTTGCATACTACCTCTTACTCTCTGCTTTTGACTACTCAGGGTAAATATACTTGGTCCCTGGTCCCTAAGACCTAGGCTGGTATCCATGGGCTTGACTGCCCAGGTCTCCCCTTAGGGTGGCTCAGGTATTTTGGGTGCAAAGTCCTACATAGAGTTCTAGAAATAGAATGAATGGTGGGCTGTGACTTTTAACTAGCTTCGCTCTTTCTCTTTTCTTTTGAAAAAACAAACCAAAACAAAAACACACTAGATTGGTGTAGATTAGATTAGACTAGACTGGATTGGAAGACAATAGAAAGTCTTAGAACATGTAAAATACAGTCAATAGGAGTGTGCTAATTTGCAACTTTTTCTTTTTATATATTCTACGCATAACATGTTGTTACTGTTATTAAGTGCTGTCGAGTCAGTTCCGATACTGTATAGGGTTTCGAGCATTCATATAGAACACACACCCACATATATATATATATATACCAATAACCAGTACTTTTAAGTCAAGCCCGACTCATCATGACCCTGTGTGTATCGGAGTAGAACTGTGTTCTACAGGGTTTCCAGTAGCTGAATTTTTAAAATTAGTTCACCAGGCCTTTCTTCTGAGGTGCCTCTGTGTGGACTTGAACTTTCAATCTTTCAGCTAGCAGCTGATCATGTTAACTGAGCAGAACTTATTCTCACTGACCTAGACGCTCGAAACACTTGCTGGTGGGGCACGTTGCAGGTCAGCACAGCCCAGCTCCGCAGGTACATGAGCCCAATCAGTTTGAGAACGTTGAATGCGGGAAGACATGGGGAGAAGAAGGCTCCCATCCTGGAACACAGGAGAGGACCCAGTTAGTATCTGTTCTCTTCCTGTGTGGCTTTCAGTGCTTTGATGCAGAAGTCCCACAAAATGGCGCAGGTCTGAGATGTTGGAATTTGTACCCTATGCTTACAGAACTGAAGATGTGTAACTCTACTCTTTCATCTTCTGGAAATAAAACAGAAGATGGAGCAGGACCAGGAATGCAATATTCTGTTGTGCATAGGGTCAACCCTATGTTTACAATTACTCATACGTTTGAGTCCACTCTTGTAGACACTGTGTATCTTAAGTGCTTTCCAACCTGTTGGCTCATCTTCCTGAATGGAAACATGGGGTCATGACTAGGAGGGAGAGTGGAGATGGGGGCAGGGCTGGCTGAGTTCCCAGCTGTGACCCATGCCTGTCCTGGAAATCCTTGTTGGAAAGAAGCAGCCATCTCCCCATCCTCCCAACAAGCTACTGTACTCATTCCTCTACAGATATTTTGCCTGTGACCCACAATGACTTTGAAATAGAGGATTTCCTTGCCCATTGCTTTATGCAAAATTCTTAGAAAATCATTAATAAAGTTATTCTCATACATGCAAAATATTCCCATTGAACTATTTTCATCCATTCTTAAACCTTACACCCATATTTATTATGGTCTTGTCCTATCTAGACGGCCTGAATTAAAATCTTTGCCCAGAGTGAGATGTCAGCAAACACAAGAAACAGCGTTGATACCTACCAAATCATTCCTTGATTGTAGACAAGATGAAGCACGTTCTCTGCTATTTTGAATTCCCCATATTCCGGCTACAAGACAAAATGAACTTCTGTATGAAAAAAAAATGTTCCAAAGATGCTTTATATAGACCATTTCCACTACACTCCAGTCCCGGCAGCATAATGGTGAAGAGCTCTGTTGCTAACCCAAAAGTAGGTGGTTCGAACCCACCAGCCTCTCAACAGAAACAAAAACCTGGTTATCTTTTCCCATAAAGATTAGTCTAGGAAACCCATCTCTGCTCTGTCCTATAGGGTTGCTATAAGCCAGAATGACCTAACTGCACACAATGGATTTCTTTACTCTTGTGACACCTAGAGATCATTGGGTGGCCATTCCAACAAATAGTAAATGTAAACGATAGGATGGACACTCAGCTTGGTCTGTCCTTTCCCTCTTCTCTCTCTCATACATTGTCTCCTACCTTGGGCTCCTTTCCCATGGCCTGCTGTTTCACAGTCTAGATATGCAGAAAGGGTGAACTTAGCTTCATGAACTTCCCAGATGGACACAGTCTGACTTACAAACATGCTTTCCAGGTCCCAACACCAGAAGTCACTCAAATAGCGAACGAGAAGTCCTCGGAAGAAGTCTATGAGTAGGATACTGGCCACGGTGAAGAGCATGTCGATGATGGACAGTTTCAGCATCTCCTGAAACACAGGTGTCCTAGGATGCCCAGCACGCCCCGCCCTCTCTCCCTCCTCCTACTGGGTCTGCATTGTGTGAACTGAGACGGAGTAATGGGCAGAAGATACATGTGGCTGCTCACTAAATGTTTGCTAACATGAATTGGAATCGGAATCTCAAAGGTCAGCATGAACTAGAAAGAATCTAAAGTCTCCAATTCTGAGCCATAGATTCATGAGGCCTGAGATTCACTTCCCTGGGTAATAGCTTAGGCTTGTGATTCTCTGTATGAGATTGTATGTCTAAGCCAAAAGGCAGGGTGGTTGAGAGCCCAGGTTTTAAAGCAGATGCCTAGGCTTGGATCTCCCTTTTCCTGATTACTAGCTGGGCCCTTGACTAAGTAACTTAGCATATTGTGCCCCAGTTTCCTCTTCTGTGCCTAGGAAAAAACCAATAACAACCAAAAAACTAGCTGTCATAAAGCCAGTTCTGTGTCAGAGTAGAACTATGCTCCCGAGGGTTTTCACTGAGTGATTATTTGATCTTTTTTCCAAGGTGCCTCTGAGTCTTGAATGGCCAGTTTGTACCACCCAGAGATCAGTACCTATAGGGATTTTAATAATAGGAGTGGTGTATGGACTAAACCCTAAGTACAGGGCCTGACACATAGTTAAGCCTGCATGAGTCTTTAAACTGATTATTTTCAGGAGTTTTCAGACTTGGAAAATCACATGCACTGATGGAACTTTGCTTCCCTTGTCTATAAATCAGGGACTATGACATCTCAAACAGTGGGCGTGGTTAAGAAATGAAATGGACATGAAAAAGGCTCTGTACAGGGTGCTGGGAACCACCTGCCCGACGTATGTTTCCCAGCACTGGTCTTGTGGACTCTGGGTGAGGGGGGTCGTCCTGTTGGCCTCTGGGAGGGACATGAAGAGAGTTGAGGCATGGGCCCCTTCCAAGACCCATGTGCTGTTTTTCCTGCTCCCTATCCCAGGCTGAGGCGTGGGCCATGAGTCTTCTTCAGGGGCAGTTCTGGGGGCAGAGAAGGTGATAGAGTCCATCCAGTTACTTGCGTTATTTTTGGTAGCAGCTTCCTGTGGAGAGAAAGGAGGGACAAAAGCAAGAGAGGAAGAAAAGAAGGAAGAAGGAGGAAGAAAAAGAGGTTGTCTGTGCATTTGTAAATAAGAACCCATCCTGGAGACCAAGGGCGTCATTGTCTCATTACTAGTCTGGTTGTAATTTGTCTGTCTGTTTGTCTCAGCTAGGTAGAAAGCCACTTGACCAGAGCTGGCCCTAATAATGGAACATGGAGTTTTAATAGCTACTATTTA
>NW_006408674.1:4169221-4172157 GCF_000296735.1 Chrysochloris asiatica
CTGAGGTGGAGAGGTGACCTCTTGTATGCAGGAAGTGAGCTAAGAAACTTGGGGAGGCGGTGTTGTTGGGGGCACTGTTAGAATCATCTTGTTGTTGTTGTTAAATGCCATTGAGTTGTTTCCAACTCACTGTGACCCTGGATAGGGTTTCTGAGGAGTGGGTTTGAACTGCTGACCTCGTGGTTTAAACTGACCTTGTGGTCCAGTGCATTATGCTGCAGCGCTATACCAGGACTCCATAATCGCCTTGGCTCTCCTGAAATTTTGAAGAGATTCCCTTCTGTAAAATGCCAGGACCTTTTTAAAATCTCTGCCCTTCCAGGACCTGGCAGCGGGCAAGCCCTGGGTGTGTATTCAGTAAGTATTGACTAGGAAGGATTGAGTGATGTTTTGGTATCCCCGTCTCTGGTCTTCCCTGTGCCCTGGGAAAAGGTAACATGGTCAGGTGGTGAGGTAATGACACTAAAATAATATGTCTTGCTTTTATTTCCAGAATTATCCCTAATTTGTCTGGGGCCAGCCTCTGTTTCTCTAGTTTGGAACATGAATAATGAGGCCAATCTGTATAATAGGATTGCTGTTAGGACAAATGGAATAATGGAATCGATTTTCCCCAATGCCTGCTAGTGAGGGAGGAACTGAGAAAGACACTCTTCTCCATCAGGTCAGAAGGGGTGTGGAGCAAAGTACAAAGGAAGCATCGTTAACAGCCCCAGTCCGGGAAGCTGTCTGGGTGGTGCAAACAGTTTGCATTGGTTGCAAACCTAAAGGTTGGCAGTTCAAATCCACTCAACAGTTCCACAAAAGCAAGGCGTAGATATCTGTTCCCACAAAGATTTCATCCAAGAAAACCCTTAGGAGCTGTTATGTTCTGTAACACATCTGGTGGTCATGAGTGAGGGGCCAACTTGATGACAGTTAAAGACATCAATAGGAACCTGGGGACTAAGATCACAGAGGTGATGCAGGAACACAGTGGTGAAACCAGTGGAGGAAATGTGGTTACTTGATTTTCCCTGGAGGTATCCCTGGTTTCATCCTGAGACACAGCAGCCTGATGTTGTTTGTGGCTGTTTTCACCACCTGGGGTCTCAGCCACCGACATTCCTGGCACAGTCCAGGGCTTCCCAGGCAAATCCTCACAAACTACATGTACCTCTCATGTTTGGAGGAACAACATAGGTCTTTTTCAAAGAATTACATGTATCTCTTTCATGGTTAGAAAACAACATAGGTCTTTTTCAATGAACTACATGTCCCTCTCATGTTTGTAGAAACAACACAGGTCTTTTTCAGTGAACTACATGCTACTCTCATGGTTAGAGAAACAACACGGGTCTTTTTCAATGAACTACATGCTACTCTCATGGTTAAAGAAATAATATGAATCTTTTTCAATGAACTACATGTACCTTTCTTGTTTGCAGAAACTCATATACTTCTTATGTTTGGAGGAACAACATGGGTCTTTTTCAAGAATTGCATGTATCTCTCATGTTTGGAGAAACAACATGGGTCTTTTTCAAGAACCGTAATAGTCTAACCATGGAGGGAGTTTGACAATGTGAATTAAAGGACACAGTTTCCACCATGTGTTCAGTCCTTTGTTCTTGAATCTGCTTTTTCTCTCTCCTTTTCCTTCCCCTTCTTCTCCCTCCCCCCTTCTCTGCTTGCTCTCTTCACTGTGTCTGATTTCATTTCTTCTATTCTTGTCCTCTTGGCTCTTCATCTCCCAGCTCTCTCTGCCTCCTTCCCTTCCCTCCCTTTCTTTCCTGCTTTCTTGAGTTGTTTTCATAGGCAATTCATTAGTGCTGATCAAGTTTTTTTGGGGGGTTAGTGGGGGCCGTGACTCGCATTCCTTGTGTGAATGGGCAGATGGGGACCACAGTGTGGATGTTCCCGACAGAGTGAATGTACCTTGCCAACTGGAAGCGCAGTGTGGTTCGTGGATGGTACATCTCCAAGGCAGCGATGAGGTCAAAGGCTGATGGAGCCAACATTGTCACAAGGGAGACCACCACACTCACCTGCAGAGAGAGCATGGACCAGACACTGAAGGCATGCCACCTCACTTACCTAAGACATGTTGCTTTAGCTCATATTGACTCAGTGGTATTCAGAGGGTCACCCAAGTTCTAACATGGAAAACCCCTTCCAAGTCTCTGCTGATCAGACTTTTGAAAAAGATTACTGCTCCCTCATCATTGGTTTATTCCTTCCCAGAAGCCATCTTAATCTATGGCACACACACAAGCTCTTTGAGGTTTGCTAGCAATTCTGCCATATTTTCCACTTATCATTTCCTTCTATTTATATTTTCCCCAACTTGGGATGGGAGATAGAAAGAACTGAAACTATTAAAAATAGAAAAAAAGGAAGGCTGGTAATTTAACATCCTTAATGTACCGTCAGAAACCCTGTACAGGGTCGCTATGGGTCGGAACCGACTCGACGGCACACAACAACAACAACAACAATGTATACGGAAGATGGATTGTCTGGAGAATTGTCCCTGGCTATCGTTTCTCTGTAGTTATGGAAAATGAAGGTCAGAGTTTTGTCTAGCAAACAAGAGGCTTGAGCTAAAACAGGAAACAGACTCTTGGCATATCTTTTTAAAAAATCATGCATCGATCTATAAAGACACAAGTACACAGTTATAAAACTAACTTAATTGCTGTAAAAAAAAAAAAAAAAGTATAGGAAAAAGGAATAGATGATCCACTCTTGTCTTTGGTTCCAAAATATGATACATTGAGGATAAGTTGATAAATACTATTTCATATGGACACTCTATTTTTTAAATCCCAAAGGATGATCATTAGTTTAAGAGAAATTGTCTAAGGGATAGCATTTGTGCTGTTTCTTTTCAACCTTTACAGGTAGATTGAGAACCATTTTTATTATTTTGTGTTTGTGTGTGAACTGAGGGATAG
>NW_006408674.1:4173178-4176016 GCF_000296735.1 Chrysochloris asiatica
GGGAGAAAGATGAGGCTTTCTACTCCCGTAAAGATTTACACCCTCGGAAACCTTGTACAGGGTCGCTATGGGTCGGAACCGACTCGACGGCACTTAACAACAACAACAACATTTACTGACCCCTAGCAAGTGTCAGAGACTGTTCTAGATTAACACATGCTCTCTCTTCTCATCCTAACAAGTGTGTCAGCTAATAATCGTGTCCCCATGTTACAGATGAGGAGACAGAAGCTCAGAGCGATGAAGTCGAATGCTCAAAAGTCATACTATTGTTAAGAGGTAGATAAGGACTCAGAGATGCAATGTACAAAGCCCTGATGAAATAAGTTCTCTCAGTGCGCTCTTCTGCCATATAAGCCTTGGGACTTGATATTGGGATAGAATAGCACCAGCTGACAGCCCTGAGAAGCCTCCTCGTCCCTGCCTCCCCTGTTTTACCTTTCAGATACCCTTACAGGTGGGGCAGGTTTACAATGGACTTCCCTCCCCAATATTACCCTAGCCTGAGAGTGGGCATCCTCTGCTGGGCCAGGGTGTGGCCCACTCTGAACTGCCCCCATGAGATTATTCTATTTTCCTGATTTTCTGAATGAGTCCCATGGCCTGCAGCTCTTTCTAGAATTACTAGTGAGATTTAAGGAGATGGAGCAGAATGGTACAAAGAGACTTGGTATCAAAAGAACCAGTTCTTGTCCTAGAAATTCACTTACCAGCCTGAACTCTGGTCTGTTGTTATTTTTTTGATCCAGGAAATGAGTTCATTTTCCTATCCTTACCTTGAGAAGATCACAACCAGATTGAGTTGTGATTATGCTGATGGATTATAAGAATAAACAATGTTGATAGCAATGATGAAGATGACCCTGATGTGTGTGTGTGTGAGAGAGAGAGAGACTATGGGGCTGGGGGCTGGGTAACTTTTTCAACACAGGGCACTTACCACCACACTCATGCTGTTAACTTTGTCCAGGAGAGCAATGATCAAACTGTAGAGATTCCCCAGATACAGCACAAGGACCCTGAAAGCCACAAGCCCAATTGAGAGACAAGACCATCACCCAAAAGTCCATTGTTCCAGACCCATCACAGTTAAGAAGTGACTATTGCTGTAGGAGAAGCACTGGACTGTTGACCACAAGGCTGGCTTTCAAGACCACCAGCTGATCCAGGGGAGAAAGGTGAGACTTTCTGCTCCTGTAAAGATTTACAGCCTCAGATTCCCCATAGAACCATTCTACTTTGTCCTGTGAGGTCGGCGTGGTGAGTTCTAATTGAGCAGATGGCAGTGTGATTGGCGGACAGTGAGTTTCATAGATATGATAAGACCCTAGCTGCCACACTTGGTTTCCTTCAGAATCATCTTGGGAACATTTAGAAAAAATACAGACATTCAGTGGTGTGGATGGTGTCTGGTAATCTTATTTTTAAACTAACTTTCCAGATGATTCCACTGTTGTCCATCCATTGGTAAACATTTTAGAACCACCGGTGTGGCAGAGGAGTCTCTGTGTACTAAAAACAGTTAATGCCCTTGGCTACTAAGCCAAAGGTGCCTCAGAAAAAGGCTTGGAGGTCAACTGTGGAAAACTATTGAAAACCTTATGGAGTATAGTTCTACTCTGACACATATGGGCCCTCTGTGAGTTGGAATTGACTCAGTGAAAACTAGTTTGGGCTTGGGTGTAGAACCAGAAGTTGGGTTCTAAACCGTAAATTACATGTACCCTCATGTCATGCTTCTGGTTTATAAACTGGTCTTCCAGGCTGTATCTCACTGGACTCTTAACAACAACTCTCCAGAGGATACATTTTTGTCCCCACTTGAAGGGACAAGAAAGTTGAAACATGGAGAGAGCAAAGTGATCTGCTCAAGATGACAGTTAAAAAGGGACAGGGTGCCAACTCCATATCTCAGTGTTCTGGCTCTGAAACAGAGACGGAACCAATCAGAAACAAGGAGGGGCTGAGGCTCTAAGGACGAAATTACACCATGCGGTCAAACAAGAGTGAATGGGACCTGCCAGCCAATGATCAGAGACTTGATATTAATTTCTCCAGAATTGGAAGGTTTTAGAAACACATCATCAGATTTCCCAGGCTTGGGTCTTGTTGGAAGTCTGTGTGGAGAAGCAAAATGAGAAGGGAAAATAGGATGCATAATTATACAGAGGAGAACTTCGAGCAGCAAGAACCTCGAGCAGCAAGAACTTCGAGCTGCGAGAACTTCGAGCAGTGAGAACTTCGAGCAGCGAGACCTTGTGTAGTGAGGAGCTCCAACAACAACAACACGGAATACTGGGCCACAAGGCTGTTTAACGGAAAGCCTCATCTCTCTCACATGGAGGGCCTGGTGGATTTGAGCTGCTGACCGTGGGGATCACAGCCAGATTTTTAACCACTACACTACCAGGCCTTCCACCTTCAAGATGGTGGATTGGGTAGACGTGTAGTGAGGAGCTTGGTCAACAACAACACGGAATACCGGGCCAAGAGGACTCATGAGTTGGTGCTGGAACTCTGTAACAAATATAAAAGTATGTTTGGAGGTTCGGAGGATTTATAGCTGGGGAATTTGCAGGAGAATCCAGAAATCCATTATTTTCTGGATCTAGACACTCAGCTGTTCCAGGAGCCACCATCTTGGGAAAGCTTATCTTGATTGCACCAGGATTGATAGGATTAGAAGAGAGCATCTTGATTGTTTCTTGATTATATCAGGATTGTACCAAGATTGATATAGAAATTTAAAGAGACAATATAGACATAAAACCAAATGGCCACCACTCGTCTGTCTGTCATGCTGTGGTGGTTTGAGTTGCTGTGATTCTGAGGGCTATG
>NW_006408674.1:4181558-4195186 GCF_000296735.1 Chrysochloris asiatica
GAAACCCTGTACAGGGTCGCTATGGGTCGGAACCGACTCGACGGCACACAACAACAACAACAACAATGTATACGGAAGATGGATTGTCTGGAGAATTGTCCCTGGCTATCGTTTCTCTGTAGTTATGGAAAATGAAGGTCAGAGTTTTGTCTAGCAAACAAGAGGCTTGAGCTAAAACAGGAAACAAACTCTTGGCATATCTTTTTAAAAAATCATGCATCGATCTATAAAGACACAAGTACACAGTTATAAAACCAACTTAATTGCTGTAAAAAAAAAAAAAAAAAAGTATAGGAAAAAGGAATAGATGATCCACTCTTGTCTTTGGTTCCAAAATATGATACATTGAGGATAAGTTGATAAATACTATTTCATATGGACACTCTATTTTTTAAATCCCAAAGGATGATCATTAGTTTAAGAGAAATTGTCTAAGGGATAGCATTTGTGCTGTTTCTTTTCAACCTTTACAGGTAGATTGAGAACCATTTTTATTATTTTGTGTTTGTGTGTGAACTGAGGGATAGATTCTACTACACCCTCGTTTCATTGCAATGACCACGATCTCCTCTGTGCATCATCATATCATCATTCAACAGCATTTGCCTCCATTACCTTTATTTTTTTTTTTTTTTAATTTTTTGAGGGGGGTTGCGGTGGGGAGATTTAGACAAAAGCACTCTGGAATATACAATAATCCAAACAAGCAAAGGGCACACTCTGCAAGCCTGCCTCCTGGCTACTAGCACCCAGTTCCTCGCCTTCCATGAGTCCACAGTGATTAACCAACATTTAAGGACAACAGTCTTGCACTACATACTAAGAATTCTAAATTTATTCATAAGCTTCTACTTGGTAATTTTTTATTTGTGAGGAAATTCATACATGGGAAATTTTTTTTTTTTTTTTTTTAATGTAAGCCATGTATGTGAACTTGGTCCTGGAAGCTTAATTTGTAATCTAGAAATATGGGAATCCATGCAAATGTTCAACAGTCAGCAAATGGTCAACTGTGATAACATACAATGGAATCCAATGCAGTTGTGAGCAATGGTACATCTGCAGGTGAGGTCAGGTTCTGGAAATGTGTTGGTGAAGAAACAGAAAGTTAAAAAAGCAAACTACTGTCAACAAAGAATACTCGAAGGTGGCTTTTGAACCAAATTCTTTCCCAACAGAGCTAAGTAAAATCCTTTAGCCAAGGTGCGTTGCTGACATCTTGGATTAAAGCCCTTGTGGTCAATACTCTTGGATGAGATAACTAAATTGTTTCCTTAGATTTATTTCTAGTTAAGGATCTTAAGAAACACCATGGAAATGGAGGGGCAGGCCACTTTGTGTCTCTCCCCAGAGAACAGCATGTGAGTAGCAGGCAGTGGGTACCTCATTTTTTTCCCAAAGTGTTAGCTCCTTCTTGGACTGCTCCAGCTTCTGGGACCGGTCCACCACGAAGTAGATGAGATAGATGCTCCCAGCCAGTGAGAGGAGTACCAAGATGTTGGCAATGATCCTCAGGCAAATGGTCACTGCCCTGCATTACGAGGCACATAAAAGGATGTGAAGCAGAGACAAGGAGGTTTAAGAACAGGAATGCAGTCACTGCCAAGTGGATTTTCTATCTTGATAATCATTGTCTTTAAAAAAAAAAAAAAATACAAGACACTATATTTTCCATGGACATACTTGTATCTTAATGGAGAAAATACTGATGTTGTCAAGTACTTCATTTTGCTCAGATCAACCCTCATCACTCATAGAAGCAGCAGAAAAGAAATCAAACAATGTATTGCATATTGTGTTGGAAAAAGTACAGCCAGAGTGCTCCTTGGAAGCCAGGATGGCTGGACTTCATCTCTCATACTTTGGACATATTGTCAGGAGGGACCAGTCACTGGAGAAGGATATCATGTTTGGTAAAGTGAAGGGTTGAAGAAAAAAGGGAAGGTCCCCAGCGAGATGGATTGGCACAGTGGCAGCAGCAATGGGTTCAAGTGTAGCAATGATTGTGAAGTTGGCCCGGGACTGGGCAGTGTTTTGTTCCGTTGTGCATAGGGTCACTATGAGTCGGTAACAACTTGATGGCACTTGACAACAGAACTGCTAACTAATGAAGGAAGGAAAATGGGAGTAGACTGATGGGGGAGAAATAAAATAAAGCAAAAGAGGGGCCTTGAGTGGACCGAGGATAATCCTGAGCCATGAACTGAAGCATATGATTCATTCAACCCTGAAATCCACAACAAATAAGCCGAAACAACAGAACATGATTTCCCACCCTCTCATTCCTCATTTTCTATGAGATCAACAGTGAATTAAAAATCTAGCAACCAGCATTAGTGAGACTTTAAACTCCAACAGACAATATTGTTTTCCAGCTCTGAGTAGTCACATTTCAGTCC
Organism: Chrysochloris asiatica; assembly: GCF_000296735.1. Taxonomy (NCBI): domain Eukaryota; kingdom Metazoa; phylum Chordata; class Mammalia; order Afrosoricida; family Chrysochloridae; genus Chrysochloris; species Chrysochloris asiatica. Next base: position 4,183,958 of record NW_006408674.1, read on the forward strand.
TAGCTCTGCTGCTTAAGCTGCAGCCCTGAGCTGTGCAGATTTAAGTGAAAGAAGTTCCAGTAGAACGTGCTCAACAGATGCAGGGAGGGAAGAAGGAAAGATGGCGGGAGGGCAGAAAGTCTAAGTTCAATAGGGAGCGGATACTGCTCAGTATTGCTTTAGTGATTGTAACATTGATCTATACTCATACATTTGTTCTTGGTGTTATTGTTAGGTGTCATCAGGTTGGTTCCAATGCATAGATTTGAGTGCCACACCAGGACTCTAAAGGTAGGATGTTGTTGTTAAGTGCTGTTGAGTCAGTTCCGACCCACAGTGACCTTTGCATAGGGTTTCCAAGGTGCGGCTGGTGAGTTTGAACCAAGGACCTTGTGGTTCAAATAGACCTTGCATTCTAGTGCATTAACCCTTAGCACCATACCCATGAAGACCCTGATTCAATGTACAAGAGATTCCCAAGGGTATGGCATGCCACACCTTTTGTCTTTACAAGAGACAAAATGAGACAGATGTGAGCAGAGAAAGAGGGACCTCCTACCACTAAGAAGGAGAGTCAGGAGTGGAGCGTGCCCCTGTACTGTGAAGCTCCTAGATCCAGGGAATGATTGATGCTAAGACACATGGAAATCTCCAGGGAATACTGAACCTACAGGTGATGAAAGGAGACAAGGACCCTTCTCCAGAGTGGATGTTCTGATTTCAGCCTTCAAAACTGTGAGACAATACATTTCTGTTTGTGAAACTCATCTGCTTGTGGCATTTCTGTTCTAGCAGCACCAGATAACTAAGACAGCCCTTACAGTGATTACGTCAGAACATGCACATGATGGTCCTGGAGTGAAGTTGTTATTGAGTTTGTGTACTTATCAACCATGTGGACAACAGCACAGAACACCGCCCAAACTTGCACCATCCTATGTTTGAGCCCATTGTAGCCATTGTGCCATTCCTTCTTGCTGAAGGTCTTTCTTGTTTTCACTGAATTTTACTTTAGCAAGCATGATGTTCATCTCCAGGAATGGATCCCTTCTAGTAACATAGCCAACTAGTAACATAAACAATGAAGCCTCACCATCCTGACTTCTGAAGAGCATTCTGGCTGTACTTCTTCCAGCATGGATTTGTTCATTTTTCAGGCAGTCCAAAGCATATTTAATATTCTTCACCAAGACCATAAAACTCAAAGGCACTCATTCTCTTTGGTCTTCTTTATTCATTATCCGGCTTACACACGCATGTGAGGTGATTGAAAATACCATGACTGTGTCTGGCACACATTAGTCCTCAAAGTTAACAGCTTTGCTTTTTGACACTTTATGAGATAGATGGGCAACCAAATGCTAGTTTCCCTCTTTTTATACCCTCTTCCTATTGAATCCCATTCTAAGATTCTGGATATCCAAGACTATCTCCCATAAATTAATAATCCTTAGATTTTAATACACTGGAGGAAGATTCAGGATCTGTTTGGGGAATGAGATGGAAAAAGGTGTTTTGTGGTTCATTTGTTGGTTTTCATTAGAAGTCTTTGAACTGGAATGGATTGAGTCTGGTTTCAGTTTTCAAACTTGAGGAACTTAAAAAAATGCACAAAATCACTTGGTTGAGATTTGTAAAAATGTGCATTCTTGGACCCCACAGCAGAACTTTCAATTCAATAAAGGTGGTTTTCAGTCAAAGGTATATACATTTCCTCAGGATCTGCAGATGATTCCAGTGTGAGAGGGTGCTGAGCACACTCTGAGGAGCACAGATGGAGTCCCACTCTTTCATTTCACGGGTAAGAAGATGCAGGCTGAGAAGGCCAGGTGAATCTTCCAGGCCACCAAGACAATCCAATTCATAATGATCTTATGAAGACAAAGTAGATTTGCTCTTTAGGGTTTCTGAGACTATGAATCTTTACAGGAGCAGGCAGGCTCATATTTCTCCCTCAAACCAGCTGGTGGGTTTGAACCATTGACCTTTGTGGTTATAAGCCAAATGCTTATCCCACTACACTACCAGGGCTCCTGAGATCATGCACAGTAGTGATGAAGGGAGGGCTAGGACCCAGCTCCTCTAACTTCCTATGAGAGCTCTTTCCATCAAGATGCCTACTTCCTGTCTCCTCAGTCCCCATATCCTTTGCTATAATCTTCTCCGCATAACCTTTCTACCTTATTTAAAGTAATTGTGAGGAACACCTGCCAGCAAGGATATCAGATGGACGGCGAAGTCTGTCCACGGGAGGACAGGGGCCATTGTCTCTTTCTGGGAATGCCCTTTATATTTCACCAGTTCTGTAGTTGAAGGGTCTCACTCTTACCAGGGTAGGAGTCAAAACCTGGAGAAGAACATCAAACCTATGAAATCATGGTGAAATTCTTCCAAATGGGATTGGGTAGTACTGTGGTTTACGACTCCAGAGACTTGTTCTAAGAGCATCCACATAATCTTATTTTATTAAGCTAGAAGATGGTGCTACAAATACTTCTTTTAATGCTAAGGAAAAAATAGGAAACTGATTAATGTCAGAGCTCTCACCCTTGTTGCAGAAATCAGTGGGAAGAGAAACCACTCAGAAATCCTGCTAAGGAAACATTACAGAGCTCTCAGCTGGTGTGCTACTACAAACATGGATATTAAGAAGGAAAAAGAGCTGCCTGAAAAGGTTTGGAAAGAAGATCTGAAGCATCTGGTAATTTTTGCATCAAGTAGAAACAAAGTCATTCAAAATGAGCGCAGCCTGGGGAACATTCATACATACAGATTTTTGCTTTTCTTCTTTTCGTGTTCTTCCAGTATAGCCTCCTAGAAGAGAAGACATTCATGATATTAAGAGATCAACAGCATCATTAGCTGCAAATCATTAGAAACAATTAGATCCACTAGAAGTTAGAAATTATTTATACAGTATTCCTAATCCTCTGTTCAATGTCTAAGGTTTCAGCCTATAAATCAATGCCTTAGCTAATAATCAACAGGAAAAAAATTGGAGATTGGAAAGAAGGAACGGACATGGCCTGGGGGGCCAGTCAGAATTCCACCCCCCCACACACACCCTATCCACCTCCCCACCTCCCCACCCCCGCCTCCCAATGGATAGAGAAAGCTAAATTGAAACATTTGACTTAGCATCCAGGAGAAGAAGATCTTTCTGAGTATATTACAAACTCCACAGCTAAAAAGAATAAGTTTACTTTTTATGGCTGGAATGAAATTGAAGGATTTTCATGATGTCCTATATAGCAATGTATATAGGACATGGAGTCCTGGTATAGTGCTGTGGGTTAATGCTCTAGACTTGCACGGTTTGAACTGCAAGGTCAGCGGTTCAAATTCACCAGCCACACTTCGGAAACCCTATACAGGGTCGCTATGAGTCAGACTAGATTAGATGGCATTTAGCAACAACAACATGGAACATTTATATATACAGTGTACACAGTAATCTGGGTAAAATTTGAATACATTTACATAGGTTATTTCTGGAGGGAATCACAAAGAACCTGGTAACTGTTTACTTGGAAGAGGAATTGGCCAACTGGAATATTAGGTGGGAGAGAAAATTGTCACCTTGGAATCTTGAAATGTTTCGATTTTGACTTATTCAAGAAATTTAGCAGTGGTTATTTTTAAGAAGCTCTGCTAGTGTAGTGGTTACGAATTGGGCTGTGAACCGCAACGTCAGCAGTTCGAAACTACCAGCTGTTCCGCGGGAGAAAGATGAGGCGTTCTGCTCCCATAAAGATTTACAGCCTCGGAAACCATGTACAGGGTCGCTATGAGTCGGAACCGACTCCACGGCACATAACAACAACAATGACAATTTTTAAGGGAAGAGGAAATAAACTAGCGAAACAAGCAACATGATACAACATAGAAGCAGGGTCTTTGGACGCAGTCCTGACTGTCAGGGGCAGGAGAGAGTCAGCTGGGTAGCTCAGGGTTAAGGGAGCTGGTCAGCAATGATTGATCTAGTAAAGGGTTTACCCTGGTGGTCCTTTCTTTGCTGGGGCTTGGAGGCATGCACAGACACAAAGAGCTGTAGACCCAGTGGGGTGGGCTGGAGTGGCTTAATGTCACCCCTGCTGTATGTGAAAGTCTTGAAGAGGGTGCATCAGAAGATTGATAAGGTGAACCCAGAATGCTTCCTAGAGGGAGCTCCCAGTTTAGGTTTGTGTCTCTCAAGGTATGATGGAGTGAACACGACAGGACAATGACAATCCTATAACCTGGTTTCCTGATGACTAGGGAAAGTGACAAATAGTTTGTTGTGCCTCTAAGAAAGAGACCCTGGGAGACTGTGTATCAGTACAGACTGAATGGATTTGGGCTCCGGGGGCATCAATGGTGTTGAGGGGCTTTTGGAGCCAAGAGAAACTCCACTTTTGAGATCCACAGAAGATCCTAATGCCATGAAGGTGGGTGGGAACACAGTCCTGGCCAAGAGAATCCCTTCGCTCCCTCTGGGTTTATGCTACTAAGCACATGCAGTTGGGCCAGAACCACCCCTTAAAAAGGAGAGCTGCTTTCTGAAAGTCTATACTATCGCTTCCCAGGTGTCCGATGTAGTGAAAAGAATTTTCTTTTTAAAAATTTCATTGAAAATCTTTCTGAAATATATTATAAGCTTCCCTGCTTTCTGACACAGGTAGGAATTCGGCATTTTCTGTGACTCAGTTTCCTTTGGGGACACTGCTCATTTCTCGGTGACCTCACATGGGAACAGAAATGCTTCTCTGCTGCAAAAAGCATTATTAGCTTGTATGCTTTTTGGGTTCCATGCTCTGCCTTTTACAGCTTTGGAGGGCCATGAGGTAGGGATGGGCCTATCAGCACTCAAGGTCTTTCTGTTTGCCTGTATGGATATGCTTAGTATTTGAAAGCCAGGTGACAGAATGGCAGACTTTTGTGTAAAATAAATAACTTATTTAGATACCCAGACTGTACCTTTTATTCTCAAAATCGGCCACCACTTAGCTGTCTGTTACTAGGCCCAGGACTCTGGGTGCTGTTGATACCATCATAGTCTCAGTTAAAACAGAAAAGTTTATATCCCCAACATAACTGTATTCACTCATTTACCAGGTAGATACAGACATTAATCACCATTATACAAACTATTAAAAGTACAAAAACTAAAATATTGCATGAATAAAATAAACAAAAATAAAGAGGAGTTCTAATAGTTTTCTTCCTGGACTCTATTGGATCATTTGGTAAAGTTCCCGAAGCAGGTTCAGTTCATTTGGGGGATCTCTTCCTTGAACTACATGTCTATGTGCATGCATATGTCTGTCTGTCTATCTATCTATCTAGCTATCATCTATCTATCTATCAATCTATCAATCTATTTGTCTATCATCTATCGTTTATCTCTCTATCTATCATCTGTCTATCATATCTATCATCCATCTATCAATTATCTATCTATCTATCTATCTATCTATCTATCTATCTATCTATCTATCTATCTATCTTTCTATCTATTTACCTACCATTTGTTTATCTTATTTATCATCTATCTATCCATCATCTCTTTCTTCCTATCACATTTGTCTGTCTCTCATCGAGCTACCTCTCCTTCATGACTCTCTTCTCTCTCCCTCATTTCTCTTTCTCTCGTATCCGTCTAGCTCTCTAGTTCACTAGACAGAGGGGCACAGCTCACTGAAAGGCTCCGACTGCATGCCTGCTCCCCAGGCAGCCTGGACCGGGCATGCTCACTCACCCTGATGCTGTTCACCACGGCTGCTGTTTTGCTCTCTGCAGCCTCTGGGTTTCCAATGAGGTAGTCCCAGGCACAAAACACCCGCCAGCAGAAAGTGTAGTTTTCATTGGAAGCACTGGCAAGGCTTGTTCGGGAGTTCTTCGCCATCCTGCAAAAGGGGACCCAAAATGAGTCATAAAAGAGCAGGGTCAGGAATTAACTTTGCTACATAAGGCTGCTGGTAGCCCTTGCAGATTGTGTGAATTGGACTAAGGTGGCCCTTCTGGGTGGATGCAGCTCCTCTGGTCAATGCTTAGCAAGCAGGACGTTGACTGCATCCTAACCTTTATTGTCTGCTAGGCAATCCCATTGAACAAAACCAAAAATGCAACCACCACTGATTGTGTAAATCCATTTGGCAGCCAGTCCCACTCCTTGGTAGCCAGCAGGTCACTGGACGTGTGTGTGTCTCTGGAGCCAGCATGGTCCATCTTTGTGCAAAGAGAAATTTGAGATACCATTCTGTCCTTGCAGCTGACTCAATCTGCTTTGGAGCTCTGGCTCTACCCTTTGGAACCATACAGAGCATGCCAAGTCCTTCCTAAACATAGCATTTCTTAGATATCTGAAAGTTGGACTTTCATCCTTCCTCCGGTGAAACTCCCCCTCTCCCTTAGACAATATCCCCCATTATAAGGTTTTCACTTTCTTCCTTATCCTTATTTCTTGCTCTTGAGTTTGTTTGCTCCCATTTGCCAATGTTTTCGTATGAAGGAGTTTCAAAAAGTTTATGGAAACATTACATTAGTTTTCGATTCCATTTTCCACGAACTTTTTGAAGCTCTGGGTTCCTTCCCAGCTTTAGTATTGTGTCTTCCTGTGTAACCAGTTGCCAGCAAAGTCATCAAGTTGACTCCAATTCCTGGCAACCTGTGTGTGTCAGAGAAGAACTGTGCCCCATGGGGTTTTCAGTGACTGATTCTGGGGGAATAAATCACCAGGTCTTTCTTCTGAGATGAACTCAAACTCCCAACCTTTCAGTTAGCATTAGAGCACATTAGCTATTTGCACCATTCAGGAACTTGCGTGCTAGATGTGTGTAGGAGCTGGATAAATGCAGACTGAGAGAGAAGTTTAGTCCGAGGGAAAACCTGGTCCCCACCACCTTACATCTGTTACTTCTTTCTAACTTGTTCCTCCCATTTATACGTCTTCATCACCTTGCCCCTTGTAGTATTTAGCCAAGTACAGGCAGAGTACTTGGGATTTCAAAAATACCGAATTGTTGCATGGTGATTTGGAGGCCTTGGTTCATATTCTACTCTGATGCCAACTGAAAGGTTGGAAGTTTGAGTTCACCTAGAGGTACCTCAGAAGAACGGCCTGGTGATCTACTGCCCAGAATCAGTCACTGAAAACCCCATGGAGACAGTTCTCCTCTGACACACATGGGGTTGCCATGAGTTGGAGTCAACTTGATGAGCTTGATGGCACTGGTTACGCACGAAGACAGAATACGAAAGCTGGGAGGGAAGCTGGAGACCTGAGTTGCCAAACATCTCACAGTGCAGGTGTTGCAGACTTGCTACCAACCAGCCACTTCGTTTTTGTTTGTTTTATTTTACTTTGGCATTGTACTACCTTTCAGCGATGAAGCGGATATATCAACTGCGTCACAACACACACAGGTTTGGCCTTTTCAGACTCTGTCGCTAGATCACAGATAAATATAGAGCCAAAGGAGGCTGCTTTGCTTTCTGCAACTTCCGGTCATCTAGATACTATTATTTATATCTCTATTAGTACACTCACTGTATTGTCTAAACATCAGTTAATTAGTTAGTGTATACGATTCTTGTTTGTCTAAACCCAGTATAAAACATGACTCAAAATAGTAAGTGTTCAATCAGTGCTGGTTAAAATGAACGTACCTCTTCTAGTCTTGGTTTCCTCATCTGAAAAATGGGTACAGTTATGCCTTAACTCCACAGTGGTGTTGACAAAATTAAATGAGATCACACACATTGCAATTTGGCATATATTTTAAGAAATTGAGCAGTCTTACTTTTTTAAAAGAATTATGAAGCTATAAGCAAACACTGCCATCCCCACCAGGAAATACGCCAAGGGCAGCCGGTAGCCCGCTCTCCCGATCTTCCTCTCCCTGCCATAGTAGCCATAGAAGAGGACAGAGTACTGGAGGTAGCCCTACAAAGAGAAGATTTGGTGTCATTTCTGTTTCCCAGATGCCAGAACCATCGCCCATTTACCGCCTCCCTCAAGACATCAAGACAAGAGCGTGGCCAAGCACCAAGCTCACCCCCAGGGACCAGATGGTGTCCAGGTCTTGAGCAGATGCAATATGTTCCTTGGGGATGGTCTTGCTGGCAATGCTTCCAAAGGGCTGGCCTGCAATCAGCTGGTGAGAGAAAAGGATGCCATGGGTTCTCTGGGAGAGAAGAGGCCGGGAAAAAAGGGCTGCTTAGCTCCATGTCTCCCTAAAGAAAGTGCCTGATGTGAGAGTTCACTAGTGGGCAGATTTCTTGTTGATTCTCACTGATGGAAAAGTCATAGTGAGTGGTCAGATTTTATTTTTCGAAGACACTACCTATAGATGTTCACTAAAACAGACATTTCTGATTTTACTTTCTGTGTCTTATGTACTAATGCCCACTGCATGTTCGCCACTTGGCTATGGTGTTGGTTTTGTGTTGCTGTGACACTGAAAGTTATTCCATCAATATTTTAAATGCCAGCAGGGTCACCCACGGTGGACAGGCTTCAGCAGAGCTTACAGACTAGGACAGACAAGGAAGGAGGAGATGCAGACCATTTCTGAATGGTTAACCACTGAAAACCTTGTGAATAACAATGAAACATTGGGTGAGATGGTGCCGGAATAAGAGCCCCTTAGATGGAAAGACACTCATAATACAATTGGGGAAGAGCTCCCTCCTCAAAGAACAGTTGACCTTAAAGATGTGGCTGGAAGTATTCAGGACCTTCATTGCCTACGGGGCTTAACCAGAGAAACTAGCTGCAAACATCCATTAATAATTGAACATGAAATGTATGAAGTGTGAGTCTAGGAAAGCTGAAAATCATTAAAAATGATATGGAGCACATAAAGAGCCATTTGCTTGGCACTGGTGAGCTGAAAGGGACTGACAAGGCCATTGTGAATAGGATAGTTATATGACTTACTATGTTGGGAACAACACATTGAAGAGAATTGGTAATGCCATCATCATCAAAAAGAGCATTTCAAAATCTATCTTGAAGTACTATCCTGTCTGCTATAGGATAATATCCATACTGTTACAAAGAAAGCCAAATTTTAATACAACTATTATTAAAAATGTTGTTGTTAAGTGCCGTCAAGTTAATTCCAACCCATAGCAACCCTGTATAGGGCTTCTGAGGGGCAGCTGGTGAGCTTGAACCACCAGCCTTGTGGTTCAAACTTTGAAGTCCAGTGCATTAGCCCACAGTGCCACACCAGGACTCCATTATTTAAAAAAAATATACACTAATTATTAAAGTTAAAGATGAAGAATATGAAGAATTCTACCTAAGTCTTCCGCCTGAAATTGATCAGACATGCCATCAAGCTGCATTGATAATTATTGGTAATTGGAATGCAAAATTTGGAAACAAATAGGAAGGATTCATAATTGGCCTTAGTGATAAAAATGATACAGGAAATCGCATGATAGAATTGTGATGCCAACATTGTCTAATAAAAATGACCCTGGAGATTGCATGATAGAATTTTGCAAGACCAAAGACTTATTCTTACAAACCTGTTTTCAACAACATCAACAGTGACTATGCACATGGACCTTACAGATAATATACACAAGAATCAAATTGGCTACATCTGTGGGAAGAGATGATCAAGAAATACAATAGTCTCAGTCAAAAAAAAATAGCCATGGTCTGATTTGCTTACATACAAGTTCAGGCTACAGTTGAATAAAATTAACACAATTCCAAGCAAGCTAAAATATGACCTTGGGTGTGTCCCACCTGAATTTAGAGACCATATCAATAACAAATATGATACATTAGACACTAATGACTGAAAAGAATTACGAAGAAAGCAAAATGTCTTTAAAATTCTTGGAAGAAAGGAAAGGCCACAACTGATGTCAGAAGAGACTCTGAAACCTGTTTTTCAATGCAGAGAAGCTAACGCTACTGGAAAGAATGATGAAATAAAAAAGTTGAACAGAAAATTTCAGAAGGCAGCTTGAGCAGACAAAAATCAAACATTATAATAAGATGTGCAAGGACCTGGAGTTATAAAACCAATGGGGAAGAACATGCTCAGCATTTCTCAAGCTGAAAGAACTGAAGGTAAAATTCAAGTCTCAACTTGCAATGTTGCAAGCGTCTATGGGAAAAATATTGAACACCACTGGAAGCACTAAAAAAAGATGGAAGGAAAACCCATGTTCAATCATTTCGAGAGGAAGAAGTTCAAGCTACACTGAAGGTATTGGCAAAACACAAGGCTTCAGGAATTGACGGAATACAAATTGAAATCTTTTAACAAATTGATGCAGCACTGGAGGTGTTCACTCATCTATACCAAGAAATTTGGAAGACAGCCACTTGGCCAACTGATTGGAAGAGATCTATATTTATGACCCAATGGCGTGTGGAAATCACAGAATTCCAACAATTGGTTCACACGGAATGACAATTGTGAAGACGGAGCAGGAGGACTGAGCAGAGTTTCATTCTGTTGTGCAAAGGGTTGCTGCAAGTCGGTACCGACCGTAAGACACCTAACACCATCACCACCAACAATGCTACATGGGGGTATAATGGGGCACTAGTTGAGAGACTGAAATAGTGGATTTCTGTAATCCTCCTCTTGTGATCTTGTTCTAAAAAACAATGTAAGATAGGACAGACAGAAAGGCCAGGCCTGGGTCTCAGGAACCCAGGTCAGCATCTGGCATATGGAGCCGGTACATCTAACAGAATGTCTTCTTCAGGCTCTGCTGGGAGTATTCTCTGTGGGTCGGACGTGGTTTTGCATGAATTATTGTAGCATGGCTTCACTTACTTTGAGAATATTAAATTTAGTGAACAAATGTGTTTATACCAATATCATCAGTCAATTTCAACTTAAAGGAACATTTTTTTTCCAACCATTACAGAAATGCCTCATAGAATGTTCGATGAGTAGATTTCTCATCTTCCTCCCATGGAACCACCAACCTTTTGGTTAGCAGTCCAGCACTTAAACCACTGATCACTAGGGATCTCTTTTCAAACACAGGGTCAGCAAACTATGGCCTGCATGCCACATCCAGCCTGTCACCTTTTTTTGCCTGATCTGAAAACCAACCTTTTTCAATGGTTGGGGGTAAAAAATCAAAGTAAGAATAAATCCCATTTGAGAAAAAAGCACAAACATACAAGACATGTGAAAATGATATGAAATTCAAATTTCTGTGTTTATAAACAAAGTGTTAGTGGAACACCACCATGCTCCTTCATTTACATTTTGTCTAAGGCTG
>NW_006408674.1:4195587-4197730 GCF_000296735.1 Chrysochloris asiatica
GCAAACCAACATATATCTACTATCTGTTTCACAAACAAAAAAAAATGCCAATCCCTGTTTTAAAACATACACTATCCTCCCCTTAAGAATAGCAAGAGTAGTTGTTTTAGGTCACGCCTCTTAAAGTCTCCCCTTTAAAATAAGTAGTATGATTTTTCTCCTCAAGCAGTTCTTACCTCTGGAATGACAATAAAAGCAGCTGTCATTATGGTAAGCACAATGTTAATTCCAAACAACCATCTCAGGAATATGAAGTAGGAGGCAACACCAGATCCAAAATGGCCTAAAGGAAGATACCACCATGAAAATAGTTTCTATAAAATCTTCACAACACAAGTTCTCCTCAAAGCAACATAGAAATATTTCTTAGATTAGCAGGGTACATATAATATGTCCTCCTCTATTATGGACTCCTGGAGTGGCAGTGTAGAATCAGCACTGGGTTGTGAACCACAAAGTTGGCAGTTCAAACCCACCAGCTGCTCCTCAGAAACCCTATACAGGGTGGCTATGAGTTCGAACCGACTAGAAAACACTTAACAATATATGTCAGGCGATCACAAAAAGTGGAAACTTAGATAATGCTATTGTTTTTAAGTGCGCTTGAGTCCTTTTCGACTCATAAGGAACCTGTATAGGATTTCTGAGGAGCAGCTGCTGAGTTTGAACCACCAACTTTGCAGTTCAAACTGACCTTACAGTCCAGTGCTTATCCTATAGTGCCACACTAGGACTCCAGAAAGATAATACCAATACTACAACAAATCCACTGCAACAGAGAATTCTGACTCAGCAACCTCACAGAGTTTCCAAAGATGTAAATCTCTACCGGAGCAGAAACTCTCCACTTTCTCCCACAGAGCGGCTGGTGGATTTGAACAGCTGACCTTTTGGTTAGCAGACTAGTGATGTTTATCCTACAATGCCACAAGTGCCCCTCCTAGGTAGATAAACGTGTTCATTACTATCTCCCTGCTGTAGAAAAATTCTAGTTTGCTAAACCGGCTATTGGAGTCATGGTATGGGGCTGTGGGTCAATGCACTGGCCTGCAAAGTAAGTTTGAACTGTAAGGTTGGTGGTTCAAGCTCACCAGCTGCTCCTCAGAAACCCTATACAGGGTCACTATAGGTTGGAACCAACTGGATGGTACTTAACAACAACAAACTTGGTATTGTTGTTAGATGCAGGAGTGATCCCACTTAACAGAGTACAACTGCTCTATAATGTTTCCTTGGCCAGAATCTTTACAGAAGGAAATTTCTAGGTCTTTCTTCTGCAGAATGACTCCATGGATTAAGCCCCCTACCTTTTGTGTGGCAGCTGAGAGCTTAACCTTTTTTGCCACCAGGGTTCCTCAACTGCTAAGCTACTTTTGTCAATAATTTCCTTAACAATATATTTATCTAAAACGTTTTGATCAAATTTACATTTCATGTATGTTAAGAAGTATATGCTTTTTTGAGAATTTGATATACTTCTTTTATATTCTGCATAGTTTTGAGAATTCCAAGATTTTTTCCTAAGGGTCCCTTGGCCTTAGAGTCTTCTTTTGACTAGATGTTAACATTACGGGGATAATGGGAAAAGGGTATATGGGAACTTTCTTAGCAATTTTTCTACAAATCTAAAACTTATTCTAAAATAAAGTACATGGAAAAAAAAAAAGCAAATTTTTGTATATTGAAGAGAAAATAAGGGAGCATGAAAAGCTAGATGAGGATGTGAGTGACATTTAATGACTTTCTGCAGCAGTGGATCTTTGCAATACTTAAAAACTAACATCATTTGAATCTTTATTCCAAGTTTGTCACAAAAAAACAGGAAAGCACAAAAAGTCACAGGTAAAACAAAATATATCACCGATTCCAAGGTCAGTAAATTAAAATCACTACTAGAATTACTTTCTACTCTATTTTTAGGGTGCGTTCCTTAGTGTGGCAGGCAGGTGTGGCATTGCAGGATAATGTGCTGGACTGCAAGGTCAGTATGAACCACAAGGTCGGTGGTTCAAGCTCACCAGTCGTTCCTCAAAAACCCTATACAGGTCGCTATGGGTCAGAACTGACTCAATGGCACTAAACACCAACAACAATCCTTAGATTGGAGTCCTGGTGTGACATTGTAGGGTTAACACTGGACTAT
>NW_006408674.1:4197880-4201689 GCF_000296735.1 Chrysochloris asiatica
TATTCCATAATTTAAATTCCAGTGTTACATCAAAGGCATTTCTAATGATTTATTTAATCTACCGTGTGGCACTGTGGGCTAATGCATCAGATGGCAAAGTCATTTGAACTGCAAGGTCAGTGGTTCAAGCTCATCAGCTGCTCCCTGAAAACCCTATATAGGGTCACTATGGGCTGGAATTGACTCGATGGAACTTAACAACACCCCATACTATTTGGCATTTAGGAAGCTTCCAACTTTTTTCTAGGGCTGTAATAAATAATTTCTGTCTAAATTCCAGTTCTCTAGAAGAAAAGCCTGAGAAAGGGATTCTGCTACACGTGATTTATTGGGGAAGTAGGTCAGGGAAAGCAGATAATAAGCAAGGCTGTTTTCTCTTCTGGAGCCTAGTTTAGCTAGCGCTGGAGTGTGGATTGCCCCACAGGGTTGGATCTACTTTGAGCAAGAAAGCCACCTCTCTGTGCATCAGTCTTTGCTCTAGGTTATCAGTGTATGTGGGCGGGGAGAGGAGGTAGGCAGTGTGTGCGTAACATCTGGCACACTTTTCTAGGGAAGAGGGCCCCTGTGAGTGAGTTTTTAGCAGCCAACCGGCAGAGCAGCTCAGCAGTAGGTGTGGCAGCCCAAGGGGATGTGAGTAGGGTACCAACAGTATCCACTGCTTCTGTAGTCCCTGTTATTTCCTCTGGAGGACAGGAAATAGAAGGGTTTTATCCAAGGGAACAGGCAGATCTTTTGAGGACTTTTAGCACACATTGTGATATTTTTCTAGAAACAGTGTCCCAATTTACATTCCCATCAGCTGTAACCGAGAATGCTTAATTCATATTAAATGTTAAAAATAATTTTCTAACTTTGTCATCTTTTGTTTTGTTTATTTTTCTGTATATAAAAATCTCTTGATTATGTAATTAAATATAATAGTACTTTCCTCAATGATTTCCCCTTTTAATTTTATAATTAGAGGCCTCTGTTCTGAGATCAAATTACCTATATTTCCTTTTATTCTTTCATGTTTTCTCATTCAATATTTAATGTAATTTTAAAAAGAAGGGTCTGAAGTTATTCTTTTAGATGGTCAAATTAATTGCTTTGGTTCCATTAATGAAGCAATTTAGTTTAAGCTCAATAATTAGCAAATGCTAAAGATCTATTCAGCACAGCAGGATAAGCACTGGGTTGTTAATTGCAGCATGGCCAGAGGTTTAAACCCACCAACTTCCTATTGAAACTGACTTGACAGCAGTTAAGAGCAACAACAACAGCAAAGTTATATTTATATTGTTATCTGTTCCTGGATTTTTGCTTTTTGCCTTGATTCATCAGTCGATTCCTCCACTATTGCCATATTGTTTCAGTTGTTGAAACTTTAACCAACATTTTAATGTTTTGCTTATGTAAGTTTATTTGCATTTTTCTTTATAAATTTCTTTGGTTAGTTCCTTGAGTGTGTGTGTTGTTTCTTTGTTTCCTATGAGTTTTCTGATCATTTTATCAAGTACTAAAAACATTACATTGAGATTTCTTTTTCAATTGCATTAAATTTACTAATGATTTTGGGTAAATCAAGATATTCCAAAGAGTACATCTTCCCACATCTCTCTCTCCACAAGACTCTTTTTTATGCTATGGTTCAATTTTGTAGCTTTCTTTGCTTCATACTTATTGTTAAGTTTATTCCTGGCAGTGTGTGTGTCTAAGTATGCTTTTGAGTGTGATTTATTTATTTTGTTAGGATATACTTTCCAAATGGCTACAAGCAGATCTATGAAAATGCAGAATTTCGTAATTTTCTTTTGCCACTACCCACCTTCCCACCCTCTTACTCATCTACATAGATTTTCCATATGATCCTTTTGGATTTGTGCTGGGTCTCGCTGAATGAATGAACTGAGGGAGTACAAGTGCCATGAGATGGGACTGGTTCTGTAATGGGACGTGGTGGGGACAGGCGCCATGTTTTCTGTGTCTTTGAGCCACGCAGAGCCTGGTAGAGCACACACGTGTGTGTGCGTATGTACATTTCATCTTGGTTGCACATGTGTGTGGACCAGGACACAGCATAGCTTCTTCCTATGTCTCATTGTTAATTAGTTACTTGTTGAGCCCACCCCCACTCTTCCAGGTGAAAACACTCACTCTCAATTTTCTTTATCCTCATTTCCCAGGGGATGAAGGTGACCATGAAGTTACAGGTGAGACGAGCGAATTTCCGCCAGAGCTAGGAAGGAGGAAGCAGTGTTAGAGAACTTCACATTCACCATGATTGCAGGGACTGTGTGCTGAGGGACTCCAAGATACACCCCAAGAGACTTTCAGTTAGGACTTCCCAGGACTTTAAGCAGCTCTAGAACTAAAGAAGCCCTCTGGTCTTTTCTGTGTTTTGACCAGGTGAGTGGGTTCTTCGCATGGAGTCTGCATTGAAGTTCATACTCACTAGGGACTCAACTTGCCTTATTCTTACCATTTCTGTTACAGAATACATCAGCTGTTGTCCCTTCCACTCTGTTTCAGTTAGTAACTGAGTGCTTTAACTGTTTGTATGACCCTGGGACTCCATTGCAGAGAACCAAGACCCAAACCAAACCAAACTATCCCAAGCCTGACACCATTGAGTTCATCCTGATTCACCATGATCCCGTGTGTTACAGAGTAGAACTGCTCCATAGGGTTTTCATGGCTGTGATCTTTCTGGTATCAGCTCACCAGTTCGTCCTTCTGTGTACTGCTGGGTGAGTCCAACTCACTAATCTTTAGATTAGTCTTCCAGGGCAAACAGTTAGGGACCACAACAAGCGCAGTGGAACTCACTGAGAGATGATGTCAAAATACACCCCTCTGGCCCCACCATGGTGTCACTATGTGTTATAATATGCTTAACAACAACTGTCCTTGTTAAAATGAAAACTTCTTAGATATAATCAAACAAATTGAGGGAGTGAATCGCTAGACCAAAGGGTTCAGGACCATAGTCTCAGGGGCACACTTAGGTGAATTTGCATAATATAGTCCACACAGACAATTTCCTACATCTTGCTTTGGTGAGCGGCAAGTGAGGTATTAAAAACTTATGAGTGCCTATCTAAGGTACAATTATTGGTCTTACCCTGCCCGGAGGAAAAAAGAGTGATGAAAATCAAAGAAATATGGGAAAAATTAGTCCAACAAACGATTACATCACACAAACATCAGTCTCTATGATTCTGAGACTAGAAAAAATAGATGAGGCCTGCCTACCACTGCCAACTGCTCAGAAAGGGATCGCATTAGAAAGTCCTGGATAGCGCTGAGAAAAATGTGGAACAAAATTCAAAATCATAAAAGATACCAGGCTTACGGATTGGACACAGACTGGTGGGTGGAACCCCTGAGACTGTAATCCTTAGTCATATGACAGATTTGTAAATGATGTCACCCTCCCTATGGCTCAATTTTCAAACAAACAATTGATGATATTGTTGTTACGTGCCATCGAATCAGTTCTGACCCACAGCGACCCTGTATAGGGTTTCCAAGGAGCCACTGGTGAGCTTCAACTGCCGAACTTGCAGTTCAAACTGACATTGTAGTCCAGTGCATTAACCCACAGCACCACACCAGGACAAAATATATGTATATAGTAGTGGTTACGAATCGGGATGCGGAACCACAAGGTCAGCAGTTCGAAATTACCAGCTGTTCCGCAGGAGAAAGATGAGGCTTTCTGCTCCCGTAAAAATTTACAGTATTGGAAACCCTGTACAGGGTAGCTATGAGTCGGAACCGACTCCACGGCACATAACAACAACATATATGTATGTGTATATATATAT
>NW_006408674.1:4205844-4214040 GCF_000296735.1 Chrysochloris asiatica
ATATATATAATAGCTGCAATGGGGGAGATGTTATGAGAGCTGTATGGTGTGGCACTGTGGGTTAATGCGCTGCACTGCAAGGACAGTGTGAACTGCAAGTTTGGTGGTCAAGCTCACCAGCTGCTCCTTGGAAACCCTCGACAGGTCACTACGGGTCAGAACCAAATTGAAAGCACTTAACAACAACAGGAACAACTCTTTGATTGTGGATGGCAATAAAACTGTTAAAAATCTTTTTCTATGAAACTATTTTATTAAAGTACTATATTATGTAAAGGAGTCCTGGGGTGGTGCTGTGGGCTAATGCTTCAGACTGCAAAGTCATTTGAACTGCAATGTCAGTGGTTCAAGCTCACCAGCTGCTATTTGGAAACCCTATACAGGGTGGCTATGGGTCGTGATCGACTCGACGGCACTTAACAACAACAACCTATTATGTAAAATGTCACTCTTCAAAGAGACCCAACAACAATAGCACTCAGAAATCTTAAGTAAAACTTTTCAAGGGGAAGTTAGTATTTTTTTAGTCAGCTTGAACAAAGTTCAGCAGCCAGGATCTTGCAGTCAGCTTGCACCCATGCAGGCAAAGCACCCAGGGTGGTTTTATTGGATTCTGCAATCTTTTGGCTCCTGTTTTCCTTCACCAACCAGTAATCACTCTCTTTACTCTTGGTCGCTATGAATTCTTTCATCACAAAGTTATTTTGCTCTTGGTGTTGCCTCTTCCAATCCAAATTTGTAAACTGAAAACGTCTCTCAGATTTTTGCAACTGTATTTTCAGTTGTTCCACGGTCTATATCTGTCCTGTTGATTCTTTCTATAGCTTTTCTGTTTTCCATCTCATTTATTTCTGCTCTAATCTTTATTATTTTTTTTGTGTGTGACTGTAGGTTCCCATTGTTGGTTTGTTTCTAATTGTTGGAGATGCTGTGTTAATGTGAAATTTGGGTTCTTCCTTCTTTTGGGATGTGTGCATTTATTTCAATAAATTGTCCTCTAAGCACTGTTTTCACAGTGTTCCAAAGATTTTGATATGTTGTGTTTTCATTCTCATTTGTTTACTAGGAACTTTGTGAGTTCACGTTAAATTTCTTCTACTACCCAGTCACTTTTTAGCAGGGTGTTATTCAGTTTCTATGTATTTGACTTTATTTCCTTGGTCTTCCTATTGTTGATTTCTAGTTTCATAGCATTGTTGTCTGAAAAGATGCATGGTAGCATTTTGATGTTTGTAAATTTATGGAGACTTGTTTTGTGGCCTAACACATGGTCAATTCTGGAGAATGTTCCACGTACACTAGGAAAGAATGTGTGTTCTGCTGTTGTTGTGTTGAATGCTCTGTACACATCTATGAGGTCAAGTTGGTTGATTGTGGTGTTTAGTTCCTCTGTACCTTTGTTGAGTTTCTTTCTTGTTGTTCTATCCATTTTCGAAAGTGGCGTATTAAAATCTCCCATGACAATTGTATATTTCTTTCTTCAATTCTAGTAGGGTTTGCTTTATATATCATGGTGCTCTTTCATTGGGAGCATAGATTTTATTATGGTTATGTTGTCTTGCTCAATTGACCCTTTAATCATGAGATAGTGTCCTTCTTTATCTCTTATGCTGTTTTTTGCCTTAAAGTTTATTTTATCAGAGATTGGTATTGCCACTCAGGCTCATTTTTCATTGCAAGTAGGTTGGTATATATATATTTTTCTGTCCTTTAACTTTTAGTCTGTTTTTGTATTTGTGTGTAAGATGTGTGTCTTGTAGGTAGCATATAGAAGGGTCTTCTTTTCTTATCCATTCTGCCACTCTCTGTCTCTTCACTGGTGCATTTAATCCATTGATACTCAGTGTAATTATCAATAGGTATGAATTAATTGCTATCATGTTAGTTTTCTTTTTGTGATACTGTTCGTTTCTTTGTTGTGCATGCTTTTGTGCGCTGAGTTCCTGTTTTTTGTGCTATTTCTTATCAGTTTCTTCTTAGTTTTAATGTTTCCATGTTCTACTTGGATCTTCATTTTCATGATGTATTCTTTGAGGTACCTTATAGTCTACTAACTTTTCCCTCCAGTTAAGACAGTCTGTTGTATCCTGTAATCTACCTGACCTCCTCACCACCTGGATCTCTGTTTCTATATTTTCCCCTTTTTGACACTGTTATTATTTTGATCTTTGATTGACCTCTCAGGTCCTCTGAATTCATTGTTGTAGTTTTGTTCTGTTCTGGACTCTGCTATTTGCCGGCTGAGTTCTGGGTGGTGTTGCCATGTCTGTCAATCTCTGGCTGTTGTCTGTTCTTGTTGGTTTTCAGTCCAAAGAACTCCCTTTAGGATGTTTTGAAGCACTGGGTTGGCTTTGACAAAGTCTCTTAGCTTCTGTTAATCTTGAAATGTTTTGATTGCACCATTGTATTTGATTGACAGTTTTGCTGGGAAGATGATTCTTAGTAGTCAGTTTTCTTTTCTTTTATGGTTTTTTTATATATGTCTCCCCATTGCCTTCTTGCCTGCATGGTTTCTGCTGAGAGGTCAAGGCTCAATCTGATTTACTTGCCTTTTGTAAGTAACACTTCTCTTTTCCCTGGCTGCTTTTAGGATTCTCTCCTTGTCTTTGATTTTGGAAAGCTTTGTTATGATATGTCTTGGTGATTTCCTTTTGGGGTCTGTCTTTCCTGGGGTTCGTTCAGCTTCATGAATGCTTATCTTCTCATCCTTCAAGATGTTAAGGAAATTTTCTTCCAGAACTCCTCAACTATCTCCTCTGTGGACTTCTGTGAGTCTTCCTGTTTCAGAATGCAATAATTCTTAAGTTACTCCTCTTCATATTATCCAACATAAATCTTAAACTCTCTTTAGATATTTTTAATCCTTTTTTCTGCTTGCTCTTCTATCTTAGCAGTATTAAGAGATTTGTCTTCCAGCTCGCTAGTTCTGGCTTCCATCTCTTCAGTTCTATTCCTTTGCCCCTTCAGTGTATTGTCCATTTCTGATATTTTATTATTAATTGTTTGGACCTCTTTTTGAAGGTTTTGAATTGTTTCCAGTGCTTTATCTATCTTGTTTGATTGCTCCTGTAGCACTTTCCTGACTTATTCTTTATTTTCCTTCACCCCTCTGAGAAGCATTTGGATTTATCTCCATATCATTCTTTTGAATTTCATCTCAGGCAGATCCAAAACCTGCTCTTCTTCTAAGGGGAAGTCCGTATCTGCCTCCAGCTCATTTGTCTCAGTTACTCTTTTCCGTTTTTGGACATGTGCTGAGATATTTTGTTGTTTTTTTTCTTGGACATTTTCAATAGTTAGATGTGTTTTCAATGATTTAAATGAATGTATGTTGCTGTATTGTTAAGCTAACTGAATGTCTCCTGGTGGATGTGATCTGGAGATAGGCTTCCCCTTTCATGTGTCTTATTACTCAACTGCTAGCTATCTTAGCAGGTGTTGACTATCTATGTAGTGCACAGCAGCTGATATTGCTCCTTTCTGAATGGTGGGATATTATGGGGTATGCTTGTAGCTTGGCTATATGGCCATGATTGCTGTCTCCTCTTGGATAATGTAGGGAGAGAAAGCTCCCACCCCCAGGAAAAAAGTGAGATCAAAAGGACCAAAACCAGAAACAATATAAAAATAGAGACAAAAACCAGCACACAAAAACAAAAACAAAACCATAGCAGACTGTCCAGTAGCCTTTGCTGTGCAGGTCAGTGTTCATGCACAGTAGAAAACTCCAGCAGTGGGTGGGGGTGTCCACTTGCTCAGTCAACCCTCCCCTCTAGTCACCACTGTGGAGGTGTGCAGATAGATACTGAGAAATGAATGGAAGAAAGACTGTTCACAATTTTTATCTCTGAATGTCAGTTAGGTATCTGCATATGCACAGTGTAATTCTCAAAATGACTGTGTCTTTGTATATAGTAGTTGATGTTGGCTCTTACCTTTTATGTTGGTGTTTTACAAGCTGCAAATATGGTTTGGCTGTATGGCCAGACCTGCTGTCTCTAGTTAGGTAAGGCAGGAATAAAAGCTTCTGTCTACAGAAGAGAGTCAACTTTAGGGCTAAGTCCCAGAGTCAAAGGTCATAAGATGCAGCCACAGGATTAGCTTGTGGGACCACTGGGGCTTTACACCATTGGACAATTGTACCCTGTGGGCACAATGCTGGACCCTTTTGGGGGTGCACTCCCACCCACCTGAAGATGCCCAGGCTAGCCAAAGAGGGTGCAACAGGGAAGAGGAGGAAAGAAAAGTGAAAAAAAGTCATCACACCTCTTTTTCCACCAGTTGCTCCGTGGCTTTCATGCTGTATCAGCCTAGCTGTGGCCCCACCCTCTGATCTCCACACAAGCTGTGGGCCACAGGGTGAGACCCAATTGATTCTGAAATTGCCATTTATTCCTTCCACTGTCAGATATCTCCACCATTGGGCATGGAAAACTGATGCCCCCCATTTTGTATTAGATATATAGCTCTGGAACTGTTTCAGCAAAGTGCTTTCTCTGTTTTTTTTTTTTTTTCATGCTGTCTCAGAGGAGCCTCCACGGCCTATTTTTGCTTCTCTTACTCCCAAACTGGAGGGCCCCTTAACAGGTTTTCTGTTTGTGTTTATTATGATGTGTATACAATATTCAGATAAGACCAGTGTTTGCAGTTTATAGCACTGGAGACCTAAGGGTAAATTTGGGGGCTGGAGACTCCAAGGTGACCCTCTACCATCTATATCTGGAGTCCTGGTGTGGTGCTGTAGGATAAGCACTTGCTAACCACAGTCCAAACTCAACAACCATTCCTCAGAAGTCCTATACAGGGTCGCTATGAATCAGAACTTACTGGGTGGCATGAGAACAACATAGTTTATATTAACCTTTCCATTATTTTTCTTAAAGGAATTTTATGAATTGACTGCACTATAATCTCTAGTTTTAGTCTCATATTCTTGTCTTCCTCTGATGATTTTAAAGCAGGCCAATCATTATGTCTCTACATCACTTGTTATTTATTTCATTTTACTTTTCAGAAAATGTTGCTTTTTAGTCATTTTAGTTTCAGAAACTCCATTTTCTGTGTATCCAACTGCAGATGCTGACTATCAGAAATCAGACTCCCACCTGTATATTGTGACTTCTGCATTTCAGTAGATTAAAAACTGAGCTGGCCCTGCAGCATTTTCTTCATTGGTGACAGCAGGGATCTGTTTCATATGATTCCTATTTTAACTGCAACGTTCCAAAACTGCAACAATGCCGACTTCTAGTTGGGCTCCTCATTCAACTTTTAGATTCTTAGCTTCCTCGAAAGTCTCACTATAAATGGCCCTATTTTCCTGTCCCACCTTTTTTTTTTTAAAAGCCTGTACTTCAGATTCCTTTCTCAGTGATGGTTCTCTAAATCCCGGTCAAGTTGCCTAATTTCTTCATTGTTGTTCTTGTTAAGTGTCATCGAGTTGGCTCAGACACATAGTCACCCTGTATAGGGTTCCCAAGGAGTGGCTGGTGGGTTTGAATTGCCAACTTTGTGGTTAGCAGTCCAGTGCTTATCCTACAGTGCCACACCAGTATTCAATTTCTTCATTAAACTGATTTTTTTTTCTTTTATGTATGTTAAATGTCTCTCCATGATGGATATTTCTGGATTATATTCTTTAGTCTGCTTAAGTGATTTCTCCCTCGCTTCCAATGGAGATACCATGCTTCTATCTTCTGTAACCATTTGATCATTTGATCGCCAACTCAAAGCTTTTCAGTCCGAAATACAGCCTCCTAATGGATTGGGAATGTGTTGTTTCAGCTTCAGGTATTCTCTTTTCATGTTCGGGAAATCTAGTTGCTGTTGAAGTGTTCATATCCAATTCTTGCAACAATTTCTATTTCATAGTTTTCACCTCTGTGTACTTCACTTGATTTTTTTGAAGAGACATATTTTTAATAAGGCCATCTACTGCCTGTTTTTCTTGTTGAAGTTCTTCTTTTATATTTTCAATTTGCTTCTTTTTATTCATTACTTCTTCTGCCTCAATCTTGGCACTCAGTTTATCTACCAACATGTCATAGTCCACTAGTTGTCCTTGGAAACACTTTGATTTCAACAGTTGAAGTCTCAGGCCTCTGTTTACATGGCAAATATACTAAATTCTCTTGATTGTACATTTGTATTTCTTTCTGAAGTTTATTAATTTCAGTTGTAAGTTTACTCATTTTACTTCTGGGGAATACAAGATAACAACTTTTGTCTAAAATCTGTCTCTAGAGACCTTTCATTCAGGTTTTCATTCTTCCTAAACCTTGCTGGGTTATAGGACAATCAGCAACTTTGATTTGAGAAGACTAGAAGACCACCAATGAGCTCTGGTAGCTAGTGGTACCAGTCGGGCTGTTAACCTCAAGGTTGGCAGTTCGCAACGACCAGCCATTCCTTGAGAGAAAGATGAGGCATTCTGTTCCTGGAAAGATTTACAGCCTCGGAAACCCTATGCAGGGTCCCTATGAGTTGGAACTGACTTCACAGTTGCATACCAATTGCCACCCAAATATTTCCTGATGGGATTCGTATTCCAGAAGGAGGTCTTCTGGTCAACCCAATTCATCTTATGCTATAAGACCAGATACCGATAGTTTAGGGTTACTGGTCACAGCTTGTTCACTTTAACCACTCCGCTGGTGTGGAAGGAGGATTGTGATCACACTGTTCTGGAATACTCTGCCACCAAAAAACCAACTAGCGGGTCCTTCATTCAATAAAAATTACATGAATTTTGAAAAATAATCTGTTAATATTTATCAAGCATCAAAACATGGATCACAGTCCTGATGGACATTTACCCAAAGCAAGGAATTTAAAAAAGATAGCAGGTGTGCAAGCCTTTGTAATGTTGTTAATAATAAAGAAATACGAGAGGCAATCTAAATGTTCATCTTCAGCAGGTGAATGATTAGTTAAATTAATATATATTTACCTGATGGAATATGACATAGTCATTGAAAATGTACAAAAATTATATAGCAACATGGACCAACCCTTACGTTATGGTGTCAAGTAAAATAAAAAGCAAGACACAATAGTTTTCACGTCATACACTACTTTTTGGTATTTGCCATTGAGTCAGTTCTGACTCACAGAGACCTTGTACAGAGTTTCTGAGTTGTGGCTGGTGGGTTTCAAACGTCGATTTGGTGATTAGCAGTCCAGTGCTTATTCTACAGTGCTACACTAGGATTCAAACTGCTATGATGTGAAAGTGATATATTTATGTAAAGACTGAAATATAATTTTTTAAAAAATTTGATGCTATATTGAGGAGTAGGGCTCACAGGAGAAATAATTCTTTTTAAAAATCTTCTAAACAGTGCTGGTGTGGCACTGAGGATTAATGCGCTGGTTGGGACCATAAGATGGGTGATCCAAGCTCACCTGTCGGAACGACTCAACAGCACTTCGCAACAACAACAAACACTTATGAACATTATCACAATATCTTTCTAACAGAGAATTTCAATGTATACTAAAGTTTAACTTTCAGTAACTGAATGGGTAAAAATGACAAGTTACAAAAACCTTAGCCTTATAATGTGTGTTGCTGAATGAGCCCTGGGGTATGTCTGTAACTTTCTCATCACAAGTGATACAGTGAATTGAACCTATATGTGTGGGTAGAACCCAGACACGATAGATGCTAGATTATTCTCCCAAGACCAGAAATCCCTTTTCTGCTAATTGATACTTGCTGGGGTCACACAAAGTGACAGCATATGGGGCCACAGTCCAAGCTTTGGAACATGCAAACTTTCCAGCTCCTACCACCGCACTGCAAGAGTTCTGGTTTGGCACTATGGGATACGCACTGGACCACGAGGTCAGTTTGAATCTCAAGGTTAGAGGTTCAAATTTACCAGCTGCTCCTTGGAAACCCTATACAGGGTAGCTATGAATCCGAGCCGACTTGAGGACTCTTAGAGACAACAACAACACTGCTCTGCAGCTGTTAATGACGCACTGAGGGCACGCGCATTTTCCCGTGCCTGCGCACACAGGCAGGGTGGGAAGGCAGGCATGAACGAGAGTCTTACCTCGGCACCGGCTGCTTGGTAGCCTCGGGTTCTGGTTAGTCTCCCTTCAAACTTCAGCACAATCTCCTTTGCTCGTCTGTGATTGTGAACACAGTGTTATTACACTTCTAATCCTGGAAATACTTTATAAGTGAAA